>NC_143399.1:57587568-57890598 GCF_052110815.1 Crocodylus siamensis
ATACAGAAACTCTTGTACAACTTAAAGCAAGTAGGGCAGAGCTCCTTATTTCATCCCAAAAATGAATGATAAGCTTGCTATATCTAGCAAGCCCTTCCTTTCTTTCCCAGGTTTCCTAATAAACTTTCCATCCTATATTGCTCCCCCAATTCCCTTCCATCCCCTCCATGCACACTTTGAAGTCATGACCAGGGATCCTGTTTTTCTCCAATTTTAAAAAAAAACCCCAATGTTCAGTTAAGAAAATAACTCCAAATCCACATTTTTCCATGATTAAAATTAAACATCACTATATATATATAGAGAGAAGTCTCAGTCTCTGTCTCCGTCGCTCTATCTATCTAGCTTGCTATTAGTGGTGTTTCATAATTCATGGGAAAAATTGGGTTGGGGGGGGGTTAACCAAAAATTGGGTATTTTTTTAAATCGGAGAAAACCAGGATCCTTGGTCATGAATAAGTTGTTCTGGGCCTTAGTATCTTTTAAACAACCTGGAAACAGAGGTGAAATTACCTGATTAAGGTCACAATATAGGTCAGTGGCAGGTCTTCTGATTCAGTGCTCTATTTACTATATCTCACTCTCTTGAACTAAAAAAAAATAGAGACTCTGAGTAAAGATATTATAATCATCCTTTAAAAGATGAAGACAAAATGACTGATATTGCTTTTTATTTGTTTGCTTCCTCAACAAAAAGAAAGGTTGTTTGACACTGGAACTGTCTGTGATCATGAAGTATGTTTAGGCAAAACTTATTTGAAAAAGAAGCTAAAAAATAGGGGTACAACTAATAAATGTATATGTATTGTGCATTTGTACAGGATATTTTTTAAAAAATCAAGAAACTAAAAAAATCCTAAAAATTAGAGGAAGGTGATGCTTTAAAAAATGAAATTGTAATTATAAAAGGGGTGGGGCTAGGGTTTTATTTTGATTCTGTTTTATTCTGATTCTTTTTGTTTTTTTGAACCAGTTCTATTAAAGATATTTTTTGTGTAAAGGGTTCATGGAATGAAAAATGTGGTAGTGACAATTAGTACATGCTATAAAGTTGTGGTTGATCCTGTTGATGGCTGATAAAATGATTCCTTAACCCAGGTGAGGATGCATCATGGTACCATATTATTACTGTTCTTGTTGTTGTTAAATCTTAAATCACAGATGACTCAAAATTAAATAGCAACCTTTTTTTATGGCCTGGCAGCAACTGAGCTAACACAAATTCTTAGAAAATAAATAAAGTCAGTAAGATATGTTATAGCTTAAATTTAGTATAACTTGAGAGTACATTAAGTATATTTTATCAGGAATTTGGTACCAATCATGAGATCACAGACATAGAAAGACATATTGAAAATGTAATGCATTTGTGGAAGGCCAGAGATACAGCAAGATTTCAGAAAGCCAATTAAAGTAGGAAACATTAAAAAGGAAGAGTAAACAGAGTAAAATATTTATGCATTTTAGATTACACTGCATTCTTCTTAATTCCTTTTCAGTACTTAATGAGGGAACTATAAATGCATGAATTAATTATCTTAGTTTTAAGGTATAATAAGAGGGATGGTCATGGGAGAAAAGTATTATGGAAGCAGAACATTAATATTTTAGGTGCCTGTATAATTAGGATTAAATGGAGACCACAAAGCAGGTTAGGATGGATATTTTTCTTACCAATATTTTTCTTACCAATTCTAAAAGAGCTATTGTATAATGTCTTTTCTAATAATGACCCCAATTCAGTCACATACTCAAGCACAGCCTAAGCTGAAGTATCTGAGTCCTCCCACTGAAGCCAGTGGAGCTATTTCCATGCCTAAGTGTCTTACTAAATTGGACCTTGTTTCTCCAAACACATCAAAGTGATGCTTGTACCTATATTTTGTAACCACTTAAGGAACTGCCATGATGAAGGGTGCTGCTGAGATATAAGTATAATTTATTAAAGCTAGAACATGTATACTACTTAGCAGTAGAAGCAATTTGATGGGGGTCACTAATGGAATACCACAGATAGTAGTGTTATACATACAGATACAATTTCTCCTCTTTCTTAATAGACAAGTAAAAGGAACATAAAAGCTATGAAATTAGGTGGTGCAAAAATAGGTAGAGGAAAGAGGGTGACAGTCATTTTAGTCAAATAACAATAACTTCAGCAAATTTCATGATGCATAAAACAGACTTTAACCATGGTAAATAAGTGAGATTTGCAATTTATTGTGGAAAAGTAAGGTGATGATGCTTTAGATGGGAAAAAAAAAAAGCTAAGACATATACTACATCCAAATTACATATTAAGCACAAAATAGAAGACTAAGATGATACACTGAAGTATAAAATGTGTAGCTATTTTCAGTTACGTGTCTTTTCTTTGCCAACATCTTTTTTTGTTGTCTTTGAATACACATAAGTAGAAACCACCTACTTTTACTTTTAGGAGCCATTAGCATTAGCAGGGAATCTGGCTTTCTCAGATTTAAAAAAAAATCCCCAATTTTCAGTTAAAAAAAATAACCCCAAATCCACATTTTTCCGTGCTTTAAATTAAACACTAATGTGTGTGTGCGCATGTGTGTGTAGATATAGATACATACATACATACATATATATATATATGAGAGAGCGAGAGAGAGGTCTATATAGTGATGTTTCATTTTAATCATAGAATAATGTAGATATGAGATTACTTTTTTAAACTGAAATTTGGGATTTTTTTTTTTTAAATCAGAGAAAACTAGGACCCCTGGTCATTAGAAAGAAGGCTAATGTGTGTCAGTCTTCAAAAAAGCTAGATTTCTATAATGATTATAATTACTCTTGGGTGCATTGGGGCATCATTATCATTGAAAGCATGGTGGAAAAAATCATTACAGCTATAGTGTGTCACTACAACTATTGAGGTATGAGTTCAAATCTTACCAAAGCCTTTGGCTCATGC
This sequence comes from Crocodylus siamensis, assembly GCF_052110815.1. Lineage (NCBI taxonomy): Eukaryota > Metazoa > Chordata > Crocodylia > Crocodylidae > Crocodylus > Crocodylus siamensis. Next base: position 57,590,510 of record NC_143399.1, read on the forward strand.
CAAAGACTGACCCAACTGTAATTGAATGCCTGGTTATTTTGGGCTGCAAGTCAAAGACACCTATACTTGATGCTGTCCCCATCTTTCTCTTGTGTTCTGCCAGCTAAAGAAGCTGCTCTGCCTTAATGACACTAGGTCAGTGGGCCACTAAGCTCAGGTGGATGTTTTGATTCTTTACATGGCATTAAAAAACACAAAAGATAGGGTGCATGTAAGCATTCATATCAACCAGCTGAAATTGAGTGATTTAGTTTGAGCAGTTGAAAACCCTACCAGTAGAGCACTGTATAAACTTTTGTTGTTTGAGGCAGCAGCAACACAGCTTGTGCAGTGAATGGCCTGCACCCAGGAGATCCCTGTGCACACATCTCAGCATGATCTCCAGGTTCTCCCGGGTGCCAGAGATTGTGGAGAGCAGCCAAGTGCATGTGGCAGCCTGATCAGTTGGCCGCTACAGGAGACCAGCTCCTGAGAACTTCAATTAATAGTAACCCATACCTCCCTGCTTTGATTCCAGAGAAGAGCCCCAATGCATTCTTGGCTGCAGCCATAATTCAACATAACGTTTAAATCAACAATAAATATTTGACTATATTCAAAACCTTCATACACAGTAAGGTCTAAAAGGAACAATTATGATAATCTGAACTCCATATAACCTAGACAATGTAACATGTTGCCAAGCTTTGTTCTCAAAGGTCACCTTAAAATATTTCAGGTTTACTCAAAAAAACATTGTTCTTCAGAACCCTGGATTCACTCCCAGTCACTTGGCATGGCTCAGTCTGTCACTGCCATTTTGATAAAAATCTCAGCATCCATCTCAGCATCCATATGAAATGCAGGGCCAATGAAGGTGCCAGTAACATTGCTTCACTGGTCTCCAGGAAAGATGGAAACATCACTGTATGTGAGTTTTTTTACGCATGTAGTACACCAGTGGCTAATTAAGAGACCTGCCAGGAAAAGCAGTAATGACCTGACTCAGTGCTTTGTGGACTTAGTAAGAGTCTTGGCATTAACTTTAATGGATATTCAGCTGAGACCATAACATTCAGCTTGCATATTACTAGATCCATTATATGGTGCTTTTAGGGTATTGAGTTTGGAATTCAGTAATAACCAGTTATTGAATACTTGGACAGAGGTAACATTTAAACTGGAGTTATTATTTTTTAAACTGATACTAAAAATAATGAGCAAGTAATGGCATTTTCACATGGGGGGATCCCCAAAATAGTTAGGGGTAAAGGTCTACTAATGTAATTTATATGAACTTAGTTTCTGTGTAGCTATGTTCACTCAGATAGCTATTTGTTCAACCTAATAACTGTTTGTTAAGGCAAAAAACCTATTACCTGCTTTCACTTATGCCTAATGGCATGGCACAGTAATAGCTGTCCTCTATGTGAGCTAACCATGGATATCCTAATGTCTGCCTGTTCCTGATACTGGTGTAAAAGGATAAATCAATCAATATACAGAACAAGTAAATTACAATAGAGTATGGGTGTGCAATTTGCATGCCTTTAAGGCTCCTGCTTGCTTCTTTTTACTGAGTCTTCAGTAAAGAGGATATTATTTAACTTTTTATTTAATTTACCCTGGATGGAGACACTATGAACTCAGTGGGCACTTATACAAGCGCCAGACATCTGCTCCAATGTGTGCTAATTAGCATGTATTGGAGCAGACTCAATTAATCAAGTCTGCTGGAGCATGCTAATTAGCATGCTCCAGTAGCTTCCATGGCATGTGTATTCAGAATCCCCACACCTCGAAATGGCAACGGGGGCACTGCAACTAAAGCTGGTTTGATGAACTTTAGTTAAAACCACCCCAGCACCATTTTGAAGTGTGGGATGCTGAATACATGTGATGTTGTGGGTGCTTTAATTAGAGCAGCTCTTGGAGCATGTGTAGACACCCAGTGAGACCAATAAACATTTTTTCAGGCCACTGGCAGACATCCCATTTATTACATGATTAACTGTAACATGCCACACATTTAAACAACTTAATGTGATAAAATAGCAAACCACCCGCAAAGATGTTCCATATTTAATGGTGCCAAACTTTGTCCATATAGCTTGCTTTGCAGTTTTAGAACTGTGGAACATCATTGTGGCATCCCACTTTAATCTAAATATGTGGCATGGAACTCCTTATTCCCAGATGACTGTGCCCAGTGAACAGGCAGCCAGATGCAGGCATACCATTTAAAGTTCCACAGTTCTTGGATGCTTGAATACTGGAATAAAACCATGCATCTGCCCATGCAAGCCATTTAAGATCTGTCATGGATTGACACATAATTGTTGGGATCTGGGATAAAATGTCTCAGATACCATAATTCAATTAAATAACACCAAGGAGCCTAATTGAATAACTGAATTACACAGATCAGAATTTAATAATATACAGGAGAAAAAATGCAAGTTCTTGGAACAATAGCTGATATTTAAAAAACACAAAACTGAAGGTAAAAATATCTTCAATTTCCTTTGACATTACTTGGAGCTATGAGTGCTCAATATCTCTGTAAATCAGGTCCAATCTTTGTCACAGACATACAGGAAGAAAGATGAGATGTTAAGTCTGAGACTTAATTAGGCTACAACTCTATTCAATGAATTAATCTGGGTAGTATCTGACAATAACTAATTAAATGCAGAATTGTCATTCCTTCCTTTCACAATATTTTTTACAGAACATAAGAACTCAATCTGAATATGTTCCTGATGTTTGAAAGGTGGGAGCTGTTCCAGGCACAAGAGGGTTTCCATTAAATGGAACATGGCATATTTTCTCATCATCCTAAATAGAGTGACATTGGCTTAGTTGAACTCTAGCTCTCTTCCTGAACTTAGTTGAATTTTTGCCCTCTTCCTGACAAAATAACCAAAAGAATTAAGGAACCAGGACCTCTGTCTCTGTACCTGATTGGACACAGGCTTCCAATCTTGAGACTTGTATTTTTATATATAGAGCAAAGCTTGCATTTTAAGTGAAAGCTAACAGCACAAAACATTCTACTCAGCTTAAGCTATTAAGAGAGATGAAATGAGAAAATCTATAGTAATTTATGTTCAATAATTTACATATGTCCAATGGTAAGAGATTCAGAAAAAAACAGATAAGACATTTAAAGAACAAACATATATTTTGTAAAACCACTTAGCTCCAAAGCATATGGTAATATTAGAAAGCTTCAGATTTCATAAGCGTGACAAATGGGAAATGGAAAGCATCACCGTTTATGAAGATGAGATAAGGAATTTGTTGGAATGCTGCAATTCAGATGCTTTTAGTAATTCTTTGCAACAGATTCACTTTTGTCTTAAGAACCAAACATATCCAAAATAAGTGATTAAATAGCTGTGCTCATGCTTAACATAGAAATAGAAACTGAATTAGGAATGAGCACTCAGTGATATCAGAAATATGTTGAAAATGCAAGTCAGATAGCAGACTGACTTGGCTACAAATATGTTTTCCATTGGAAACAGACTATGTTTTCTGATGCTGCTATTTTATAGCTTGTCATTATTTAGTGACATATATTGTTATAAGAGAAATTGAAATCTTACGGCCTTGTTAATTGGCAATTTTAAGTGGCTCCTGGAAACCTTAACCCCTGGATTGTCCGCATATTGACACCTGAACCTGGTTTAAGCACATATTAGGTGGATCAAAGTTATGCCACTCTAAGGCAGGATTCTCCCTCATCTGAGCTACCCAGCTTACGTTAAGCTAAGGTGTACCCACTCTAGGTTACATCAACCACACTCCCCACCCCACACTTTCCTGCTGGCTCAGATCAAGCCAACTGCCCCCTCCTCACCCTCCTCAGCACCCAGATCTCAGCCCACTGTCCCTCTTCCCCCTGCTTGCTTGTGGCTCCACATGCTGTCTGTTCCAGGGGAACAAGAAAGGAAGGTTAACCTGCCTGCCTGGCTATCCTTGCTGCTGCTCTCTGGGAAAGCTCAGCACCCGTAAGACCAGCAGACTAACAATGGTGCCTGGGCAGCTAGGTTAACACCCTCCCACTTGCTCCTTTGGGACAGTTATCCAGGCAGGTACAAGTAGGCAGGGGTCATGGGTGGGAAAAGAAAAGGAGAACCCTGAGGTTCAGAGAGGGATCCACTGGGGCAGGGGGGAAACTGGGTGAGCCTTGTGGTAGGAAGCCTGGACTGGGAATGTGGGGGCAGATTCTTGCCTTTGTCCTTTAGGTCTCTGCTGGCCTGAGCACATGACTGCTCCAAACTCAAGATAGCACTAACACCTATCAACACTTATGTAGCTCACAGTGTAAGGTGTAACAAGGCCCTTAGAAGGACATGGTATGAGAAAGATGTTAAAGTAAGGTAGGTTATGTAGTGATTCATGATGATGAAAATCAGGTTGAAAAGATTCCTATGTTTGGTTTAATGAAAACTTTAGAAGAGCAAAGAAAAAGGGCACTTGGCAGGAAAATACAGAATTAAATATTAGATATGCATTTAGTATTAATGAAATAGTAATGTAGAAAGACCTGAAAGATAAAATACGAAATAACATAATCACAAAGAATGATAAGTTACTTAGGGTTGAGAAATGTCTCCAGTATAAAAAGGGAAGTTGTCTGGAAAACAGTAACATAAAAAAAGAAGTGTCAAAATAAATGAATAGATGACCACATCTCCTACTTCTCCATACTTTGAGACCATGGACTGAGACATCATTTTATATACCTATATAAAAACAAATTTGTACATATGTACACTATTGTGTTACTTGATAAGACAGATCTTCACTTCATTGTCAAGTTATCCTACTTGAGAATCTATCACTAGCAACTTCATTCCCCCCCCTTAAATTTATTTTAGGGGAAAATAATTTTAAAACCTCCAAAAAAAACAAAATGTAAGTGGGTCACTTCTGTTAAGCAGTGGCACATTGGAAAAGAGAGCCATTTATCCACTATGTAACTGTAATAGGGTTCAACTACAGGGGTGGCCATGATGCTCTGGAGCTCCCTCAACCCTTATCAACTATGTTGCCTTTGGGCAATATCCCCTTCACTTTCCTGCCACACCTTGATGTATTTATCTTTTAGATAAAGGGATGCCACACCTTGATGTATTTATCTTTTAGATAAAGGGAGGCTGCCTCAGAGTTTCTCAGGTTTGATCTCACACTCCTGAGTTTAGGTGTCTCTCCACCTTAAAGGCTAATTATATGGCTCTGACTGCCCCTTACATCATGTCTATGCCTTGCAGATGCCACTGTTTGCTATAGAGCTGTATCTCTCTGCCCACACCCAGGCACTTGGCTCATTTTGACTATTCCTGGGTATAGCTTTGGTTCCCTGACCAGATCCTGCCTATGCCAAGGCACTGGGCCCCTGGCCCTGACTCCACCCTTCTCTGGGCTGTGAGTCCCTGACCCTGTCAGTTTCTCAAGGGTCAAGATCAAAGTCCTGCTCCAGTTCAGGCTCTGGACTTATACTCTGTAAGACCAGCCTCCTTTGGGGTCATGTGACCTCTGATTGGGCCATATGATCCTTTGCAGCATCTGCAGACTGCTCATCTGCAGTCTACCTTCTCTTAAAGTAGCAGGACCACCAAGCCTCCTGCTGAAGGAACAAATAGTACAAGCTCTTATATATAAGGGAAAGCATCCAAGTCTAAAATAATTATTTATATATGAGATCCATATTTATCTGGAAATAGGCAGAACATATTTGTACATCCTTAGTGAAGGAAAAAAAAAAAAAACTGTGGGAGCATTTGCTGTTGACTTCATTCCAGAAGTTCAGTTCTCAAGTAGCCACAACCTTACTGAAAAAGGAAATGTATAATATCCATTATGTTTGTCTCATAAGGCCCCTGGCAGATATTACATTTGTTTTACATTATATGAAAGCATTGTGCAACAAATTATAATGTGTAATTATAACAAGCTGACCACATGCTAAAATTATCTCAGGATATTTCCATGGCACAGAGAAGTTACCGTTTCAACAATCAACTTATTCATGGCTGATTGGCCTTTGTTATCAAGGTTTAACATCTGACACAATACAATTTGTCACATGATACTCATTAGGCCTGTGTGAAGTGGCTAGTATTTGCTTTGGATTTGGCCGATTCAGGGGACAGTAATTTAATTCAGTGATTCAAATCACTGTACTGAATTGATTCAGCTGAATCTCCAAACGGGACAGGCCTCATACCCCGCCCACTCTCCCAGCTCCATCAATGGCTGCCCTGCCCAACCTCAGGTCCCTGCTATTTAAAAACAGTGACAACAACAAAAAGCCCCCACTCACTGGCTGCTTTCAGATGTGGGGGTTGTCCCTACTGCCCTCCACTACCCTGTGCAGTGTGGGTGGCTCTGCCATTAGTCCCCCCAAGCCCTACCCTCTGTCCCAGCCCCCCGTCCCATGGCTGCACTGCACAACCAAGTTCCCGGCTCTTAAAAAAAAAACCAGCTTGGACTCACAATCTTCTGCCAAGTGATGGGGGCAATCCCCGGTACCCCACACTGCATGGGGGACTCCGTCGTGATCCCTCAGAAGCCCCAACAGACACTGCAGCAGCCGGTGAGTGGGGTTTTTTTTTAAAGAGCCAGGAGCTGAGGCCAGGCAGGGCAGTCATAGGGGGCCTGGGAGATTGGGCAGGGGTTGGAGGGTCATCGAGGGGCTGGGGGAGCCCTCAGTCCTATAAATTCCAGTGTATAATTGCAAATGTAAGTATGCAAGTAGTTTTATTGAGGTATGCTCTTTGACAACTTCCCAGTGTTAGCATATCTTCACTATTTTGGAATTGTATTGTGAGAACTGAATTTTCTAAATGTCATTATACAATAGTGTTATACTTTCTGAAACAAATACATGCAAAAAAAAAGGGCAGGGGCAGGAAGGAAAAAAAGCCTATATATTTTATGTGACCATTGTTTAAAAGTGTGGCCTATTTTTGACATGTTCCTATTGTATTTATTTGAATCTAGTATGTGTTTTTCCCCCTCAATCAGCATAGGGGAAAAGGTGCTTCATTTTACATTTGCATACAAAGTGCAGGAGGGGGGCAGATGGCTGCTGTGGGTCGGACTCTTGCCCTAAGCCTGGGTTGGTTCCAGTCAGACCCACAGCAGATGTCTGCTGTCCCCTCCACTTGCCCTCTTCAGCTTCTGCCCCCCCCCATTCTCTTTCCCCCCTCTTAATTTTGTGTCTACACCAAACCGTCATCACAGAGCCAAGGGTCTTGTGAGTTTGGGCTGAAGTCTCAGTCCCACAAAAGATGAAATTCTATTGTGGAAAATTAGAAGTGACAGACTTGACAGCAGAATTGTTCACTGACACCAAAGTTACTTTCATATGCTTTCTGATCATGCTAGGTAGTCTCATGGTGAACACAACACATCCACTCAATGTGCACTATCATGTCCAAAACTGTGAAGTAGCTACATTTAATACCTTCCCAATGCAATCCCAGTACCACTCTGATTTTCAGTCTTGGGTCCTTAATAATGCATTCCCAAAACTCTTCCGAAAGCAGTTACTTCCAGTTTTTTAGCTTTTGGTACGAGCAAAATAGAAGTGAGAGTAAGTGAAGAGGACTTGCATCCTAGTGGTGATCTGAGTAGCAGCAAGTGGCATAAACACACCCTATTTCAATAATAGTTACAACCCCTAAGAGAGGCGAGTGCCATTTTGGTTTGAGGTATTATCACCGTTGCTCCATCCTGTTTATACCTGAGGAACATTCTTCCTCAAAATATCAGTTAAGCATTTTTTCCTGCTGTTACAGCAGTACCAACATCCCATGTAGTCAGAGTGTTTAATTTCCTAGTAATTGAACCATAGCCATACTTATGGAACAAAACCATTAAGTCTTAAAGCATGGAAGAAAAGCATGTCATGATATATTTTGAGAAAAAAAGATAGGAAGGGATTTGTCCTCTGTGACAGTGCAAGTCACAGTAGAATGGTAATTGCTGTATGATTTCCTTTTAACAACAGAAGAATATTTTTTTAAGTATTTCATAGAGGACTAATTTAAAGACAAAATAAAATGGTCACATTGCTATATAAATTGTTAGATTTGATGTTTTATGGGAAAAAATAGTAATTTTCTAGTAGGATTATGCTGTTAAATAATTAGAAGATGACAATTAGATCAATTCATTGACATTATGAAAACATAATTTGACACACTGTGAGAAAATATGACAACTAATAATGATAATGAAATTTTATGGTATAGTTCTTCTCATTCTGTCTTACAAGTCTTATGTTTGACACAACAATAATATGCATCTACTGAGCTATTTTTTCTTTGTTACTTAGTGTGTAAAGCTGACATAAGCTTTAGGCAATATCCCATTAGACTCCATCAATTATACTTTTGAGTTTTAGTATATAAAATGATTTTTCATATTTTCAAAGGCCATTTTTTGTTTGTCTTAGTTACAGTTAGTAGGATCTTACCCAGTAGTCTTGTTGAAACAGTGGACATATTTTCACTGTACTGGTGTATTTTTTGGCTCTGGATTTAGGACCCAGAGACTTTGTTTGGTGGCGGAGAGGAAGAGCGGGGCACCCTCAGAGTGGCCACAACATTTCCATTCAATAATAGGCAAATTTATTGATACAAAGTGATAACAGAAAAGAAGCAATACAAACAATCGAGCAATTATAGATACGTACCAAATCCTCCCAGGGCTGTCATCAGAGCCAAAATACATCTGGACAAGATGCACTCTTCACTCTGAGACTGTTTTGTAGCAAAACCCCCAGTTTTTCTTTTTTTCAAATTTATTTTAAAATGCATTCCCTCCCCTTCTTCAACCATTTCTGACTTTTTCTCACCCTCTCTGTTTCCTACAGATAAGTATAAGTAAACTAAGATGTAGGATAAGCTTTAACATTTTATTTTTGGTAGTAAGTTTTATTTTTCTATCCCCTCTTTGCAAATAAGTTCCCTGCTATTTTGGTATTGATACCCACTGTTTTATAAGTGATAGTGATTATGTTTGTACTGCTTTTATATTGTCTGATTACTGTTTTAGGCCTATATATGTAAGTTAGCGTAAGTCATGTCAAGTTTCCATTTTGTATGTCAAGCCTCCATCTTGTGTCCTTTGCTGGGCATCCCCTGTGTTGCAGCTGTACGATTCATGTAACTCTCCCATGTAAATTGGTTCCCGGATGAATGAGAGTGATTGGGAATATTGAGATACAATGGTAGCAGGCCTCTACTGAATGGCCTGTAATGACCAGAACATTACCTCACATTGATTCATCCAGGAACCACAGACCTCACCCAGGAACAGAGACAAGAACCCAGCATTTGAAAGACAAAAGACCCTGCAGAACCATCAACTCTACCATTGTACCCCACCATTACAGACACCCATAACTGCACATCCCTGCATGGAGCACACATGCTCAGTACAGCAGGGGCTGACCTTTGCCTGGGTATGCCTCCTGTCACTAGGGTCACACAAGGTCTGCCTCTATAAAAAGGGACAGTGAAGACAGACCCAGTGGGATACCTCTCCATCTGCACAAGCACCATGCCAAACCACCTATCCACCCACAGGCCCTGCCGGTGACCCCCGCTCTGGACAACACCTACTGGACAAGGACCCCTTTCCAGGCTGGATAGGTAGCTATCACCCTCTACCTCCTGTTCAGCCAAGGACTTGGACTCTGTTTTTCTTTGCTACCTGGACTCCAGCCATTCCACTAGTTTCCTTTCCCCTGCTGTCATTGTGATTGCTTGTGTATGTGTGTGCATGTGTGTGTGTGTGTGTGTGTGTGTGTGTGTGTGTGTGTGTGTGTAAACGAATAACTTCATGGGGCTGTGTAGTGTGTTGTCTATTTAATAAAACTTTTATTTGGACCACTAAGTTGCGTTTTGCTTTACTATGGTTTGGCCCTGCTCCAATCTCTGCTCCTCGCTCCTCTAACTTCTGTCTCATTTCTCCCTCTCCTGCTTCTGGCTTTCTGCCACCTCCAACACAAGTCATGAGCTCCTCTCTGTCTCCAACCCCCACTGTTTCTTTGCCACTGTCTTATCCCCACTGCCTTTTCCTTTTCCCCTGAGCAATCAGGTTTCTGTCTCAGTTTCTTTCCTGGTTGTCTCCCCCTTGCCACTACGTATCTGCCCCCCCCAATATCTCAGCTGTCTGCCTCAGTTTCCAGCCCCAGTCTACCTTAAGTAAACCCAAGCCTCAGTTCCTCAGCCAGCTTCTCTGTAGTCCACCAGTTCTAATCCTGGTTCTTCCAACTTTCACTCCCTACACTTTAACTCTCTCTCTCTCACCTGAACCTTCCCCCAAGTATCCCAGGTACCCAAAGCACACACATACACACTGTACCATCCAAGTTAGGAATATACGTGTGTGTATGTGTAGGTGGGTTTTATGTGTGTGAACTGGTGAGTGTGTGTGTGTATATATATATGTCATTGTGTGCATGATATATGGATTAGTGATCTGTGTCCAAGTTTTGGGGTGTATAGTGTATATGCTTGAATTGTTGAGAGGTATGCATGTCCCTAGGCTGGTTTGGCTGTGTATGCACCTGAGCTGGTAGTATGTGTGTGTATGCACCTAATTGATTTGTGCATTTGTATATGTGCAATTGTGTCACACCTTCCTGTCTAACAGTGCAATATTGAGATCCTGAGAGTTGGTCTGACCCCACAGGGCAACACTTCCTGAGATGTGAGATGTCAGCGTGTCAGCACCCTGGAGGTGGGATGCTGAGGTGAACCCCCCCCCGCAGTGGGGTGAATGAAATGGGTTGGTGGTGTGCCCTCTGTCCATGATGGCCTGAGGAACCCTTCCTGGGGGACAGGGACCACCTCAAGGATGAGGATGGGGAAGAGGAGGAGAAGGGACCCAGGTGGAAGATAATGAGGAGGGAGGGGCCTTTGTTACTCTTAAATTTCTGCTTTTGTATTCTCCTTCCATCCTGATGACTCTTGATCTGTGGCTATCCCTGGTGGGTTGTCTCTCTGTGGTCACACTGTCCACATCCTGTGTTGTTCAGCACATTCCAAGCTCATCACCTGCACACATACTCATTTGGTCTTTCTGGGTCTTTTCTTAATTTGGTCTGTTTCCCCAAAACCAGGACTCAGCCACGCCCTGCTCTGGGGCCTTGTCACTTTATCTCATGTAATGGGCAGTGTAGTACATACTCTCTCTGTTCCCAGACTTTTTTTCACACTCTGTGTCCTTGTTGGCCTTGTTGTGTTAGACAGCCTGTCTGCTTCCAAGGCTGGGAAACTGTGTGACTGTGTGACCCAAGGTTTAATGTATGTGTGTATGTGTACACTCACACACACACCTAAAAGCCAGTTCTCAAAAAACAACCCTTTAAATACCATTTCTAAGCCAACAACATTTGGTATGAATAAGTGGCAGAAAGTGACTGCATTCACTACTGCTGTACTGATAAAACACATCCATAGACTCAGAAGTGTTATACAAATGAAAATTAAATGATACTTTTAAGTGTTCTTTTTCCAACTGTAGAGAAAAGTTGTATGGGGTTCTGAGTTCCATTCTTTGTTCATTTTATTTACCTGCTAGTAGTACATTATAGAGGAAAATATCAACATGTTAGATTCTTGTATAAATAAACATCTATTTGACTAGGTAGTAAAGACAAAATAATTGTGTTTTCAAGCCTATGCATATTGCTCTTAAAGGGTAAGAGGGAGTTCTACACATGCTGTTATGAACTATTCAGTGATCTATTTTATAGCTGTGTTGGTCTAAGACAAGAAGGAATACAGGAATCTAAAACTCTTGGTTCAGAGGTGATACAAGCAAGATTTACCCACCTCCCTGCCTTTCTGCCATCTGATACTACCTGGGAAGAGAAACTGCCATACCTGCACATCAAAGAGCAACTCATACAAAAGGACTCATGAACCCAGAGGAACATACATCCACCTTCAGCCTCCTCTGTGCAAAATTAAGTTTATTTTCTACCGAAGAACAGTGACTGGTGCCTCCTGAATCAGGAGGGGAAACTTGCCCTCCCAGCAGCCAGTCAGCAACCAAGGGGGTTCCACTCTTGGCTGATCACACTAACTGGGGGGGGTGCCCCCGCTGCTGATCATGCCAACTGGGGGGAGGGAAAGGAGGTCCCTAGCAGCCAGTCACGCCAACCCAGAAGTGCCAGCAGTGCTTCCAGTTGCACCACTGGCACTTCTGAGTCAGCACAATTGGCCATGGGGAACCCCCCCCCACCCCAGTCGGTGTGACTGATTGCAGGTGGACCACAGGGATTGCTTCTCCTTGTGCTCCCACTCCCAGTTGGTACCATCTCAGAGGAGGCACCAGTGCTCTTACCTGCCCTCCCCACCTATCACCTAAGTGGGGAATGCTGGCTGTCAGGGAGTGCACCAGAGTTCTCAGGGGGTGCACATGCACCCCCCATACACCCCTGTGCACTCCATATGTGTCACCACTGGGTTGGTAGGTGTCATACAACTGCCAGGGGGTGACATGAACACCCTTGGGGATGGAAACTGTTACAGTATGTACAACTGTTATGTTTAGATTGGTCTAAACGCCCATCTATCCTGGCATTGAGGGGGTTTTAAGTGCCCAAAAGGTGGCAGTCTCTGAGGAAGTGAACTAATTCAGATTGGGAGCAGCTTAAGCCTGTATATCAAATCCCTGTACACATTTGGAGCAGAGCCCCAAGGCAGGAAAAGCCCAGTCACTCACATCAACCCTTGCACTCTGTTCTTTCTACCCCACCCCAGACCTTGACCAGGCTATTTTTAGCCCCCCAACCTTCCCACCCCTGGATGAACAGCCCTACCACAGGCCCACCAACTAGCCATGTGAATGTATACTGGGTGTGGCAACTGTCTGTACATCTTGAAATGTTCTCTTTCTTGAACTACAAGAAGTTCACCAAAGTCCATTCTTTCCTTTCCCAGACATTTGTGGAGATAATACTAGCCCACTGTGAATTTAAAGCTGAACTATTCCAATTTTTTTTCCAGTGATTTCTGTAGGGTCAGAAAATGGTGTACAATGCTATACAATAAAACTGACCTTGGAGGCTCCTTCCTCATTCAAATTCAGCTCAGTACATTGTTCCCACACTCATAGGAAAAGGTATCCATTAGGGGTGTGTGAAACAGGCCATATTGGATTCAGATTAAGATTTAGCCTAAATCAGAGACAGTGAATCAATTCTTTGATTTGGATCACCATCCCCAATTCAATTTGGCTGAAACTGAATGTGGAGATTCAATGCTGATTCAGGGAATCAGTGATTTGGCCATCAACACAGCTTTAAAGGTTTTTGCTACATGCTTTGAGGTACCAAGGACAGCACATGAATGCTGTGATGGTGGGGTGATGAAGAGTCCTACAGGAGCACAAGCCCCTGCCGCCTGTGTGCTCAGTTGTGAACTCAGAAATGGACTGGAAGTACTTCTGGTCCACTTCCAGGTCTGCTGCCGAGCACTCTGGGGAGCCACCCACATTCCTGTGGGATGTGCCCCACCATCCACCCTACCATCGCAGAATTCATGAGTGACCTGGTACCTGGAGGTATGTAGAAAAAAACATTTAAAGCTGTGTCTATGTCTAAATTTCTGAATCTCTCTGTATCAATTCGGAGGGTTCTGATTTGATTCAGAGAGATTAAAGGGTCTCTTGATTCAATTCAGATTTGGAGATTTGGCCACCAAATCAGGCCAAATCTCCACCAAATTGAATCGGGGACCGAAGCTTTGCACAGCCCTAATGTCCCACGGGCCAGGACGACAACAAACTCACTGACAGCAGGAGTCGACACTCCGGGGAAAGCCGCATGGTTTGTGAGCCGGCTTTTCATTCAGCTGTGGCCAGCCGGTGATGTCAGCAGGGAACGCCGGCCGGTGTGGATAAAAGCGGTGGCAGCTGCAATGGAGGGGGTGGAGGGCCCCATAGAAGGAAGCACGTAGATGGAGGAAGAAGAGGGTGAGACCCTGCGGCATCCAGGGAAGGACAGGGAGCCAGAGCAAGAGGAGCAGGACAGAAGGAGCCGGTGACAGCGGCCAGGAGTTGATGGCAGGCAGGAGATGCCTGCATCGCATAGCGGTGGAGTGAAGCTGCCAAGGAGGACATGCCGGAGCCAGGTGTACGTGGGGTGTGGTGGGGCAGCGAGGAGTCCTAAGGAGGAGCCAGATTGGGGCGGGGTCACCGCTGGGACCGCAGGTGCCTGGACCTATTAGGAACGTGGGTCTGAGGGACTAAGAGTCTGGAGCCAGATTCATAGTTGGAGAGGCTCAACCCTTCTAGCATAGAGAAAAGGGGTAAAGGAGGGCGGCAGATGGGCAAGAGGAGCCACGTGCCTGCTCCTCTGGGCCAGCTCCAGAAGGTGGTGTGAGGCCGGGGTGCAGTGGTGGTTGGAGCCCCATGTACATCCGTCGGGAGGACCCAGGCAACGAGAACCCATCAGGTGGTGCTCCCCCCACTGAAGATACATCAAGACATGGCAGGCAAGAGCGGGGGCAGTGACATGGTGAAGGAACATCCACTTTGCCTTCAAGGGTCCTGGGGTGGGACCGATGTCTAAAGGACAGCGGCCTCAGGAGCAGACACAGCCCGGCGGGTACAGTTCTTGGTGCATTGGCCAGGAACAGAGGTCTGGGAGACTAGAGATGCAGGCATCTGAAATGGGCCCCATTGATTTGATTGCCCAGAACCTACAGGCCTTGACTCAAATTGTGGGGTCACAGCAGCGATGAATAGCTCAGCAGGGCTCAACAGCCTTGGGGATGCCGAAGATGTCAGCGGAAGATGACCCCGAGGCTTTTATGGAGGCATTTGAACGGCACGCCATTACGATGAGCCTGGATAAACTGCTATGGGCGAGCCAACTTGGGGCGCTGATAGTAGGCAAGGCCCAGGTGGTGTATAGGTCCTTGAATCGGGAAGAGGCCCAAGATTATGAGGTGGTGAAGGCTGCAATTTTGTACCACCTGGAGTTGAGCCCAGAACACTTCCAGCGGCTCTTCCGAGCTCGTAAGGCACCGGAAGAAAGGAGACCGTGGGTACTCCTCCAAAGGCTACATGATCTATTTGGGAAGTGGGTCAAGTTGTTGGCATGTACGATGGTGGCTTTGGTGGACAAAATCATCCTGGAGCAGTTTGTTAATGATTTGGAAGACCAAACCCAGCAGTGGGTCCAGCAACATGCTCTGGAGATGTGTGAAGAGGCCTTAAAAGTGGTGGAAGACTTTGCGGACTCGGAATGGTTCTAACCAGGGGAAGAGAGAGGAGTCGCAGGGGCAATGCCAGCACCGAGAGATGCTGAGCGTAGGAAGACAGGTTATCGGCCCCAAAGCCGAGATATGATGTGCTATCATTGTGGGAAAGGGGGCCACTTTGCGCGTGAATGTCCCCTGCGGGGGCTTGGGAAGGGCAATACCCTGGGTATGTCCAAGGGGGATGAAGGAATGCCCCAGAGATTGGAGTAAGGGAGAGCCGTTGGATTGCAGCTTCAGGGCAGCAAGGGAGAGCCCCGTGTGGGAGCACCCCATGGTGCAGGCGTGGATCAAAGGCCGACCAGTGCGGGCGGTGTTGGATTTGGGTTGTGCCCAATCCATGATTCGGGCCGACCTGTGGTCAGGAGACGATGGTGGACAAGAAGACTCGCTGAGGATGTCCTGCCTCCACGGTGACACCCAAATCCTACGCTGTGTTAGGGCACAGGTGAAGGTAATGGAGCATCAAGGAGAGCTAGTGGTTGGATTAGCTCCATGCCTCGCCTGCGAGATGCTGCTGGGATGAGACTGGGCCCCATTATGTGAGGTATTAGACCGGGTGCGGGACTTGAAAGTGGCACATCCCAAGTGGAAGCAGCGGGAAGGTTGGCTCGGAAATGCGGGTAGCCAGACTGAATTGACTAAGGAGGAGGAGGACGGTTCTGGTGATGAGTGGAGAGAAAACATCAGTGGACCTCAGTTCCGCAAAGCCCAGAGGGGAGATCTGGAGCTGCAGGAGCTGTGGAGTAGAGCTACAGAGGGGAACTCACGAGCATTGACGGCGGCAGATGCTGCAAGTCACTTTGAGGTGAGACATCGCTGGCTCTATCCGGTAACCCCAGGTAGGGGGGGATGGGAGCAAAGAGTCCAGCTGGCATGTAGACGGGCCATGTGGTGTATGGCTCATGCCACACCCATGGGGGGACATCTGGGCCGGGAGCGGACTGTGGACAAAATCGCACAGTGGTTTTACTGGCCGAAGCTGGGGGAGGATATTGCGCGGCGGAGCGACGAATGCCCAGTGTGCCAGAAAACCTGAGAGGATAAGCCTTTCCGTGCCCCGCTGCAATCCATCCCCATTATAGATCAACCATTCTCTCGCACAGCAATGGACGTTGTAGGGCCCTTACTGCGGAGCAGCAATGGCTATCAGTTTATCCCCGTTATCATGGATTATGCTACGCAGTACCCCGAGGTCATGCCCCTGAGGTCAGTGACAGCACTGCGGATTGCGGAAGAACTAGTGAAATGGATAGCCCGAGTGGGGATTCCCCAGGAGATCCTTATGGATCAGGGTCGGAATTTCATGTCGGGGGTATTGCGGGGGGTCTGTCAGACATTATGGATTTGGCAGCTCAAAATGTCGGTGTACCATCCACAAACGAATGGGTTACTTGAGTGAATGAACGGGACCAAGAAGAGAGTTCTGCGATGGTGTATGCAAGGAGACCCGCGCCACTGGGACTTATTGCTACCACTGGTGCTATTCATACTGCAGGATGCCCCGTCGGAGTCCTTGGGGTACTCCCCATTTGAGTTGGTGCTGGGGCATCAGCCCTGGGGCTTCCTGCAAGTCCTTAAAGAGGAGTGGAAGCAAGGCCCGGAGGCCGTTCAGGATTGGTCGAAATATCAGCAAGCCTTTCAACAGCAGGTGAAAACGGCACGAGAATTGGCGGTAGGGAACCTGAAACTAGGCCAACAACAGCAAAAAGCCCGGTATGATATGTGTGCGAAGGAGAGACAATTTAGTCCAGGGCAGAAGGTGTTAGTCCTGTTGCCATCCTCAACTTGTAGGATATTAACACAGTGGCAAGGGCCGTTCAAAGTTGTAAGACAAGTGGGGCCTGTGGACTACAAGGTCTCCCACCCAGGACATTTAAAGCTGAAACAGATCTATCATATTAACTTATTGAGAGAGTGGCGGCAACCGGAGGGCTGGGTGACCTTCAGCGGGAAAGACGAGGGGCGAAATATCACTGAAAATAAGGACGCAGGAGCGGTCCAAGTGAATGGGGACTTGAAGCCGTCACAGTGGATGGAAGTAGAGGTTCTAAGAGAGTTCAAGGCTGTGTTCTCCGAGGAACCCAGGTGGGTATGGGACACACACCATGCCATCCAGACCCCGCCAGAAGTGGTGATACAAGATCGGTGGCGGCCACTGCCGTATCATTGGAATGAAAAAGTGAAAGCCGAGGTGGAGAAAATGCTGACACTAGGGGTAATACAGCCATCGCAGAGCCCATGGAGGAGTGCCCTGGTGCTCCAAACTGATGGGTCTCTGCGACTCTACGTGGATTTCTGCAAGTTAAACAGTGTAGCGACATTCAACACCTTCCCTATGCCACGGGTAGTCGAGCTAGTAGAAAGAATCGGAGCGGCACAGTATATCACTACCTTAGACCTGGCCAAGGTGTATCGGCAAATCCCCCTGAGAACCTGTGACTGCCCCAAGACCGCATTCGGACCCCGTGGGGGCTACATGAGTTCATAAAGATGCCCTTTGGGTTACATGGTACGGCGGCCATGTTCCAAAGTTTAATGGAACGACTCCTGTCACCTCATGAGCGATATGCGGCAGCGTATACAGATGATATAGTCATCTTCACTCAAACATGGGACCAACATCTACAGGCACTACGGGCAGTCCTCCAGGAACTAAAGGGGGCAGGCCTGACAGCAACACCCCAGAAGTGTGCAATTGCCCACAAATATACAAAGTACCTGGGTTTTCTTGTAGGACAAGGAACGGTGCAACCATTACAGGATAATGTCCAAGCCGTTCGTTCCTTCCAAGCCCTCTGAATGATGAAACAGTTATGGTCTTTCCTAGGGCTTGTAAACTATTATCAGAGGTTTGTGCCCAAGTTTGCAGAAGTGTCCGCACCGCTGTTGGAGGTGCTAAAGGGCCCACCAAAGGGGGGGGTACGGTGGACAGAGGCTTGATTACAGAGCTTTTGGGCCTTGAAATGTGCACTGTGTGAGGAGATAATTATACACACCCCTGACTTTAAGAAACCCTTCTCATTACAGACCGACGTGTCCAAGGTAGCGATAGCGGTATTGACCCAGTGTGACGCTGGAGTAGATTGACCGGTGTCATATGCCAGCCGCAAATTACCACCTGCAGAAACCAGGTACATGGCAATTGAGAGAGAATGCCTGGCAATCAAGTGGGCAGTTAGTATTTTAGATATTACCTCCTTGTTAGAGCATTTACCCTAGTAACAGATCACGCGCCGTTGAAGTGGCTTAATGCGAAAAAGAATGTACGCGTCACACGGTGGGCCTTAGCCCTTCAACTGCTTAAGTTCCACATCTTATGTCACCTGGAGAAAGCTAATATCACTGCGGATTTCTTGTCCAGGTGTTATGAGGAGCCGGCGCAGGACACAAGACAAGAGGTGCCGATCCGGCAAGAAGACACTGGTAACTGACGCGCACGGTCATGGGAACCTCCACAAGGCAGCTGGTGTGGGGGTTGTGTCCCAGGGGCCGGGACGATAACGAAAACTCACCGGCAGCAGGAGTTGACGCTCCGGGGAAAGCCGCGTGGTTTGTGAGCCGGCTCTTCATTCAGCTGCGACCGGCTGGTGATGTCAGCAGGGAACGCTGGCCAGCACGGATAAAAGTGGTGGCAGCTGCAACAGAGGGGGCGGAGGGCCCCGTAGAAGGAAGCACATGGATGGAGGAAGAAGAGGGCGAGTCCCTGCAGCATCCAGGGAAGGACGGGGTGCCAGAGCAAGAGGAGCCGGACGGAAGGAGCCGGTGGCAGCGGCCAGGAGTTGATGGCAGGCGGGAGACACCTGCATCGCGTAGTGGCGGAGTGAAGCCACCAAGGAGGAAACGCCAGAGCCAGGTGCACGCGGGGTGCGGTGGGGCAGCAAGGAGCCCAAAGGAGGAGCCAGATCGGGGCGTGGTCACCGCTGGGACCGCAGGTGCCCGGACCTATTAGGAACGTGGGTCTGAGGGACTAAGTGTCTGGAGCTGGATTCGTAGTTGGAGAGGCTCAACCCTTCTAGCATAGAGAAAAGGGGTAAAGGAGGGCGGCAGATGGGCAAGAGGAGCCACGTGCCTGCTCCTCCGGGCCAGCTCCAGAAGGTGGCATGAGGCTGGGGTGCAGTGGTGGTTGGAGCCCCGTGTACATCCGTCAGGAGGACCCAGGCAACGAGAACCCATCAGGTGGTGCCCCCCCATTGAAGATGCATCAAGACGTGGCAGACGAGAGTGGGGGTGGTGACATGGTGAAGGAACATCCACTTTGCCTTCAAGGGTCCTGGGGCAGGACCGACATCTAAAGGGCGGTGGCCTCAGTAGCAGACACAGCCTGGCGGGTACACCTAATGTCCACTATGGATATCTTCCAGAAGCAATGCAAGATTTGGGCAGAATTTTAGCAAGCAAGGTTAAGTTGGGGTATTGTTTGAGGAGTTTTTGTTATATATGTCTTATTTAATATCTTACTTGTCTTTAAAAGCAATTGTGTTGTTTACTGTAAACTACCTTGAGCCTTTTTGGGGAAGGGTGGCATATCAATTTAATTAATAAGTTAATTACTATAGTCAAGGCTAACAGTCCATCTCAAGACTAAATATTCTATTACTTGGTGAGGTAGCATGGGTATAAAACACCATTTTCTGCAGCCAATGGCACAAAGAAGGTTTCCATCATAATGTCCAGCCAAATTTGACTTCCCAGTTCAAACTATGCTACCATGCACCTACTTTTTATCACCTGGGAACAATATATATAAAGCAAGGGTGGGCAAAATGTGGCCCATAGCCAGGTCACTATCTGGCCCATGGGCACCCTAAAAAAATCTAGAAAATTAATATTTATCTGCCCCTGGATGCCTGTCACATGGCCCTCAATACCTTGCCAAAATTCAGTAAGCAGCCCTCCACTTGAAATAATTGTCCACCCCTGGCAGATACAGAGCAGACCCCTGGCAGACTTTAAAGGAAAGGCATGGTGGGATCTGATATGGCAACCCAATAGTTGTGCTTCCTGCTTTGCATGTCAGATTCCATTTTACCATATTGCCAGTTCAGGCAGGGAGCCAGATCCCCTACAGCAACTAGTAGAGAGCATGGCTTCCAGCTAGAGGAGTAGATCATGAACTCATGTGGCTGGGACCACACCAAGCATTTCCATGGCTGGGAACCCCAGCCAAAGATTGGTGCTCCCAGCCTTGGAAGCACATGGTGCACCCCGCCTGGCTGGAAACCCCAGTTAGTTGAAGGACATCCCAGCCTCTGGAGCATACAGGAGTCTTAACAGGTTCCCATGTATTCCAGAAGCTGGATACTGGCCACATGTTCAACTAAAAACATAATAAGAACCAGCTATAAAGTTAGTACTCATAATTTGTTTAATAACTTTGGGACTTGTTTCTGTCTCACTTTTTTTAATGCCATTAATTGATTGAACATGTAGCTTAAGATGTGATGAATCAGTTACTCATGACTAAGTGTAATATTGGTCAGGAGCCTATAGTTTACCAGGCACAATAGCATGAATAATGAAAAGCAAATAGCTGACACAAGCAGTTAATGAAAAACCTATATTTAAAAAACTGGTATTCCATATTATTTTATGAAAAATGTAATTCCTAAGTCTTTTCCTTGATTCTTGGCTGTCTTCTAATTGTTCCAAGTCTAAAATTAGTCCAACTGTGTCATGCCATTCATCTTTTTGCTGAGGAAGTTCTATGTAATTTACTTCAATAGTGAATCTTTTAAAAAAAGGATGCTCCTGTAAATGGTGCTGGAAGAACCAGTATGAAAATATTACATACTGTTCAACATCTATTAAAAGGATGTTGAAAAATTGGTCAGAGTGGATAAAAGAAGAATTATTTGAGGGCTGCAGAAAGAGTCCTGAAGTGACGGATTTGAACTCTACCCATTTAGCTTAATTGTGCATAAGTTTCTTTATGGAAAGCAAACCCCATGCACAAAAGGAAGATTTAATAGTGGAGAAAAGAATCTGTGACTGGGAGATAAAGCCAGATATTTTAAAATAAGAAATAAGGCTTAATATTGTCTATCTTTCTGAAAGATCTGCTTAATCAGAACTCAAGGTATTGTAGTACCACAAAAGGTAAATGCTTGAAAGTTTCTGGACACTATGATGAACTGGAAAATACCTTTCTTCTGTGAACATTTGTACTAATGGCAAGAGCTCAAACTCAAAGACTTAACATCATCAATATAGAAAGGCTGATGAAAGAACAAAGAAATGAAGAGTCAACAATGAATACATGCCACACATTCAATTTAAAGTGCCATACTAACCTGCCACAAAGATTGTTCCACCATATATATAAACATTTTTTGTGCTTGGTTTGCCCTGCTACGGCACTATAAATGAAGCTGCACATGGATCATGTTACAGCTACAGTTTATGTTGTGATTAACAATTTTATTGCACCATAATTATAATGTGTGCCAGGACCTATAGAATAGTAATACTACTTTTAAGAGCAATGTCTTGTATCTTCAGGCTGGCAAAATATTTAGGAGAGGGTAATAAAGCCTGAGAGGAGAACTGAGGACTAGGTAAGCAAGGGGGAAAAATATCATTTTCTGTGTGCCTTTATATCTTTAGGTAAAAGAATAAATAATGCTTTGTTTTTCAGTTGGTTTTAAGTAATTCTAATCAGCTTGCTCATCACACTTTCCTGGAAGGAAAAAAATAGAGGTACCTAATTTGGCCTGCCATGTTAAAACACTTGGGAAACAGGAAAAATGAAGCCCAGACATTTGGTTTCAGTGTAGACTGTGACAGGTGTGCCTCTTCAGGGTCTGTCCACTAGTGACCCCCCCCCATCTGTTATTGGCCATCCACCAGCCTTCTCTAATTGCTTAATTAGAAGATGTTAATTAAGTTCGAGGCTGCCTATTTTCTGCCCCAGTGCTAGGGGACAATATTTGCGACTCCATTCCTCCCCTTCACCACAGCCCAAGCCTCACAGATGGCATCTCAATGTTCCCATAATCACCAGCCCCACTCTGGGCCCCAGAATCCTTCTACCAGGACCCCTCCATGATTCCTCCATTCAGACGGCCCCCCACCTTCATTCAGCTATGTAGCTCCCTGAATCTATTTTCCCCTCTTGGGTGTTGCCCTCCCAGGGACCTTTGGCTTTTTTAAGGTCATGCCCAGTCGGGACCCCAGGCCCCTGTCTCTTGGGCATCCCTCATGGTGGGCCCCCAGCCCTTTTGACTGTTCTGGTCCTGGCCCCAGCGTGGGCCAGTCAAGGGTACTCTTTCATTCAGTCTCTGAGTCCCTAGCCCATCACTGTTGTGCGGGGTGTGAGCCAAGCTGTGGCTATAGCCCCGATGGGTCCTATCCCCTGGTGTTAATTAGCGAGAGGGAGAGGCGGACTTGTAGCGGTTCCAAGATATTTTATTTAGTCTCTTTCTTACACTGATGTAAATGTGGCTGCACAGGCAGTTGAACTTAGTTCAGTCCCAGTTCTAATAAGGGATGGATATAATGAAACAAAAAGAATCGGGGATCTGCTTATTTACACACCACCTGGTGTTGAATGTGGCTGTGCATCCTGTCCCAGCTCGGGAGACAGATGAAAAACCAAAAGACAATCAAGGGATCCAAAAACAATGAAAGCAAATCGATCCGTCCTGGTTCGGGTGAAGGATGAGAAATCGAATCTCGGGTTGGGTAAGGGCAAAAATAATAAATCGGTAGATCATCCAAGATTAAATTGAACCGGTCTGCAAACCTGTTACTTCAGAAATCAGAGAAGCTGTGGGAATCTGGCCAGGCCTACTTACTGAGCGGTGGAAGCTCCGGCTTCTGCTCTAGCTAGTTAAGCGAGCAATGGATGCTCTGGTGCCTGCGCACTGCTCTGCTGTTCTCCCTGCTCTGCTCTGCTCTGCTCGTGAAAAATTCCACCCCAGTCTTTATAGGCCAGATGGCAAGCCCCATTTCAAGCCCCCCGATTGGTTTAAAATGTTTGCAGGGTTTTTCACAGGCGACGGGGCTTCCCCAGCACATGGCCAGGGGCCATGCAGATGGGGTTTTCCAGATCATGAGGATAGTGCTTGGCGGCACCTGTTGCTAGGCAAAGCTGGCAGAGTCCGGCTTGGAGCATGACAACAGTCTCTCTCGGGGTCTGCCCTCTGGGCCCTCCAAATAAAGGGGTAACCCACCCAGTGGTGGGGGATAGGGGTTAAGGCACCCCAACCCACCTTTCACCAGGGTGGTAACTGGCCTGGCATTTCCTGGGGGCTCCCGCACCACTGGGAGCCCCACCAGGCCACCCACTCCCAGCAGGGTGCAGTTTTAGGTCATGCCCAGGAGCAGGAGCCTCCTGACCATCCCCTACAGCTCCTCTCTTCCCTCCAGATGAAGCTCAGCAGTCCTCTGGCCAGGCACTGTTGTTGCCTGATCTCCAGCAGCCAAGCTGCCTTGTTTATATAGGCAGCCTTGGACCTAAAATGGCTGCCCTCATTAGGCACCTGGTGGCTGCCAGCTCCAGGACCTTGAAGTGGCAGGCCTACACAGTCCCCTGACGCACAGACCACAGGATTCCACCTTTGAATGAAGTGCAGGAAGTCAGGTGGATCAACACACCCCATCCTCATTGCACTACTGGCTATAGGGCTTAAGAATACTATTGATTTATTATTTTCTTCAAAGAAGCAATACTTGAGAAGAGGCATAAATATACAACTCAATGGGTCATCACTTGATAATATGATTAGACTGTATGGAGTTTGCAAGTAGAAAGTGGGAAGTAGAAGTGGGAAGAAGATGTAAAGAGGTTTTCAATTCTGGTTTGCATTTTGGCTTTAGCTTCAATAATGAGTACTGTGTCATTAATTCCCATTTAATAAACTTCAATTAAAGTGACTAGAGGCAACACAGTAGTCCCTTTTTTTTGCAAATGGCATCGTAGTGGGACTGTTCCTGGCCCCTGTTCTGAGAGTAGAAAAGAAACAGGGAATCTGATTTGTGACAAAATTGCCTGACCGCTCCTGTTCCTGATGACATCAGATGCCAGAGGAGAATCCAGCAGCAGAAGAGTCCACTGGGGGGACCGTTGCTGATTGATCTCTAACCCAGAAGAACCTGCTGAAAAAACAGCCACCAGTGAGTGCTGGTGGTCCCGGAGAGGGGACACAGGAGCAGTGGGAGCAAGCTGCAGTGAATCTACATGGAGGTGCAGAAATCTCAAGTTAATAGGGAAATGCCAGTGAAGCGAGAAAGACCAGGATGTACCCCAACAAGTGGACTGCTGCAGCGAGTCCTCTGGAGACAGAGAAAACATGGAGGAGTGATGGGGGAGAGGATAATCAGCCTCAACTGGAAGTTTACACTTTATTGCTTATGCAAATAAAGACTATTCTGCATAGTGCCCAAAGGGGAAGCTCTACAGTAAAGCTTGGTGGAGCAAGCATCCAAAAGGATAGAGCCTCATGAAGGTGGAGGGAGAAGGATCTCTACCTGCAGAAAGCATTGAGTTTGGGAATCAGCCCACTGAGAAAATAAGCTGGGTGATGGTCCCTATATCTGAAGAGGGAAAATGATATGGTTAACTGGACACAGGTTGTATACAGACAGGGTATAAGGGATGGTGGAACCCTGCAGAAGAGACCAGAGCACCAGCCATCCTCCCCCACACTGATTTCTGTCAATCCCTTTCTATAATTTCTTTCTCTCAAGAAGGCATAGCAGGTGAATGAGGGAGACAGAGAGTAGAGCAGCAAGCACTGAGAAGGAACTCACTTGCAGACACAGCTATGGTGTACTTTATGAACCATAAAGAATAAAGAGCATTCTGTGATATTTGAAAAAAAAACATACAAAATTTCTTGCCAAAATAGTAGACTGGGAAGAAGATATTTTTCAAATAATCATCACAAGTTCTTTTGATTAATGAACAGGGGGTGGAGGAATGGAAGAAGCTATATTTTTTTCAAAATAAAATTAAGACCACCCTATGTTTAAAATGTTATTTTAAGTAGCAAAATAAAGTGAGTGATGGTACACTGGCACTAAATAGCTACATTTATACGAAAACAATGTATTTGCTGAAGAAGACAGCATACTCTAATGTATCTGAAGTGCCAGGTAATTATAAATATAGACATTTTGTAATTATCTTTAAGCTCCCCATTACTTATCTGAATGTCAACTTCAGTGAATAAAAATGACACGTATTCATTAACATTTCAAAAATGAAATATGTTTCTTTAAGTCTAGATTCTGCTCTCTCCAATTTAAACGTATACCTATATATTTCACTTGTTAATGTAGTGTTTTTAACAGTTGTTGTATTGACAAAACTAGAAACTGAAGTCCTCTATTCATAGTAAAAAATATGGCATCAGTAATAGCAATACAACCTTCTCCGCAGCATCCTAACACTATGCTTTAACTGTAACCCAGAGGTGCAGTTTTTAGGGATGAGAAACTGGGACACTCATGCCATTCAATTCTCAGTCTATTTGATGAGTGTCACTTGCAGAGTGTGTATAGCAACTTGTATTGAACCCTGGAGGCAGTATGGAGTGAATAGGACCACTGAGAATATATAATTTTTTAAACAATGCATCTTGTTATTTCATGGGGAGCACAGAAACAGCAACATCACAAATGTGAAGCAAGAGACTAGTTTGAAAACTGGTACACTTAAAAAACTATGAATTCTAACAGACCACTATGAACTGGGGTAAACGATGAGTCTCTACGTCATGCTATGTACTAGTTCCCTCTGGCTTCAGCAAATGTGAAAATCCCAGTACTTCCAGAAGTAGTTATCTTTAAAAAATAATCAGTTTAGTTTTAGAAATACAGAATTTTTTTTGTATTATTTTTTCCAGGATAAAACATATCAAGTAGTGTTTTCATTGTTGAGAGGAAGGTACCAGTCTTCTATGAAGACCACTGGCCAATGGAAAACTTTTCTAGAACATCTCAGCCTGATATTACTGTATGCATGATAAATATCTCGGTCTGAAACCCAACCACATGAAGCTGGATACACATCTATTCTGAACTAGTCCCTTAATTAAAGAGGTGTACCCACATTAATAAAATAGTCTTTCAATCAGTGAATTACATAATATTCAACCCTACTCCCTCCCCCCACCCAAAAAAGGCTTTTTTGCTGTTAGTTTGTAAGTCAGGATCAGCTGAATGAATTTTCCTTGGCCCCTTCCAGGCCCTTACTCACCGATACCTATTCCTTGTTCCTCTAGAATCTGCATATCTGCATTACTGGCTATGGCCATGCCATCTGTCCAAAAAAATTGTGCCTGATGCCATGCAGATTGTTGTTGTCCAGTAGGTGTTGAAATGCAAAGTATTGTGCTTACAAGAAGAGGATCTATAAGACCCATACATTGTGGCTATAGGAGTAGACTTACAGAAATTAATGTGAGTTTGTCCTCTGGTTTCTGCTAGCTTTGGATTAGTCCTCAGTAAAAAGTTAGGTATAGATAATAACTTTTTATGAAATTATGAAATGCTTTATATGTGTTGTTACTTTTAAGGTCAACTATGTCTTGTTTTTAGCTGTAGTCTTCAGTAAGCCATGTAACGATGAAACAGGAGTCATCCTTCAACTTGCTTTTCCCTTGTTTTCTCAAGGAGCAAAATTATGATCACAATGGGTTTTTAATCTCCTCTCTTCTAATATGGATCAGAATCATTTGTTTTCAAGGTCTTTAAAAATGTCTGCAGCGCTTTATTAGAGAAAACAGGATCAAAGTGCAATATTACTGCTTTGGGGATATATGCTTTAATAGTATAGCAGATGTCATCAATCTGTTGCCTTTTAATGAGTTGCTATATATGCCATCCTGAATTAATTATCTCTTGACAAATGTTTGCCTGCCATCAGTTTTATTTTTTCATGCTCAATTTTTAGATTTTTTTTGTTAATTTCATAACAGTGGATAATTATAAACTAAAGAAAGGGAGATCAGCACCCATATGCTTTTGAATGGCACATTAGCAATTGCATCTTTGAACTATATTATTTTTGGAATAAAATGGAATAACAACAATTCCATTTGAAGAATGCAGTTTTCAGAACTATCATGCAGACAGTTAATTTAAAAAGAAGATAATGAACACAGATATTTTCTTGGAAGAGCAACAAAGTCTCATCCCTTGTAGTCTAATGCCTCCTGTTTGAGAGAAAAACACCGTCTCCATAGAACATGGGTATATAACCCAACTCTTAGTGGTCCTTAAACAGTAATGAGGTTTACCTACAAGGTCTATTAGAAGTTGTTTTAATATGCTTTCCATACAGATTTCAGGATGACTTGGTCTAATCCTATGTGTACTTAGACATCATAGAATAATGCCTAGGGGGGGAAATGGCACATGCATGACTACTTTAGAACACCTGCCAAAGCATGGTGAAGCTGCCATATATAATTCTTGGACCAATGATGAAAGAGTGCAAATGAAAAAAGTTGACAAAGCATTACTCAGTAGATTATTATTTTTATTATAGTGCTTTATATACATAAATGTCAATACCAGATTTGTCTACTTTTTTCATGCTGAATATCACCTTACTCTGTGAGAATACCTTTTGAAATAAATAGTACTCCTTGCAGAGGAAGATCATGTTTAATGTGAGTAAGATTGACAGGAAGCACTTTACAGATATTGTTCAACATTTGATTTCATAAACAGAGAGACTGAGAGAAAAGTTAAGAGTTGTTCTCCGTCACACACTGAATTCATTGCTGAGATGGGAGTAGAATTCCAGGTTCCCAACTGCAGCTGGTTAGTAGGGGTGTGCAAAATGGGACATATTCGATTTGGATTCGGCACAAATCGGAGACAGTGATTTGATTCATTGTTTTGGATCACTATCCCCTATTCAGTTTGGCCAAATCTGAATCTGAATGCTGATTTGATGCTGATTTTGATATAGATACAGCTTTAAATGTTTTTTATACATACCCTGAGGTACCAGGCATGGCTTGTGAATGTTGCGAAGGTGAGACAATGCAGTGTCCCACAGGAGCACAGAGGGGTAAGGGGTAAGGGGGGCTGCGTGTTTGGTGGCAAACCCAGAAGTGGACCAGAAGTAATTCAGGTCCACTTCCAGGTCTGCTGAGGAGGGGATCGGCTATGGGGGGGACCCTGGGTGCCCCCCCCAGACCGAGGAGGCACCAGTCACCAAGTTGGTGGGGTGTGGGAGTGGCCCTCAGAATACATTAAATTCTGCTATTTCAAAAAACATTTCATTCTGAATTGAAACAAAACTTTTAAATGCCTCACTGAAAGGATATTCTGGATGTTTTTTGTTTTAGGAAAATAAAATATTTTTGAGGAGAATAGGGAAAAATCTGGGAAGAAGCCCAGAGTCAAAGATATCTAGTGCAAATAAGAAGAGAAGAATCCTGAGCCTTGGATTCAGCAGAATTGTAATATTTTTTACTCACTTTCCACTGCATAAAATATTATACAAGATAACAAGTATGACCCATTGGGAAGTGTGTTACACATTGCCATTTCATAGATTTCATAGACATCAGGGCTGGAAGGGACCTCAAGAGATCATTGGGTCCAGCCCCCTGCCCAAAGGGCAGGAAGTCAGCTGGGGTCATAGGATCCCAGCAAGATAAGCATCCAATTTACTCTTGAAGGTGTTCAATGTAGGTGTTTGAACCACCTCTGCTGGCAGACTGTTCCAGACCTTGGGGGCTCAGACAGTAAAGAAATTCTTCCTTATGTCCAGCCTGAAATGGTCTTGCAGGAGTTTGTGACCATTTGACCTAGTCATCCCTTGGGGCACTCTGGTGAACAAATGTTCCCCCAGATCCTGGTGGTTACCCTTGATAAACTTATAGGTGGCCATCAGATCACCCCGAGCCTGCGCTTTTCCAGGCTAAAGAGTCCCATGTCTCTCAGCCTATCATCATAAGATCTGTTTTCCTGACCTCTGATCATGTGCGTGGCTCTCCTCTGGACTCTCTCAAGCTTCTCCACATCTTTTTGGAATTGTGGAGCCCAAAACTGGATGCAGTACTCCAGCTGCGGCCTCACCAAGGCCGAGTACAAGGGGAGAATGACATTCTGGGATTTGCTCGAGAAGCATCTATGGATGCAAGCCAGCATTTTGGTCGCTTTACTAGCCGCAGCATCGCATTGCAGGCTCATGTTCATCTTGTGGTCAATGATGACCCCCAAGTCTCTTTCTTCTGTAGTGCTATCCAACGTAACACTGCCGAGCCTATAAGGATGCTGCAGGTTTTTCCTCCCAAGGTGGAGAACCTTGCATTTTTCAGTGTTAAACACCATCAGGTTCTCATCTGCCCATTTGTTGAGCCTGTCCAGGTCAGCCTGGATCACCCACCTATCTTCTGGCGTGGATGCTTTGCAACAATCTCAAAAAGGTAGTCATGGGTACTTAAATTAGGATGTAGCAATTCATTATTTCAGGTGTAAAGCTCTGATACGTTGGCCAACATAGTCATAACCAAAGCCAATGGAGAGTCAGAGCCTTGGGGACTGAACAAAAATGAATCAAATGGGCTGGGAATGCCTCATTTTTGCTGACCTAATTATCTTAGGTCATAATCATTTTTTGCTGACCTAATAATCACCTAAATTATCACCATAACATTTTAAAAGTGGCTGTTCTGATCAGGTGCCATGAAACACAACAAGGAATCAACCAGTTTGAGCAAACTAACCTCTCTATGTAGGTGAATAGGCAAGAGACAAAGGGACAGAAGAATGACCCAATATTACTGGGATCCATTGTTTCCTTCTGGAACTGTTTGCCATATCTGCAGTCAAACAACAAAGTATTTGAATTTTAAACAGGCCTGTCTCTGTGCTACATATAATAATGTTTGAGATTTTGAGTATGGCTTTGTGTAACACAATATGATCCTATATAGAGCATGCTCAAATCAACTTTCACTTTTTTTCCCTTTGATTGTTGTACTCTATACTTTATTACCCCGTGTCCACTGCTTAATTCTTATATTCCATTTATTATTTTCTCCTCCTCTTCCTAACTTTCATTTCTAAGTTTCCTCACCCTTTAAAGATATAGCAACACAGAGGCAAATTGTGGATTAAGGGGCTGCTTCATTGAATAGGAAATATCTGAAGGTTGAATAATAGGTCCTTTTGGATTATGAAAACAGTGCAATCACAATAGTTTGAATTTTTGTATTTTTAATTAAGCTGGAGCTATAATTAGCTCCAGCTTGTTTTTCTGCCCCAAAGTATGTTTCTATGCATTTTGCATACTTTTTACATTCATTAAATTTCATAAGGCTAAATTTCTACAGAAGTCAAAAAAGCTGAGAATTACTAAACTTAAAGTGATCCTGACACCAAAATAACATTTAAAGAAAATTCAGATTTGAACAGTTGGATTTAAAAGACATTATGGGTTTTGTAGTTTTTCTTTGTATATTTGTATGCACCCATTAGGGTTGTGCAAAGCTTCAGGTGGTGATTTAATTTGGAGGTGATTCGGACTGATTCAGTGGCCAAATCTCCAAATCCAAATCAAATCAGGGACCAATAAAAAGTTCTGAATTGATTTGAAGCTCTCCAAATCTTTGAAAAATATCTGGAGAGTTTCAATGATTCAGCCTGGGAACTGGTAAGTAGGAAGCAGGGGAGTGGGGTTGGAGGAGGGGAGAAGGGACCATGGGGGGACCCCCTTGCCAGCCCCTCTGACTCCCGCCCACTCTGCCAGCCCTCCCATGGCTGCCCCGCCCACCCCAGCTCCTGGTGCTTTAAAGAAAAGTCCCTACTCACCAGGTGCTGCTGGGCAGGGGGGGATATCCCCGCTGCCCCCCACTGTCCCAAGCTCCATGGGGGGCTATTCCATAAGCCCCTGACCCTCCCTGCTGTCCCAACCCCACCCCCCATGGCTACCCCACCCACCCCAGCTCTGGCCCTTTAAGAAAAAAAATGAGAAAAACCTTGGGACTCACCACTCCTGCAGCATCCTTGAGACTTTGGGGGCACCATGCAGAGCCCTTCATGTGGCATGGGGCAGTGGGGATCACCCCCCGCTGGGCAGGAATGGTGAGTCCAGGATTTTTTCTTTTTTTTTTCTTAAAGGGCCAGAGCTGGGGCAGGCGGGGCAGCCAGCAGGGGGAGGACTGGCCATGGGGGTGGGGTTGGGGGGATCATGCAGAGCTCACCATGCAGTATGGGGAAATGGGGGGGCAGCAGAGATCTCCTGCCACCCAGCAGCCCTGCTGAGTCGTGTTGTTTTTTTTTCAAAGTGCTGGGAGCTAGGGTGAGCAGGGCAGCCACTGCTGGGCTGGGAAAGTGGGTGGGGGGATGGGCCTGGCCTGTGTGATTTGGCGATTCAGCCAGATTAATTCAGGACAGTGATTCAAATCACCAAATTGAATCATTGTCCCCCAAATCGAACCGAAATGAATACTAGCCACTTTGCACAGGCCTAATATACATGAGTTTGAGTTTACCCATTATATTTCTGTAGTTAAAACTAATATAAATTATTCTGACACAAACAAACTGTCCATGATGAACTGAGAAGCTATTCATGCATAAACCATAATTCTAACAAAACCATTACCTTTTTAGGTATCTTCAAAGTCTTTATAAGAAAGCCTCAAGTATGAATTATAAACTTCTCAACATATGAGGTGCCTTTTTTGTTTGTTTTGTTTTTGAAGGCTTCACATTGAAAGCTTTGCTCACATCATTGTAAATAAAAATGTTACTTTCTGTAAAAAGAAAATAATAATAGCCTTAGAATCACAAAATAGATGTCAACATGACATTATCTTATTCTGTTCTCATTTCTGTTTTTCTTATAGAAAGCTCTAATGTGTCTTTTATTTTCCTTATGTAAGTGGCTGGTTTTCATCTCAGATAACTAAACCAAATGTGAGAAGCCAGAGTGTAGTAAAATTTCTTGAAGCAAGAATCCCAGTCATTTACATATATGAGTTGCTAGCAGAAAAGAATGTTCAGCCGTTTAGCATTTTTTTGCATCGTGTGCATCCAGATCTACTGGGTCCTTAAAATTATGGCCACAATTTTGCATACTTAATGATTTTTGAGGGATTTGGTTTGGCAGACCTTAATGTTACATGATTTCTATGTTTTCTCTAAAGACAATGTGCTGTTGGCAAAACAGATTTAAAAAAGGTACCACAATTTAAACTCTTTGCAATTGGCTATGCAAAGCTTTGGGTGCTGAGTCAATTCAGAGGAGATTCGGCACGATTTTGTAGCTGAATATCCAAATCTGAATTATATCAAGGGACCAATAAAAAGTTGCAAATCAATTTGAAGTTCTCCAAATCTTCAGAAAAGATTCAGAGAGCTTTGATAATTCAGACAGTCCCCACCCACTGCAGCAGGGAGTTGGTGCCGGACTCAAAGCTGGTAAATAAGGGGTGGGGGATGGGGAAGGGCTGGATGAGGGGGGACAGGACCATGGGGGGACCCCTGCCAGGCCCCACTCCCTGCCTGCTCCCCCTCAAAAAAAATTACCAAGCAGGTGCTGCTGGGTAAGTGGCAATCCCCACTGTCCCCTGTCTCTAGTGGGTTATGGACTAGAGAAAGATCCCACACAATTTACTTATTCATTTGATGTGCCTGGCTGGGGGAATATTTGGTTGATTGTACAAATTCACAATGATTGCACACTTAGTTCATACTTAGTTCAACACAATTTTATTTTCAAAATCCTTGCTACGCATATAACACTGCTTAGCTTTAAGAAAAACCACAAACACTAAAAACACAATAACTACATATATTAGAAACAATACTCTAAAGGCACTTCCTTCCCAAACAATGCTATAAGAATTAGTATTACAAAAACAACTACAATTACAAGTAAAAGTTCAACTGGAATCAATGCTATTCTTTCTCATGGTATACTTACAATCCTAGAATTGCAAGAAACCAAAACCCCAGGTGTACTTTCATTCTTTAGTTATGGTTTTAGCGTTTGTCTCAGCAGTGATAGGAACAAATCCCCTTCCTTCGGTCCCACTTGGGTGCTCCTAGGCTTCTGCATGAACGGGAGTTCTTGTTCATGGAGAGGGTGGTTCAGATGATCAGTCTGATCTGGCCTACACTTGCGATTCTTCCTTAGGTGTTCTGCAAGTGAGGTTACCTCCAAATTGGGAGTGTAGGTTACAGTTTTTATTGGGTGAGTTTCTGTCTTGGGCCCCTCCTACCCAAACCTGTCACTACTCCCAAATTTGGGCTTGGATCTAACAGATTCCTTTCCTGGGTCTTCTTTGGGAAATGTTCCACACCACTGCTGTGATCTCTCTTGGCAACCCCTTTCCAAAAGCCCCTAGGTTTCGATTTCTTGGAACGTTTGCCCAAGGGTCACTTTTAGGTTAACTTTGTTAAAGGCCTCTTGAGATAAAATTAAAAAACCTAGACATTCAGCACATTCACTGCAAGGCCTCTAAAGATAAAATTCAGAATCAAGACATTGCCTGCCCGGAGCGAAGATTCAGGATGTGAAGGGGATGCTCCAGTCCATCATCCAGCCCTCCGATTATTACCCCATGGTCCTTGTCCATGTGGGTACTAACGATGCGGCCAGGAGAGCCCCTGATCGCCTGATGGAGGACTACCATGCTCTGGGAGGCGTGCTGAGGGAGATGGGCGCACAGGCGGTCTTCTCTTCCATCCTGCCAGTGAGCGGACGCGGCAGACGTCACGAGATGTGCATTGCGGAGACCAACTGGAGGCTACAGGAATGGTGCTTCGAGGCGGGCTTTGGCTTCCTCAGCCATGACCGGCACATCGTGATGAGAGACATGCTGGGATGGGATGGGCTCCACCTTTCCCCTAAAGGTAAGCGTGTGTTCTCTTCCAGGTTGGTGAACCTCCTTCGGTGGGCTTTAAACTAGGCTCGTCGGGGGAGGGGGAAGATGAGGGCGGAGGAGACGATGACATACCAGGCCCAGCAACAGCCAGCGAGCCCAGACCAATGGTCAAAACGGAGAAACAGGTAAGCGATAGGGGACGGGGCATTGCTGAGACTAGGGGGTCAGTGGGCACAACCGCTGAAGGCCTCAAATGCCTCTACACGAATGCTCGAAGTATGGGGAAGAAGCAGGAGGAACTCGCCCTCCTCCTAGCTGTCACCAGCCCTGACATAGTAGGGATCACAGAAACGTGGTGGGACTCATCGCATGACTGGGCGGTGAGTGTCAAGGGCTATAGGCTATACAGGAAGGACAGGATAGGAAGGAAAGGTGGAGGAGTAGCACTCTACATCAAGGAGGAATATACTTCCTCGTTAATTAGCATGGGGGTAGAGGGGGGGCACTCTGAGGTGCTCTGGGTTAGAGTAAAAGGCAGTCCAGGGGAGAGAGACTTAACGGTGGGAGTCTACTATAGACCTCCCAACCAGGGAGAAGAGCTCGACCTGGAATTCTTAGGTCAGCTTACAGAGGCAGTGAGGGCTAAGGATGTGGTCATCATGGGGGACCTAAACTTCCCAGACATCTGCTGGGAGGAGCAGTCAGCCAAGTCTGATCGCTCACGTCGGTTCTTAGCCAGACTGCAGGACCTCCATCTAACCCAGGAGGTGCACAGCCCCACCAGGGGAGACGCCTTGTTGGACCTAGTGCTGGCCACGGGTGATGACCTGGTGAGGGGGCTGCGGGTGATGGGCCACCTGGGAGACAGTGATCATCGCTTGCTGGAATTCACCATCCAGCGTAAGGTGGCAAAGGGCTGCAGCAAGGCAACAGCCCTAGACTTTAGGAGGGCTGACTTCAACAAGCTAAGGAGGATAGTTGGGGAAGCGCTGAGGACCCAGAGGGGAAGGGAATCAGAGGTCGAAGGTGAGTGGTTGCTCCTTAAGGAGACGATCCTCCATGCCCAAAGGGAGGTAATCCCAACAAGGGTCAAAGGGAGCAGGAGGGCACATAAACCCCCATGGCTCACTAAGAGCATCCGGGAATGTCTCCTTGCTAAAAGGGAGGCATATACCCAATGGAGAGATGGGGTCATCGCCAAGAAGGACTATGTTATAGTCGCCCGAGGATGTAGGGGGGCAGTCAGGAGGGCCAAGGCAGAGTTGGAGATAGGACTAGCTTCCCGGATTAAGGACAATAAGAAGTCCTTCTTCAAATACATAGGGGGTAAAAAGAGGGTCCCGGGTAATGTGGGGCCCCTGCAGGACACGATGGGCAACTTAGTCATCACGCCAGATGACAAAGCTAACATATTTAACGATTTCTTTGCCTCTGTCTTCCTAAGTAGGGACCAGTTCAGCCACCTCCCTGCTGGGCCCCCCTCGGGCCCCGAGAGAGACACGCCTGGGCCAAGGGTTAGCGAGGAGTTAGTTAGGGTACTTCTGGAGAAGCTGGACGTGTTCAAGTCCGCTGGTCCGGACGATCTTCACCCTAGGGTTCTACAGGAACTGGCTGAGGTCATTGCGGGACCCCTGGCACGGCTCTATGAGCACTCGTGGTGCTCTGGCGAGGTGCCGGAGGACTGGAAGAGGGCCAATGTGGTCCCTATCTTCAAAAAGGGAAAAAAAGAGGACCCGGGAAATTACAGGCCAGTTAGTCTGACCTCAATCCCGGGTAAGCTCTTTGAAAAAATTATCCTGGCACACATCCAGGAGGGCCTTGCGGGGGAATGCATGCTCAGGGGCAACCAACATGGGTTTATCAGTGGCAGGTCTTGTCAGACCAACCTGGTGGCCTTTTACGATCAGGTCACCAAATCATTAGACGCAGGGGTTGCTGTGGATGTAGTCTTTTTGGACTTCCGGAAGGCTTTCGACACTGTCTCTCACCCTGTCCTCATCAAAAAGCTGAGAGACTGTGGTGTCGATGCCCACACGGTCAAATGGGTCGCCAACTGGTTGGAGGGCCGCACCCAGAGGGTGGTAGTGGATGGGTTCTTCTCGACCTGGAAGGATGTGGGCAGTGGGGTTCCGCAGGGCTCGGTCCTCGGGCCTGCACTGTTCAACATCTTCATCAGTGACTTGGATGAGGGGGTAGAAAGCACCCTGTTCAAGTTTGCTGATGACACTAAGATGTGGGGGGATGTGGGTGCACTAGAAGGGTGCAATAGGCTACAAGCTGACCTTGACAGGTTGCAACGGTGGGCGGATGAGAATAGGATGGGGTTTAACACTGATAAGTGCAAGGTGTTGCACATGGGGAGGAAGAACCGGCACCACACTTACAGGTTGGGGAACTCTCCTCTTGCCAGCACGGAGACGGAAAAGGATCTTGGAGTCGTCATTGACTCCACGATGAACATGGGCCGGCAGTGTGGGGAGGCAGTCAAGAAGGCCAATCGTACCCTATCATGCATCCACAGATGCATCTCGAGCAGGTCCAGGGAGGTGATCCTCCCCCTCTATGCGGCACTGGTCAGGCCGCAGCTGGAGTACTGCGTCCAGTTCTGGGCGCCACACTTCAAGAGGGACGTGGACAATATGGAAAGAGTTCAGAGGAGGGCCACTCGTATGATCAGGGGTCAGCAGGGCAGGCCTTATGAGGAGAGGCTACGGGACCTGAACCTGTTTAGCCTCCACAAGAGAAGGCTAAGGGGGGACCTTGTGGCCTGCTACAAACTGGTCAGGGGGGATCAGCAGGTATTGGGGGAGTCCCTGTTCCCCCGTGCGCTGCCAGGAGTGACCAGGAATAACGGTCACAAACTGGCGGAGGGTAAGTTTAGATTAGATATTAGGAGGCGCTACTTCACAGTCAGGGTGGCTAGGGCCTGGAACCAGCTTCCAGGGGAAGTGGTGCAGGCTCCGAGCCTGGGGATTTTTAAAAGGAAGTTAGATGAGCACCTTGCCGGGGTCATCTGACCCCGGTGCTCTTTCCTGCTAAGGCAGGGGGTCGGACTAGATGATCTACCTAGGTCCCTTCCGACTCTAGCTACTATGAAACTATGAAACTATGAAACATTCAGCACGTAGGCAAAAACAAGCAATGGCCTAGATAAGAAGATGAAACTTGCCTTTTGTTTAAACTGGCTAATGGGTATTTATTACAAAAATTTAAACTATTACATTCAATATGACACCCTACACTGCCCTAGTCTGTGTATGGGGCTCTGCATGAGCCCTCTGACCCCCACTCCCTCAGACCCCCTCATGGCTGCCCCAACTGGCCCAGCTCCAGCACTTTGAGGGAACCCCCCCGCCAGGAAAAACCCTGGGATTCACCACTCCTGCAGCAGCCTCAGGGCTTTGGGGTGGGGGGCATGTGGTGTGGGGCAGTAACGATCATCTCCCTGCTAGGCAGGAATGCTGAATCCAGGGGTTGTTTGTTTTTTTTCTTGAAGGGCTAGAGCTGGGATGGGTGGTGCACCCATGGGAGCAGACTGAGAGAGCAGGGGTTTAGGGTGGCCCATGAAGAGCCCCCAGTGCAGTGTGAGGCAGTCGGGGGCAGCAGGGATTGCCCCCTGCCCGGCAGCATCTGCTGAGTCATGGTTATTTTTTTCAAAGTGCTGGAAGCTGGGGTGGGCAGAGCGGCCATTGCTGGGCTGGAAGAGTAGGAGAAGGATGAGCCTGGCCTGTGTGATTCAGAGATTTGGCAGCAGCCTAATTTAAAGCATACAACAAAAGTAAGTTTTAAGGCCCTACTTACATTACTAGTTAATTATGCCTTAAGTGGTCACCTGGCCACATGTTTATTTGATGAATGGCATGACAAAAAAGGAATAAATTACAAAGTTATTCCACAAAATGCATGTAATAACTTTGTAGCTGATTCTTATCATGCCGTTAATTGAACATGTGGCCAGCTGCACCCCTGAGCCTGGGAGCTCCCACTTGACAAGGCTGCTAGCCACAGGGGGCTCCATGCATCCCTGCTGCTGGTAGTCCTGTCAAGGTCAGGGAGCTCCCAGCTCAGGATTGGGCTCCCCATGCTTTGACAATAAGACATGAGGAGATCTGATTCGCAATCCCACAATCATGATTTCTGCCGTGCGCATATAGATCACACGTTAGATCCCATTGTGCCTTCATCTGCATGTGTAGAGGGTCCCTAATTATTTACCAATACAAAGGAATATGTGCAATTTATTCCTGGGTGCTACCTCTTGGTACCTGTCTATTCGATATGTAGGCATTTATTGACATCTATTGTAAATGTGAAGAAAAAGAATAACACATATAGAAACAATGACTTCTGATTTAGTTATTAGTCCTCTGCCACTAAAACTTGATATTGTTTAAAAACATATGTTCTCATTCACTATGACATAAGCCTATCTTTATTCCCTGTTCTTTAGCCACATACTGCTAAATGAAACTTTAAAGCCAATTCTGTTATTTTAATAAATTTTGGCATAAATCACGTCTTATAATCCAATTTGGTAAATTTCAGGTTTTTTACTTCCTATTCCTACTGAAAGGCTGTTCCAGACTGTTCTGATGTTTAGAAACCATCCAATATCAAGCCTGAACTTTTTCACGGACAGTTTATAATGAGTTGTTCTTATGCCAGCATTTTCTTTTAATATAAATACCTATTTACCATCCCTAGTACTTATCCCCTGATGTATTTATAGAGGGCATTCATACTCCCTCTCAGCCTTCAACATTTTTGCTAAATAAACCAAGTTCTTTTAATCACGTCTCATAAAACAGGCTCACCATTTCCCTGATCATAGTTGTGGCCCTTTAGTGCAGCCAGTTCCATTTGAATTCATATTTCTTGAACATGGGTAACCACAACTATACACAATATTCAAAATAAAGTTCCATCCATTTTCATATGCTTCAGAATATGCAGTTTCCATGTGGTATCTTTACAGAAAAAAATTTTTTTTTGGATACATCCTAAGATATTTGCCTCTTCCCTTGACCCAACATACATGCAGTTCATTCGTCCTGTTTGGCTTGAATTCATAGGTCTGTCTTTTACCTCTGCCATTTCCAGCAGATGGATTCCCAATTTATAGACAGAAAGTTGTTTTTTTATTAGTCCCTGAGTGAATGACCTTACCATTGGTACTATAAAACTTCATGCCATTTCTTTTACTCCAGTCCTCAAGGTCATCCAGTTCATTCCTATGTAACATCCCAATCATCTTCTGCATTTATGATGCTTCCCAACTTTGCCTTCAGCAAATTTCATCCATAATTTTGTGCCAGATTCATTAATGAAATATTAAAAATTGGTTCCAAGACTGATTCTTGCAGAATTTCATTAGTAGCTTTCCTCCACCCTGATAGATCTTCTACAACTTAACTTTCCTTCAGCCTGTTCTTTACCCATCTTTAAAATTCTTATACCAATCCCCATTTATCTTCAGTTATTTACTATTCTCTTTTATAATATGTACCATATCAGATACTTTACTGAAGTTCAGATAAACTACATCTACTAAAAGAAGCCAGTTATAAAAACAAACAAACAAACAAAAAACACACAAAAAGCTGATCAGGTAAGACTCCCACCTTACCTTGGGTGAACCAATGTTGCATGTTATTTTTGCATTTACTTCTGTACTTAATTATATTCTTCCCTTCAAACTTTGTTCTATGTTCTTGTGTATTACTTGGGTCAGACCAACACGTTTCCAGTTGCCTGAATCACAGGGGTTATTTTGCTTTATTTTGTTTTTTTCTTAAATGTAGTGACTACCTTTGCTCTTCAGTCACAAGTCCAGGCAACCCCCACTTAACGCTGTTTGCTTAGCTGTATTTTATTATAATGCTCATTTTAAATTGATACCTGATTTCACTTACTGCTTCTCACGTTTCTCTATAATGCTGTCACAGGGCACTCGGGTGCCTGCCCCTCTAAGGGCAGAAAATGCCTAGAGAGAGGGCCCTAGCAGTCAGGCAGGAACTCCACAGGTGCAGGTTACAGTGGCAGCAGACCTAAGGAGGGAATTAACCTGCACCTGCAGCTGGTTAGCTGACCAGATGAGACAGGACCCTGGGCCCTTATAAACCCCAGGGCTTGGACTAGAGAGTCAGTTCTCCAGCAGCAGCCAAAGGGGAAGGAGCCTCCAGGAAGGAATTGCCCAGAGACGCTGCAGCTGCCTGATATGCTGTACTTATGACTAATGGGGATCCAGGAGCTCACCAGGTACCCTTGCCTACTAGGCACTTATTGCAGGGAAGAAGTTTGACTCTTTTAAAGTTCAGGGGACACCCTGAACTTTTTGTGTTATGTTGTAGCCCAGGGGCTCATATTTTGGTTGCTGTCTTATAACACCGGTTGATTGGGCTGAGGCTATGGGGAAGGAGGAGGCCTCAATGGGGACCCACTACAGTGCAGGGACCCCAGCACCAGGTTGGGCTCAGGATTTGGGGTGAACAGATGCCAAGGCCAAGGGTGCAGTGACAAAAGGGGGCTGCAGAGAGCCCAGCACCAAGGGGCACCAAGAGAGACAGGGCTGTGGAGAGTCCAGTGATGACCAAAGGCCAAGCTAAATTAAGGCCCTGGAAGGACAATGAGTGAATGCCACCTGTGAGGCTTGGAGCATGGTAAAGGGGTGGTCTGGAGCCATGCATCTAGCCCATAAGGCTGTGGGTGTCCTGAAAGGCATCCATTCTGGAGTGAGACCCAAAAGGTATCTGAGAGCCCACAGGATTCAGTGGGGTCCATCAGGACC
Organism: Crocodylus siamensis; assembly: GCF_052110815.1. NCBI lineage: Eukaryota > Metazoa > Chordata > Crocodylia > Crocodylidae > Crocodylus > Crocodylus siamensis. The sequence goes on from NC_143399.1 coordinate 57,631,378, forward strand.
TTGCCCAACATAAAATCAAGGGCAGCCTCCCTATTCATAATAATCACCAACAAGACGTGGCATGTTTGAAAGAGGGTGTCCACTGGGCAGAATTGACATGGTCAAGGGGATATAGGGGTATCACATCCATCCCTGAGGACCCTATCCCATGACAAACACTTGCAGTTGCCATCATGGGTCATTAAAAATACTTCTAGTCAACATCTTGGATTGTCAAATACTTTCAGTTTTGCTTAATGCTCGGTTTTTCAGGAATCAATTAAAAGTGCTAAGTGGGAGTTGACTGTGCCAGCTCTGACTTTGTAAATGTATTTAAAATTCTTGCTAATGGACCTATGATTTCACATGCCAATCCTTTCAGAAGTCTGGGGTGTTGATTGTCTGATTCTTCCTGAATATTTGTGTCTCTGAGTTCTGCTATTGCATTCCCATACCTTAATTCTCAGTAGACAGCCTACCTTTCCCTCCTCAAACCTTCATCTGTAGTGAAAATGCATATAAAATGTTAATTTAGCTTGGGGGGTCATATCTAGACAATCTTTATATTCAACCACAACTGAAACGCATAATAGTCTTGCTTCTTTCCTTACTTTCTCCTGATTTTTTTTTTGTTTACATTTTGCAAAAGATATTTACTATTTCTTTCTAATTTCTTTTGCAAGATTCAGCATATCTTTATACTAGAATTTACCTTTCCTAGAGCATTGTAATATATATTTTCCCTTTTATTTTATTTCCTTTTACTCCATTTTTTCCCTAATGATTTTACAAAATGTGTTTGTTCTGATGGAAGATTGACCACCAGTATTGCTTATATCTAAATTCAACGTAATCTCTCTGTCTTGCTTATATTCCATTAGAATTTTCCTGTCTTTAACTAGGAAAATTATTGCACTCTGATCAAATCTATGGCTTGCAATGTCCTGTTGCCAACAGTGGATGGTATCCCTAAGTATTTCTTATTAGAACAAGCAACAATATTCATAATCTATCTCGAATCAAGATAACTGCCAATCTAGTAGCCAATGACAGCAACCATGACAATTGAATAGTTGCAAAACATCTATAATATCTATAGGATTTGATAACATCATATCACACCTATATTCCTCTTCCCTGAAAGTGTCAGCATTTTCAGTCAGAGCATGCATTGCTGGGTTTTGTTTGTTTTTTGTTTTTGTTTTTTAAATATTTCTGGGTTAAACTAATAGCGGAAAAACAAAACAGAACAGAACAAAACACACTGGAAAAGATCTTAGGAGGTCATCTAGTCCAATCCCCTACTCAAAGCTGGATCATTTCTGCATCAACCTTGTTAATCAAGCATTTATTTAATCTGCTCTTCAAAGCTCCCAGTGATGTTGGCTTCACAATTTTTCAAGGTAATCTGGTCCAGTGCTTAACCAGCCTCATAGTTACAAACCTTTTACTAATATCCAATATAACTTTCCCTTCTTGCATTTTAAGATCTTTAAGCGCTTGTCCTGTCTGCTTTTTAGAATCCTCTTTTGAGGTATTTGAAGATGATTAGCAGAACCCCGTTCAGACTTCACTTACTCTTCACTAAATAATCATGGTTCTTCCAACCTTTCCTTGTAAGTCATATATCCAGTGGATTCTTTCTAATTTGTTCATATCCTTCTTGAAAGATGCACTAAAAGTGCATTGCCTAAAACAAAATATGCTCCAGGTGAAGTCTTGCACTAGCACTAAGTGGAAGAATTGCTTTCCTTCACTTGCAGGTGACACCCCTGTTTATACAACCCAGTGAGCAAATCTGCACAAGATGCTACTATATTAGCAAATACTAAATAAATGTGCAGTAACTAAAGATACTGTTCAGTAGTGCCAGCATACATCTTGTTGTTGACACTACTGCACAGTAGCACTAATCTTGAGCTCACTCTCACTTTAAATGGTCAGCCTCTCAAATTTAAAACCCACCCAGTTTATCTTGGAGTTAAAGTCCTGTTTAGGGTACCTTATAAATCACATCACTGGGGGATGGAGACCAATGCCCTGGGGTAAGTTAGGAAGTGGGAGACCTGGAGGAAGAGCAAGCAAGAGGGGGCAACAGGGGAGGTGCTCTTGCCCTTATTTCTCAGGAAGTATAATTGACTAGTTACCTTAGGTGCCTGTACACAAAGGCACAGAGCCTGGCAACAAGCAGGAAGAATTGGAAGTTCTTGCACAGTCAGAGAACTATGACATGTATGAAATAACAGATGTGGTGGGATAGCTTGCATAACTGGAGCACATCATGGATGGGTACAAACTGTTCAGGAAGGATAGGCAAGGGGAAAAGAAGGAGAATGTGCACTTCATGTAAAAGAGCCATATGATTGCTCAGAGCTCCAGTATGAAACTAGAGCTAGGCCTGTTGAGAGTCTCTGTGTTAGGGTCAGAAGGGAGAGCAACAAGGGTAATGTCATGGTGGGGGGTCTGCTATAGACCACCAGACCAGGAGGAAGTGGTAGATGAGGCTTTCTTCGAACAGCCAGCAGAAGCTTCCCAATCATAGGCCCTGGTTCTAATTGGGGACTTCAGACACCCTGAAATCTACTGGGAGGGCAAAGCAACAGTACACAGGCAATCAAGGAAGTTTTTTGGAGAGGACTGGGGACAACTTCCTGGTGCAAATACTGGAATGGCCAACTAGGGAGCATGCTCTTCTTGACCTGATGCTCACAAACATGGAAGAATAGGTGATAAATGTAGTAATGGACGGCAACATGGGCAGCAGTGACCACAAGACAATAGAGATCAGGATCCTGAGGAAAGGAAGGGTGGAGAGCAGAAAAGAAAGGACCATGAACTTCCAAAAAGCAGACTTCGACTTGCTCATCCTGGATCCCTGGGGAACCAGTCTGAGGGACAAAAGAGTCCAGGAGAGTTGGCTGTACTTCAAAGAAGCCTGACTGAAAGTGCAGGAACAAACCATCTTGATGTGCAGGAAGACTAGCAAATATGACAGAAGACCAGCTTGGCTTAGCAGGGAACTCTTCAGTAAACTAAATCACAAAAAGGAAGCTTATAAGAATTGGAAACTTGGACAAACAACTAGGGAGGAGTATTGCTCAGGCATGTAGGGATGAAGTCAGGGAGGCCAAAGTACAGTTAGAGTTGCAGCTAGCAAGGGATGTGAAGGGTAACAGAAGAGTTTCTACAAGTATATCAGTAGCAAGAGGAGAATCAGGAAAAGTGTGGGTCCCTTACCAAATGGGAAAAGCAATCTTCTGAGAGAGGATGCAGAAAAGGCTGTTGTGTTAAATGCCTTTTTTTTTTTTTTGCCTCAGTTTTCACAGGCAAGGTCAGGTCCCAGACTACTGCACTGGGCAGCACAGTTTGGGGAGAAGGTGAGCAGCCAACAATGATGAAAGAACAGGTTAGGGACTATTTAGAAAAGCTAGATATGTACAAGTTCATGGAGCCAGATGGGATGTACCCAAGGGTGCTGAGGGAGTTGGCTGATGTGATTGCAGAGGCCGTGGCCATCATTTGTGAAAACTCACGGTGATAAGGAGAGCTCCCGGATGACTGGAAAAGGGCAACCATAGTGCCCATATTTAAGAAAAGGAAAAAGGAGGATCCAGAGAATTATAGACCTGTCAGTCTCACCTCCGTCCCTGGAAAAATCATGGAGAAGATTCTCAAGGAATCAACTTCTAAGCACTTGGAGGAGAAGACGATTTAAGAACAGTCAGCACGGATTCACCAGGGACAAGTCATGCTTGACCAACCTGCTTGCCTTCTGTGATGAGGTAACTGACTCTGTGGATGTGGGGAGACTTGTGTGTTGGCTCTGGATTTAGTCCCCAGGTGCCTTCTTTGAAGGGGGACCCACCCTCAGATCGACCACAACCTTTCCATTTCATAATAGGCAAATTTATTGATACATGGTGATAACAGAAAAGAAACAATGCAAACAATCAAGTGCTATATATTACCACATCCTAGAACTGCCATCAAAGTCGGGATACATCTGGCAAGAACACTGTCTTCACTCTGAGGCTGTCACTTAGGTGTCAGATGTTAGCAGCCTGTAGGTGGGATGCCAACCTCTCTCCCTCCCCTCACAGTAGGGTTAATGAAATGGGCTGCTAGTGTGCCTTCTGTCCATGGTAAACTCGGAGCTTCCTTAAATTACAGCTAACTCTCCTGGACTCTTCTCTCCATCAATGACCTGAAAGATAGCTTAAAGTACACCCTTAGCAAGTTTGCAGATGACACCAAACTGGGGGAAGTAGTAGATATTCTGGAGGCTAGGATTTAGAGTGACCTAGACAAATTGGAGGATTGGGCCAAAAGGAATCACATGAGGTTCAACAAAGACACGTGCAAAGTCCTGCACTTAGGATGGAACAATCCAAGGCACCAGTACAGGCTGGGGGCTGATTGACTGGTCAGCAGCCCTGCAGGAAAGGACCTGGGGGTTACACTGGACAATAAACTGAATATGAGCCAGCAGTGTGGTCTTGTTGCCAGGAAGGCTAACGGCATATTGGACTGCATTCATAGGTGTGTTGCCAGTAAGTCAAATGAAGAGATTATTCCCCTGTATTCAGTGCTAGTGAAGCCACATCTGGAGTACTGTATTCAGTTATGGGCCCCCCACTACAGAAAGGTTGTAGACAAATTGGATAGAGTCCAGTGGAGGGCAACAACATTTTTGAAGGGGCCGGGACACATGACTTATGAGGACAGGTTGAGGAAACTGCATTTATTTAGTCTAGAGAAGAGAAGTCTGAGAGGGGATTTAATAATAGCCTTCAACTACCTGAAGGTGGGGTTCAAAAGAGGATGGAGACAGACTGTTCTCAGTGGTGGCAGGTGACAGAATAAGGAGCAAAGATCTCAAGTAGCAGCAAGGGAAATTTAGGTTGGAAATTAGGAAGAATTTTCTCACTAGCAGGGTAGTAACACACTTGAACAGGTTACCCAGAGAGGTGTGGACTCTTCATCCTTGGATGTTTTTAAGACCCAGCTACACAAAGTTTTAGCTGGGATGATCTAGTTAGGGCTGGTCATGGTTTGAGCAGGGGCTGATGTAAATGACCTTCTAAGGTCCATTCCAACCCTAGTTTTCTATGATCTCCAGAAATCTGCTTTAAAAATCAAAGCAAGGAATAACATGCATGGCATGCTTGAAGGATGCACATGGGGCTCCATTGCCTTCATGCTATGTTAATCTGTTCTTGCATTGTGTTCTCCAGTTGAAGAATACTGTGGTCCTGTACAGGCTCATTCATTGCACAGCAAACTAGTGAACACCCAACTGCATGCTACAATGCATCTTGTGTCAGGCACCTTGCACCTCACTCCACTCCCATGGTTTCTAGTACTCAGTAACATTGGTCCTCTTATCTCTGCTGCACAAATGCTGAGGTAAATTAACTAACCAGACTCCAGGAAAATCCTATGCTGCCAGTGCACTGGGACAAATTCCACCTGCCAATAGCTTGGCTCCCCTCAAGATGTCCAATATGGTACACACTTTCAAATCTCTTTGACTTTTCCTTACTTGATGGCATAAAGAATGGTCACACCAATCAATCACCATATAATTTGATCCTAGTCAGTCAACCAGGGTTTAACTGGCTTTACTGTTATTGGGTGCTCCTCAACCATTTTTGAACTGGACAGGATCACTGTGCTTCAAATCTATACCAAATGGATATAGAATGAAAACAAATGCTGTTGTGGATAACTTCAGACCATGTCCCCCTTTTTTGTCTTCTGTCCATTTACAGTGCTACCTCAAGGTCTTCAAACTGGTGATGACATTGCCTTAAGATGAAATAATGTGCTGAAACTACACAGACTAAATAAATAAGCTGTACAGTAGTACATTAGCACCATCTATGCTGTGACATGCTACTGCACAGTGTTTTTCAGCTACTGCACAATCAGAGTATCGGGTTGACACACCCACTATGTTTTATCGGGCTTCTTTATAATAAAAGTATGCTGTTTATTAATATTTATTATGAAACCATTGCTAATGTGCAGGTCCTTCTCTGCAGCCTAGCTAGGCTTTTCTGGTTTTGTATTTATTCATTTGATTGTTCCAGCATAAATGCAGAACTTTGTACTTGTACTTACTGAGTCTCATTAGACTAAATTAAGACTGTTTTTCTAGATTATGAAAGCCAATATGAGTTCTAATCCAATCCTCTAACTGTGCACTTAACCCCATTTTCCAAATAATTAACAAGGACATTAGCTGGTAGGCTCCCTATGATTGACTCCTGGGGGGGTTGCCAGTTATATAAAAATTCCATTTACCTGAGGGCAAGGGGTTTTCAGCTGGACATGGGGTAGGGGAGGGTTGGTCGCACACAAAGTGTGAGGGACGTGCAGAGTGGCGGCAGCATGAGGTGGTGGGTGGTGGTGAGCTTTCCCTGCTGCGTGCAAGTTCTCCCCACCCATGTCTGGTTGACTGGCCAGAAATTGTGGTAAATAGAGTATTCCGGTTACTTAAATGCTGGTGAACACGGCTTTTAGTAGTAGTTCTGTTTCTGACACATCCTGCAGTGTTTCCAGTAAGCTGAGATGTTTATTTTCTGTCTTTCCTGTGGCTTTCTACAAAACCTACCTTGGAGTTTGACCGTCTTTATTCATTCAATCCTTGTCCTCTTTCCTGGATGTCTCTAATCTCAAACCTGTGTACTTGTTCTGAATAAGTGGTGGTTAAGTGTTTATCCTTTCTCTTATCAATTTAGCTTCTCTTGGTTATTCCAAGCCATTTCTTTAGGGTTAGGTCTGCATCAGTGAAAATTGGAATCACATACTCGATAAATGACCCTGTTTTAAATTAGGAAATTTTAAACATATCTCAAGTTACTTGGGTATGTCTGTCCTCATTTTTTAAATTTTTTTAATTTTTATTTTTTTTGTAATGTATCTAGTTCCTATTCTGTTTTTTGCTCATTTGGAGAAGAGGAAGATCACACACTCATGCACAATTGTGGATGCTACCACTGTTGGCCTGATTTTAAGAATCAGCAGCCAATACTCAATTGTGGGCAGAGGTCAATATCCCTCAAATGACCAATTGCAGCACATCTGGTTGCTAACCTGGAGACCTTCATTGATGCATAGTAGCAACCTATGACACTTGGTAAACAAGCAGAAGCTCTCATCATACATGAGATACACACAGGAAGACAAACGCCTGGCCAGCACATGAACATCTTCTGTAGGTCTCTTGCTTCAATTTGCAGTGGCCTTGCCTGAAGGAAGTTGCCAAGCAAGCAACACACACACTATTTGTTCCCCAGAAATGTTATACCTTTAGTCCATTCATTGTGCACCTAGCCAGTGCTCATTCATTGGTGGTCTGGTCCCACATATCTTGTACAGCCAGTGGAGGTAATGTCCACATGTGTTTCATGCACTGGGTGTCTAGTAAGATGTGATCATATAGCTGGAATCTTTCCATCCCTAATTGGGACTTCTGGTATCAGGACAGGTTAATTCCTTCAGCTGGGCTTTTCTTTGAATGCTTGGGAGATGGGGCCACTTCTCTTCTCAGGGTTCATTAGACACTCTCTATGCCCCCCAAACTTGTCCCTATTTTTGGAAAGTATGAGAACTGTCTTGTTACAAAGCTGCTCTCCTGCTAGGCTCTGAGAGACTGATTTTGCTTTCCAGCCCACTAGTTAGCCACATTTATATTGAATAATAAGCAAGGAGCACTAAATAAGCATTACAATTCTAAAACCCTGAAATTTTAGCCATCTACCACATGGCATGGGGCATCATGGCATAAGTTCTTATTTTTCTTAACAGCCTTTCAAGAACTCCACATTCTGTGGGTTGGACTCATCCCCATCTTCAGGTAAAATAATCATTACAAACTTATCATATAAGTATAAGCCTTAGCAATCTCAAATTCAGTATTCCAGTTTTGACAGCTTTTTAACTCCCCTTTGTTAATCAGTTAATTCAGTCTTTCCTTCTTGAATCCTCCCCCAATTTCCCTGAAAGCATTCACTAGGTTTTGCACCTGGAATTTCTTTTCTCTGTCTGGGTTACTTGTAGCTTTCTTGCCCATTCTTGCTATACTACAAAAGTCAGTGGGCAAACCCCCGTTTCCTATAACTTATCACCTAGCTTTCTTCAACCCTCAACCTCCTTTCTACTCTGTTTCAAGAACCACTAGGGAAACTTCACTTTCAGTATTTGTATATAATGTAACATGCCTTCCTTTGTTCTTTCCCCTTTCTATGGTTCCTCTGTTCCTTTAAAAATAGACATCAACTTCGGCTAGCTGGAACTCCACAAAAAATAATATAGATTTACTGCAGCAAGAACCATGGAGAGAGAACATGCAGGTTTATGTGCACTCTTGTCTACAACACCATATGTGCTAAAGAGTTCCCTGCTGGAATCAAATGTCCCAGTTTGTAAATATATACTTTTTCTTATAGAGATAATGCTTGGACAAAGTGACACCATTTATTAGGCTAACCAAAAAAAAAGAAAGATATACAAGCTGTCAAGACTTGAACCTTGTGTCACACATAGAGAATTAGAAACTGAAGTCCCTTTTAAAAGGCTTTACCAACAAGATTTTAGACTCTAGTCCGTTTAGTGAAGTTCTGTCAAATCCCAAGTCTCAATGAAAGATTTGATGTTTAACCTCTGTTTCTCTATTGTGAAATCTTACTGTTTGAAACTTTTATTGCATTTCTCCAAATTATTTAAATCTGATACAGTTCATTTATATCTTAAAAGGTGCTGATAACCAAATATTGCTGCTTAAAAAGCTTATGTTTGCTATCAGTTTTCTTCTTTTATGTTTGTTCTCCATAAGCTGCTGGATCAAATAGCTTTCTTGGCAGTTTCTTTAAAAGTCAAATGGTATCCTTTTATATTGTAATCTGATAAACAGCTCTGTGGCATTCTTCTGCACTTATTGTATGTAGTTAATGCTTATATAACATTATATACAGGGATTACTTACTCAACTGCCCGGACAGGGGTTGTCAGCTGGGGGTACACATACCTCTGGGGATACTTTAAAATGTCCCAGGGGATATGCAGGGACAGGCAGGGATGGAGTGCTGCCACTCTACACCACTGCCTCAAAGGAGCAGAGCCAGGGTGGGGCGGGATGAAAGCAGGTCTACATGGACACTGTGCTGCTGCTGCTCTGCCACTTGCCATGTCCAGCCACTCTCTTCCCCTCCACCTGCCCAGGGTCCCACCGCTTGCCATGCCCCCCACCCCCAGGGGGATACACTTACTAAACAGGAGACTTCCAAGGGTACACTTATTTTTAAAAGGCTGAAAACCTCTGGCCTAGGATAATTCCTTTTCAAATAAAATTAAATATAACTCATGACAGGGGATGTTGAAGGTGATGCCTATACCAAGTTAAAGGAAGGGAAGATATGAATTGTATTACCAAAGTAACCCTACTTTTATTTGGCAAGATTGAAATAATTTATCTAAGCCAGAGTTTGGGAATTTTTGGGGGCAGAATGCCAAAAACATCTACAACCTCAACTCATAAGTTGTTGGGGGCAGATGGCAGGGGAGCCACGAGAGGCCTGATACTTGTTATGGCAGCACAGCCTGGGTCCCTTCCCTGCCATCTGCCAAGGCATGCACAACAAGCAAAATGCCATCATATGTCATACTCTGGCACCTATACCGGGGGTTGTCTACCCCTGATCTAAGCCCTTGGGAATCTAAGGAACATATCTAAGACCAAGTGTCTTGAATGATGTGAAACAAAATGCTCAAGAATTTTAAAACAACATTTCTTTTTTTAAAGATTTTCAGTCACAAGGGTTTTAAAATAAGTGAAATAAAAAGTAGCAGAAGAGCTATCTTTTCTCGTGAGAGCCCTTTTCAGGAAACTGCCAAGCTACTTCTCCCAGAAATACGATAGAGGAAATGGAAATTATAAAACTATGTGTCACCATAAATTGGCTATGATAGGAAAAACACTGCCTGGTTTCCTTACGCTGGAAAATAAGGTTTACATGGTATCACGTGTTCAACTTAATGTTTACCAAGTGCAGTTAAAATGCAAGAAGACCGCTAGGTTCAAGCAGTTTCACATGTGCCCTTTGTGATTTGCAGCGGTTGTAACTGAGCCTGTGACAAGGCCCTTTGGAAGCTGATGAAAACAATTAGAATTGTCATAAGGCCATGGCCTTTCTACCTAAATTAAACCCAAAGTTTTAAATTTAGATGAAAAATGAAAATATACTGAATATCTCTTTCTACTTATAGGCACAATAATCCTTTATCAATAGTAAGTTTTGGATTAATCTCTCTCTTCCTCTACCTAGCTACCATAAAAATTAACAAATAGTACAAGACATCAGTATAATATGTAAGAGCTTTGTCCTACTCCCATTGACTTCTGTAGCACGGGATCTAAATGTGCTGCTGTTCAATATATTTCAGTCTCTTGTTAGAGACCACTACCCTTCTCAATTATGTTCTTACTTTTGTCTTCCAGCTTCTTCATGCCTTGTATTTCCTTTCCATTGGAAATTGATTGTGAAATTAATATGGTAAAAAGACAGGAAAGAGGACTGCATTACAAACTAATTTACAGATTTATTTTAGGCCTTCAGTGCTCTGCTGTTGTATGATAAACAGAACCCAACTCTATAGTAGGGTATGGGGTTATGTTGGCCCTATTTTGCTGAATTCTGACTTTAATATTTACAAGAATATTTTTCCATAAATGTTTTCAGTGTGCATACTTCAAATTTTCTTTAATACAAATACTCAAAAATAGAAACAGAATAAATTGTACATTGATTGATCAATCTGTCTTAGTGTTAGAGTGATGTTGTAGCCATGATAATCTAAGAATTATAGGGAGGCAAATGATATATTTTAGGTGATATCTTCTTTTGGACCAACTGCAAAGTTTGGGGGGGGGTTATGATTTCAAATTTAGGAGTGCAAATTGTTAAAAAATAACCCAGAATCCTCATTTCATTGAGGATTCAGAGACTTGTATGTTTCTGTTTAATACGATTCATAATAGAACCAGAAAAAAATAATTTGTCTCTAAAAGGAAACTATCTTTCAATAAAATGAAATTGGTTTATTTGCATTCTGATTTTTGAATAATATATTAGATATCATATTTTATAGTTTAAACAGAATGAAAGGTCCCCCAGTACCCAGATCAGACACTTTGGTACTAACAGAATTTCATCTTTCTCGGAAATGAACAAAATTTTCTGAATACAAAATTTTGCATTTAAATTTCAGCTAAAATGTGCATTCCTGAAGAAAGCTTTTTCATAGAATTTTTCAGATGAAGCTCTTAAAAAGGAGAATTCACAACATTCAGTGGAATATTTGCAATGTTTTATTGCCCTTTTAAGAGTTTCCTCAATCACTGCTAAGTTCTATTATATGATTTCTTTGGCTGGTCTATACATCCTCTTGTTGTTCTTGGTCTAATCATACAAAGTAATAATGGAAAGTAGAATAGCATGATTCTCTTTAGAAGCTCTGGAAATGCATATCCAATTCCAAATATTTCTGGTTTTGGCCAAAAGAAAATAATTAGTTTGAAAAAATGGATCTGAATTTACAATCTCTGATTTAAAAATGGGTCATTTAATTTTTTTTCTGACCAAAACTTTCCCCTAGTTTCAATGCCCAATAGCTCAATAAATATGGTAGTAAACAGATGGACAAATGTAGTACAACTCTTTTTCTGGAGATATAAATGTATCAAAGTGTTTTCATAGTTTGAGGATAACAACATACATTTCAACAATTAAAGACATGTCTTGGAGCCAAAGCTTGAATTGGATTAATAATCAGTGTATATCCACTGAAGATATAAATGGATGGCATATGCATTTTCATGGACATTGTTCAGTATTGTAACAGAATGCCTGTGAAAGGATGCATTAAACTGATGGAGGGTTTAAAACTGAAAGGTGAATGTTGGGTGGATATTCATTTGAATCCTTTCCATATACTCTTCAGCTCAGAAACTTTTTTTTTTAGGGCTGGAAGGCACCTCGGAAGATCAAGTCCAGCTCCCGCCCAAAGGGCAGGAAGTCAGCTGGGGTCATGGGATCCCAGCAAGATAAGCATCCAATTTGCTCTTCAAGGTGTTCAGTGTAGGTGCTTGAACCACATCCGACAGCAGACTGTTCCAGACCTTGGGGGCTCGGACAGTAAAGAAATTCTTCCTTATGTGCAGCCTGAAATGGTCTTGCAGGAGTTTGTGACCATTCGACCTCATCATCAACCCTTAGGGTGCTCTGGTGAACAAAAGTTCCTCCAGATACTGGTGGTCACCCCGATAACTTATAGGTGGCCATCAGATCACCCCTGAGCCTCCGCTTTTCCAGGCTAAAGAGCCCCATGGCTCTCAGCCTGTTGTCATAAGGTCTGTTTTCCTGACCTTTGATCATGTGTGTGGCTCTCTTCTGGACTCTCTCAAACTTCTCCATGTCCTTTTATGAATTGTGGAGCCCAAAACTGGATGCAGTATTGCAGCTGCGGCCTCACCAAGGCCGAGTACAAGGGGAGAATGACGTCCCGGGAAGCATCTATGGATGCAAGCCAGCATTTTGGTTGCTTTACTAGTCACAACATCGCATTGCAGGCTCATGTTCATCTTGTGGTCGATGATGACCCCCAAGTCTCTTTCTTCCGTAGTGCTAGCCAGCATAGCACTGCCGAGCCGATAAAGATGCTGCAGGTTTTTCCTTCCAAGGTGGAGAACCTTGAAATTTTCAGTGTCAAACACTATGAGGTTCTCATCCATCCATTTGCTGAGCCTGTCCAGCCTGGATCATTCACCTGTCTTCTGGTGTGGATGCTTTGCCCCAGAGTTTGGTGTCATCTGCAAACTTGGCCAATTCACTTCTGACTCCAATGTTTCATCATTAATGAAGATGTTGAACAATATGGGTCCAAGGACAGAGCCTTGGGGGACCCCACTGGTCACAGGACACCATGATGTTTGACTTCCATCAATTACTACCCTCTGGGTCCAACTGCGGAGCCAATTTCCCAGCCAGGGGATCATGGTGGACCCAAGGCCACAAGTGGCCAGTTTCACCAAGCAGTGATCATGGGATACCAGATCAAAGGCTTTTTATAAGTCAAGATATAGGACATCAATCTCTTCTCCCTTGTCCAGGTGATAGGTCACCTGGCCGTAGAATGAAATGAGATTAGTTAAGCAAGACCTACCTACAACAAACCCTGCTGGCTATCCCCTAGAATGTTAGCGTTGGCCAGTCCATTAAGGATGGCCTCTTTAATAAACTTTTTGAAGAACTTCCCTGGGATAGAAGTAAGGCTGATGAGCCTATAGTTAGCCGGATCCCCTTTCCTCCCTTTCTTGAAGATAGGCACCACATTGGCCTTCTTCCAGTCTTTGGGCACTACACCAGAGCACCAGGAGTTTTCAAAGATCCGTGCCAGGGGCTGGGCTATGATGCTCGCCAGCTCCTTGAGTATCCTGGGGTATAGATTGTCAGGGCTGGCTGACTTGAAGGTATCCAGCTTTTCAAGGTGTTCCTTCACAAGGTCAGCATTTAAGGAGGGCAGGGGGTCTCCCTCACCCTGACTGCCCTGTCCCATGGTGGGCATGGGCATCCCATGGGACTGATGAAAGATCGATGCAAAGTACCCATTTAATAGGTTGGCTTTTTCCTGGGTGTCAGTTGTCAGTTGCCCCATCTGGTTCAGCAGGGGTACATAGTTGCCTTTGCTTTTCCTCTGGCTCCCCGCATATCTAAAAAAGGACTTTTTATTGTCCTTGATGCTCGAAGCTAGTTGGAATTCAATTTCAACTTTGGCTTTCCTGGTTTTGCTTCCTGCAGGACCAGACAAGTGCAGAATAATCCTCCTTCCCAACCTCCATCCTTTAGAATTGTTTAAATTCAGGCTGCATGTAGTAATAATAAACACAATTAAGAAATAAAAAGCTTGTAATTAACAAGTGAAGGAAAATTCAAAGCTATAAATTATATGCCAATTCCTGCCTTCTGCACAGTAGTTGATGGATGTTGGCCAGGCAAATTGTTAAAATTACTATTTAGTACATGTTGCTGCTTTTTTTTTTTTTTCTTTTTCCTCCAAGGCGTAATATTTTGTGATGGTTTTTCATGGTGAAATGCCTTGTCCCAGCCTGATAGAACCAGCCTAAATATATTTAGTAAAACTGGTAACATTGGCTGTTTTGCTTTCAATGCCTTTATCTAATTTACATTAAAAAAAAAAATTAAAGTTTTGGTATAGCATACAACTATCAAGTTCTGCAAAGAATATTTTACAGTATTAAGGCTACAGTTCTTATGTTGCCTACCAAATCTAGGCAAACTAATTGTATATGCTCAGATTGTGATTGGCCCTTATGCACAAGAGCAGACATGCTCATAGGCACACATACTTCCCTACTTGGTGTAAAGACTGCTGATATCACAGTCCCTGAAGTTTGGGAAATAATAATTCATCTATCAGTATTCCCCTTATGTGATGCATAATTCAAAAAGAAATGGATAAGATGGTATGCTTGCCATATCCCCTGAACTGGTTATGGAAAAGGAAAAACTCCTATTTTTTTGATGTTTTTGAGTTTTTGATGGGTATTGAAACATGCCTTAGGTGAAAAGACTTACCTGCTACTCTAAGCAGAAAGATTCACCCATAGAGTCCAAATGCCTTTTCTCTACCTTGTTTAGGAAAAGGGTTAGATCTTTGTGCCATCGAAGTCAGTGGGTATTTTGCCACTGACTTTAATAAATCTAAGATTTTACCCCAAGATTTTGTAATCCTTTTGAGTTTCCTTGGAAAATCCCCTCAACTGCATCAACTTGCAAACACCAAATAAACATCAAAATATTCAACAATGCATACTTTTTTTCCTAGCCAGTATACTAAAAAACTTTCCTTCTACACTGAAGCTAAATTAAATATGTACAGTTTCTTAAAAGGTTTCTTTTTTTCTTTTTAATTATCTAAACAATGTTCACCGTTAGAGCTAAATTGGCAGTGCTTCTAACACCCTGTGAATTCTGCAAAACTTTCAGAGCTATATCCCAATATCCTAATTACTCATCTTGTGCATAAAGCAAAGAAGGCTTCTTTACTCCACATCTGTTTTAGCTTCCAGATAGTAGACAAGCTCTGTATTCATAAATAAACTGAAAAAGGAAAAAGGGCTACTGCCCCTTTGTTCTATGCATCATGTGGTTTTGATAAACTGTCTGTTCAAATGTTCTTATCCAGGGTTAAATAATTCTAATTCATCATACCATAGGCAGTAGTTTTTACTTTTGCTGGGGGAAGCTAAGATGATGGATTGGTGGAATTTTTTTTTATGCATTTCAGGGAATAGCCCTCTTCCCGAGGTGGAGCAGGGCCCTTGGGCCCCCACATACTCGACACCTCTGCATAGTACTTCTGCTTTGGATGAAAGAAGGAATAGTAGCCACAGAACAGATAATGCTTTGTAAAACTTGCCAGCCTTTATATCTATCATAAATTGTTTCTGGGGACTTGCTCTGGTCTTAAATCCATTATCAGAAATATAGATATTTTTCTTTAAAAGTCGTTAGCAAATAAATTCACTGATCTTGATAAGAAAAAATATATTTCTATGGGGTGAAGAAATAATTGAAAAAGGAGGGGAAAATATTTTTCTGTTTAAGCCAAGTGTTTAGTTAACAACCTGAAAGATTTAATACATTTCCATTTGAAGAGTTGATAATGGAGTCAGCCTTTTTTTTTTTTAATCACAAATACAGCTTGTTTCTTGCCACGCAAAATGCTTTTTCTCTCTCTCTGTTTTTTCTCAGGGTTAAGTTACAAGTGCTATGCTTGCAGTCTGTTGGCTTCTTCACCCTTCTTGAATTATCTGTGTACTTCTGTAGTGTTTCTGCTACTTCACTTTCTTTCTCACGCATGTATAGTTGTATCAAAAATACTCACCAGCCTGAATTTTTGTTCAGTCCCGAATTAAACCTTTTACTTGGGTAGCTCAGATTCTTAATTAGACTGATATGTTGCATATAATTTAATCAGTGACTTCTATGTGTTCTGTAATGGAGACCAATTGAGGTTTACATTTATCCTTAAAGAAGGGTTTATCCACTAGCCGGGGAGGGGTGTACTTTCAATTCCTATTAAACCAGTACATTATAATGCATATTCTTGAATTATTGCTGTCTGATACTCTCCCCCCCACACACACTTTTTTAAAAGAAATGTCACTGCATTCAGTGCGTGAAAAGTCAAAAAGTAGTCAGTGAAATTCCTCCCACTGAATTCAGTTGGATTTGGATAAGACCCAAATGAGCAAGTACAAAAACCCATTTAGGGCTAACAAAGTAACAAAGACAACATCTGAACGCTACAGTGGGTATCTCCAGAGTGCTACTAATACTCTGGAGCCCTGATGGTGCACTGCAGGAGCTATTAATCTGACAGAAACAAATCATTTAAATAGAATATCATGCTGTTTAATAAAAAGTGATGGAAAAGATTACAACATTAAAGTGGTTGTGTGATACAGTGTTGCAATTGCTATGCTTACTTGTGAGCTCCTAGAAAATGCCTGCCTAAACTTTTTACTAGCAGTTAATATCCTACCAGGTGTTTCTTGGGTTGAAAGAAAATGATGTTTCAGGGCTAAATAAGATTTTTTTTTTAAACTTGAAGTCCATGGAAAACTAGACTTCACATAGAAATGATGGAAATCTGTGTGTCCTGGCCCAATTAGAATGAATATTTGGCAGCTAAAATGTATTCATGAAATCACTTCTAATCTGTTTTAGATACAAAAACCTTTGAATTTCTTTCTACTTTCTGTAGTATAACAGCTTGTTTCTAGCGTTGATAGGTTTGACAGGGAGATCCAGACTACACAGAGTTCTGTACCCAATAAAAAAAAATTAAATTAATTTCCATCTACAGTTTTTCAAAATGAGTATAGCCATTATAGAGAGCAGCAGAGATGATTCAGAAAATAGATATCATAACCTGAAAATAGATGCAAAAACTGAATGGGATTCCCAGAACGGTTAACAGTTCAAACCCTATGGCATTGTTTTTTTCCTTTAGCCCAAATATACTTGACCTTTGAAAAAAGGGAGGGAAATCCAAATGTGCTGGGCTTACACAGCACTAGTGATGTTTCTTACCCAATAATCTTACAACTTCCTTATTTCATTGACTGCCAAGAGATTTTGGCAGTTCTCTTATTTTTCCTATCTCTCTCTCAACTTTAAATCAAGTACCTATATTGTATATATTTTAGATATTTCTCTAAAATAAGTAGTTCCTTAATATATGTTACCCAATGTATCAGTTTAATTGTCTCCACTTTAAGGTTTAGACTTATGTAAATTCAGCAGATTAGCCAGTAGTTTCATTTCCTAATGCAAGTCACAAAGGTAGATGGGACAAATATCTAATATAAAAACAAAAAATAACAGAGTAAAAATCACCTGAAATTATACTTCTTTTTTTTTAATATATACTCATTATCCTCTAGACACAACAGTGAAGTAAAACAATAAAAGTTTTGAGTGGGCAACTTAATTGCTTATATCTGAATCCTCAATAATTATTCCCACTTCTCTCTGCTCAAATAAAGTTATTAATTTTCTCTGCAAAAAAAAAAATGTATCCATCACAGCAAACCATAAGTTAAGAAGCTGTAACTTATATATCCACTTCTCACAATGTTTGCTTGTGTGATAAAAATCTACAAAATGAGGCAAGGTAGTTTGGATGGAAGTCAATACTAGCATCTGACTTAAATCTTTTAGTGCATGGCCTATCTTTGACATGCTATAGTTCTAATTAAAACGGATTTGCATATCACCAACACTCAGCTACTCTAGAGATGATCAAATATCCGTTAAAGACTATACTTAAAAATGTAGGAGTTATATCAAAGTCTGAAATCATGACACTGGAGTATGAAATCAGCCAAACTGGAACAGAAGTACTGGGCTGATAAAATAACTCTGCAAAGCATTAAAAAATGTTGACTTGGGATCTCAATATTGTGCTTAGACAGGAGGGCATGATACAAAATTACACACGCGCTACATATACGATACTATGAGTTCACATACATACACAAACACGCGCTTCTGTGGCTGTGTGTTAACACTAGGGGGTGTTTGGGGTTACTTGGGGTCACCTAGGGCCCTGAGGTTAATTGGGGTTGGGGTTACTTGAGGCTAATTGGGGAGAGCCAGCAGAGTGGAGGAGCAGTGCCAGGAGGAGCTGTGGAGCCAAGACCAGAGAAACCAGGGCCAGAGTGGAAACTAGGGAGTTGGGGAAGCCAGGGAGAAGGCTGAGGCCAGGTAAGCAGCTGGCCGGGGGCTGGAGGTGGTGGGCGGAGGACCGGGTCAGAAGTCAGGAAGCCAGGCAAGCTGGGGAGAAGGAGAGGCTGTGTGTGGAGCCAGGGAAGCTGCGGGTGCTGGGGGAAACCCAGGAGCTGGTTGGGTAGCAAGCCGGGAAGTCAGGGAAGCTGTGGGTGCCAGGGGAAGCTGGTAGCAAACTGGGAGGTGGGGGATGGCTGGGAATGGATGGAAAAAGCCAGGGCCAGGGAAGCTGGGGCCAGAGGCTGCAAGAATGGGGACTAGCTGGGTGGCAGCAGATAGACAAGAAGCCAGGGCAGCTGGGACCTAAGGAGCTGAGGGGCAGAGCAGGTAAAAGAAGGTAGCCAGGAGGCAGAGGGAACCAGGAGCCCAGAGAGTAAGGTGGGGCAGAGGCCAGGAACTCGGGGAGTGGTGGAGAGAGAAAGCAGAGGGGCACCTGGAGAGGCGGGACCAGGGAGTGAAAGCTAGCCAGGAAAGCAAGCCAGGAGGAGGCTGGGACCAATAAAGCAGATAGCCAGAAGATAAAAAGGCAGAAGTCAGGAGCAAGAGGCAGTGGAGCAGAGGTGAGGGGCAGTGAAAGCCAGGGTTTGAAGGCGAGCATAACCAGGGTTTAAGCCAGGGTAGAGGTCGGAGGTGGCAGAGAGCCTGGTGCTTTCCTCCATGGCTGTGGTGCCTCCTGAGACCACCTGAGCCAGGAGCCTGTGGGTAGGTGCTGCCCAGGGAGGTGGGGCCAGCACTGCTGCAGAGGGAAGCACCAACACCCCCCCCACAGCACAGGGGCCGCTCCACCTGCCAGCAGTTTACCCGCTCCTCCTTGCTGCTAGAGAGGCAGATAAATCAACAGAATGTATGCACAACACAGGGGTTTAATCAACCCTAAATTGAAGCAGTGTTTTTAAAAACCCACCACTTAAATTTAGGGCCCCTGTTTCATCTACACACACCCTAAATCACTGTTTAAGTAGTAACCCTGCCACACATTAATGCAGTTAATGCCAAGATAAAACAAAAATCAACCACAAAGTTATTACGCAAAAAATGTGTAATAACTGTGTAGCCGGTTCATGCCATCCCTTAAATATCATATGTAGGCTGACCATGGCTCCCAGCCTTGGGAAAGCACTGAAGTCAAGGTCTATGATGTAGCCTTGAGGCTGGGATCTGACGCCCAGGCAGGGGCACAATGGAGACCTTCACTCTGCTGCTCCCTGGAGCCTGGGAGCCCTGATGAGCTGCCGCTCCCAGCCACAGAAGTGCATCAGGCTCAATGGCTCTGATGCTGATCTGCACTCAGCTGATATGAATTTCCAGCCTCCATGACATCGAATAGCCTTTGAGTCCACTTACCACAGATGCTGGGATCAGCAGCTGTCTGTTTTCCTAATTGCTGGTGCAGGGGGAACCTGGGACCATGATCCTGGGCTCCCCAAACACTGGTGATATGGTGTGATGGGGATCTGATCCCCAATAACATAATCATGCCCATCATGCACATGTATTATGGAAGGAAGTGACAATTGTTGGGAATCAGACATGATGCTTAGAGATTAACTGGTTCAAAAACACATAAGATTTAGTGGGCACTAGCTTACTTCGTCAGATATTATGCTGTTGCTTACATAAGCTTGTGCATTTCTGAACCAGTTACTTTTAAAGTGCCATCCCACCTTCTGCCTGACTTCAGACTTACACCGTTACCCACTTTTTTGTTTATATTCAAGAAAGATAAAGTCAAACAGGAAAAGGAGCAAGATTATCCTGGAATGGAAAATATGTTTTGTAACAGGAAAATACAAAAGTTTGACTTATTGAACCTAGTAAAGTGAAGGCTGAGAAGTGATATTATCATTGCCTATAATTATATGATAAGAGATATACCATAGATGATGGTTCTGTATTTAATTAAAGGGCACAAACTATGTACATTCGATAGTACAGAAATAAGAGCAATTGAATATAAACCAGGCACATTAATTAAATTTAGTTTGGAAATTAGATGACCATTTCTAATCATCAGAGAACTGAGGTTCTGGAACAAACTTCCAAAAATATTAAGATAGAGTTTGATCAGTTCATGAAATAGATTATATGATGTGCTAGCAGGGGACTGAATTCAATGACCCAGGAGACAATCTTAGTGGAAATCAAATTCTGATATTCTTACTGCACAAATAGTGTCATTTGTTCTTTCTAGGGCAAATCATTAGCTGCAATAAATTACTACATTTGTATTGACTTTAGCAGACTATGATAATTTACAAAAGCTATCCCAGGGCAAATATTTGAGGAACACAGTCCTACTTAATAGGAGCAGAGGTATCAGAATCTGGACTTCACTGAACATACTCATTACATTGTGTCATGCTAAAGGGGATTCTTGGTTAGAATTCACAGTTTAAAGCCCATTAAAAAGATTCTGTTAGAAGCATTTCTTTATGGATAGCCCTGATACCCTGTTATTGCTTTCAGATTTCTAAGTTCCATTTTGTAATATAATTCTGCTTTAAAAAAAGGAAAAGATTTAGTGTCTGAAAGCCATGACTTTTTATGTCGTCTTACATTTCTCATTTACAAAATATGCTGAATAATTTGAGCAAGTAAAGAGATGATACTTAAGGAAGGATTTGCTCCATTTAATGCAAGCTTATACACTTTTAGAGCATTTGAATTTTTATGACCTAGTTTATTGTGGTGTGCCATTTGGACGATTATAGTTAAAGTTATTCCAGCATTCCCATTACAAACTCCTGTTTTCTGAGTTGGTACCTCAACCACATACAAAAACAAATAAATAAATAAACCCACTCTGGGCTGATGCAGTTTATAACATTTTGCCCAGAAGCAATATTTTTGTTTGTTAAAATTAACTAAAAATCTAATCATATTTAAATTATAGAAGCATACACAGAATTTATTTCCATTCTCTCTGCGTCTGTAACTCAAATGAAATGAGGTCTCTGTGTCTACAGTGCAGAAATGTATTATAAATGTAGGTTTGATAGGAGCATTCATTTAAAAAAAATGTCACAGGGTTCACATAACTCCTTTGTTCCTGTAGGATCATGCTAACCACTGTACATATCCATGGTAAGAGATTAAACCTGACCCAAACAGATTATAGCCTAAATATGTGATATAGAGGAAGGATGGGCAAAGAGATACAGTATTATTTAACAGATGGGGAACCAAGGCATCAGAAAATTAGAAGACTTGGCCAACAACACTGAAGCAGAGCCAGGATTTGAATCAAGCTGTCCTAGACCCAATCCTCCTGTAATATACGTTCTAATATAAATACAGAATTTTCATTAAATGTGGTCATTAAACTGTAGTGAAAAGAGGTCATATGTATGCAATGCAGCATAAAGCATGGCCAAGAATACTGATGCATATCCTGCTAAAATTAAGAAGTCTAGTAGGAAATATACACCACAAACTGCTGTTGCTATATGATAGGTGCCTTTCATGCTTTTACTGAGAAACTCTGTTTCTCCTCTGAATGGAGAATGTTAAACAGATGCAAAAGTTATATTAGCCCATACAAGGAACACACAGTTCTACCCATGTCGTGTGTTAGTGCTATAGTTGGACAACTGTTAGGAGGCAAGTTTTTGTGAAGCTACCTTTAAGTTTCACTTTTATTCTATGTTTGATTTCAAACATAAATGTGTTTTCTGGTGATGTTGGTGAAGGGAGGTACCTTTTGAACTTTCTCCCTGTTCCCAGCCTTATTTAGATGGAATCTACTTCTTGAGGGGAAATAATGCAGGAGAAAAACACCATAGCCTCTATACTTTGACAAACTCTTTCTGGTAAGAACATTTTCTAATATTTCCCCTTGTGTTTCTTTTGCAGGCAAATACTGGATTACATCAGTTGATGCTATTAGGAGGATGAGTCTGGAATTTATTTATTTTTTTAAGTGAGGGGGTTGGAAGGAATACCCGTATACAAAAATGATAGTGAAGAGAGATACAGGGGGAGAAAACCAGTCTTTACTTATTTTAAATAATAGAAATATGTCTCTCTAAGGCTCTAGGCATTCTAGTGAATCAATAATAATGAAATGAAAATTTAAGGAACTCAGACAGACAGAAACATCCACAAAAAACTCCATCGTAATGCCAAAAGGAGAGAAAAGAAAAAGGATTTTAGTTCATAAAGGGAAAAGTGTGCATGAAGATGATAACTACTATCACATACATAATAACTGTACAAATATAGGATGTTGAACTTACAGTGTATAGTTATTGTGTCACCTTCAAAAATATAGTGTTTACATATAAATGTGTACATATGCCTATGCATTCATCCAAAAAGATCAAAGTGATTGCTGATGATTGAAAAATGACAGTATCTGGCCATGGGTGTATAGGTTGTAGCCCTGTTGGTCTAAGGACATAAGCAGACAAGGTTCCTTGGGTTAATGAGATATCTTTTATTAAACCAACTCAAATAGTTGGAAAAAATTCTTCTTTGCAAGCTTTTGGGCACAAACACTCTTCATCAGTCTGAGGAAGCATGTGTAGTATGTGTTTATTCCTGGATGGAATGAATGGTAAAGAAGCCAGAGGCTGAAATGCATGCATGAAACCAGTCTGTGACAGGTATAAACTGAGGAGTGAATGGGTGTGAGACTGGTTGGGAGGGTGTGGAGGAGAATGTAGCTGGTAAATAGTGGAGAGTTACCTGGAGAGTCAGATGTTAAGCAGGTTGTAATGTGTCATGATCTGGCCATGATACTTGAGTATATTTTACTAAAAAGAAAAAAAATCCACATTTACTTCATTTTGGATCTGTGTACATAGAAGTTTTTTTACCCACACATTTATCTGTAGCATCAAGGCCTAAATAATGAATTTGAGTGAAATTCTGTTTTTACAAATATCTGCTAAGCATCCCAACCACGACATAGTGAAGAGGTGTGTATATTACCAATGACCTTGAAGGCAATGCCTCCGGAGTTCTGTACTCCCCCCATGGCATCAAGGTTGAGAGCAAGGTGCCCAGACTAATAGCAGTTCAAAAATAAAAATAAACATTGTCAGGACTAGAGCAGGTAGATGAAGAAAGAATACTTCACAGTGGATATAAAGGATAGATAAAGTAAATGAAGGCTTCAGCAGAATAGAAACTACTGGTCCTTAAGGTTTTCTTTGCCATTGGATTAAGGTTTTTTGTTTGCTTAATTGTTTTGTTTTTGACAAAGTATAATGTGATTACTTATGAGCAATGACACCCCATGAAAAAAAGATGCACACTATCCCAGCCACCAGCAGAGGGTTCGGGAGTGAGAGTGTGGTTGGGAGTAAAAAGGTAAGAAAGGTTTATTAACTTAACAAACACACAACTATACATAAATAATAAGGCTACAATGACAGACAATAATCATTCATGTCAGCAACTTATTGGCAATCACCTCTGATGTCTGACGTACAAGTTTCTCTTCCGCAAAGCTCAGTGAAGTCAAGCATCCCCAATCAGCACTGTCCAAGGGGTATCAAGAAGGACCCTGGTATTCTGTCCTTGGGCTCCTCAAGATCCATGGGCCTACCGAAAACATGTCAACAACTAACTACAAATCAGTAGCTTCTTTCACAGAGCTGCATTTCCATTCCAAATGATTTCTGGATGTGCTAGCCAATTTATAACTTCTGAGCTATGCTCATAACTTACAGCCATACAGATTCCCCCACTGCAAACTAGGAGTCATTATTGAGGCCAATATGAACATGGGCTGACAGTGTGGGGACGTGGTCAGGAAGGCCAACCATACCTTGTCATGCATCCACAGATGCATCTTAAGCAGGTTGAAGGAGGTGATCCTCCCCCTCTATGCGGCACTGGTCACGCCGCAGTTGGAGTACTGCGTCCAGTTCTGGGCGCTGCACTTCAAGAGGGATGTGGACAACGTGGAGAGGGTCCAGAGGAGGGCCACTCACATGATCAGGGGCAGCAGGGCAGGCCCTATGAGGAGAGGCAATGGGACCTGAACCTGTTCAGCCTCCACAAGAGAAGGCTGAGGAGGGGGATCTAGTGGCCATTTACAGACTGGTAAGGGTGACCAGCAGGCATTGGGGGAGTCCCTGTTCCCCGAGCACTCCCAGGAGTGACAAGAAATAACAGTCACAAGCTGGCAGAAGGTAGATTCAAGCTAGACATCAGGGGGCACTACTTCACTGTCAGGGTGGCTAGGATCTAGAAGGAACTTCCCAGAGAAGTGGTGCTGGCTTCTACACTGGGGGTCTTTAAAAGGAGGCTGGATGAACACCTGGCCAGGGTGATTTAACCCCAGTACTCGTTCCTGCCATGGCAGGCGCTCGGACATGATGATTTCTTTCAGGTCTCTTCTAACCCTACCACCTATGAAACTATGAAACTTTCCTTAGGGCTGCCCAAGAGCAGTACAAGATTTTGCATTCTTCTAAGGTTAATTTTAACTATGCCACAAGGCTTAACTTACTCCTTCTAAAAAGCTTTGCTAAATTTACTAGGCCTCACTACATACAAGGCCTCATTAGTCTTTAACTTTAATTAGGCTCTTAGCCGCAACAAGCAGCTTATAATACATGAGCAAATGATAAGAAACACCTGGTCTAATCTTCACAGGGTTCAGCAAGCACCTTGGACACAATTTTCAGCTGTCACAGCACACAAACATCTTCCTTCAATAGCAAGCCCTACAACAATCACCAAGTGGAAGAAGGGAGAGCTGCCAGAAACTCCAGTTGTGCATCTGTATGGAGGCAATGTTTATATGATGGCCATTTTGTACTTGGAACTGAGACAGATGTGAAATTTGGCAGCTGCAAGACGGCTCATTTAGGATTCACTCTGCTCATTGCATATGAGGAGGGGCCTGGAAAAGATGCTACTCTAGGGCTGATCAGGATGGCAAGGTGGTGATCTGGGAGTGGAGGGGCTGATGGGTGTTAATTACGTGGACATAGGTGGAAATCAGAAGCCAGGGGGCATTAGGACTTGCCTCTCTGCTTGGCTACAGAAGACAACTTGGGCCAAAGCTAGCCCACCCACCCTGTGAGGGAAGGTTTTGGGGGCAGGTGCAAAGCATCTTGGGATGCTGGGGGACTTTGAGTTAACTTGAACCTGGAGAGGATCTGGGACAGAAGTTCTAGACCAATTTAACCTAATCGGTTAAGTCTGATACTACATCCATCCAGGTTTAGTTTACATTAGTTTCAGCCATTTTGAAAGCAGTTTATTTGCACTGAACTTGTGTGTTGTGTTTTGGATTTGAAATGGTTTCCAATCACTTATACCAATTTATATGTAATTTCTGTCTCTAGCAAAAAGATGTATCAAGTCAGAGCACTGAGCTAGAGGAAAACTGAAAACATTTGAAGAGTGGTGGGGATGGGAACTAGATTTCCTTCCTTTGGCAAGAATCATAGACTGAATGACTGTTGTGTGTCTTGAAACAATGTATGAAATGTTTCAAGAACACAGTCTTTAAGATCTTACCATGCAAGTATGCACCGAACAAAATTCTAGGAGGAAGAGATACAGTATATGCTTGTGTGTGAATATATATGCAAAATATAAACTTTAACTTTGAATCAGTCTTCATTAAACTACACAAACAGCCATGGCCTATGGAATCTTGTAATTAGCTTCCTGGTGTCCAGCTTCCATTTAGAGGATTCATAGATTTCATAGCTTTCATAGATTTTAGGGTTGGAAGGTACCTTTTAGATCATTGAGTCAGACTCCTGCTCTGGACAGGAAAGAGTGCTGGGGTCAGATGACCCCAGCCAAGTGTTTGTCCAATCTCCTCTTAAATACCTGTAAGGAAGGGGCCAGCACCACCTCCCTTGGAAGCGTATTCCATATTTTGGCAACCCTCACTGTGAAGAATTTTTTTCTGGTGTCCAATCTAAATTTGCTCTCCTTCAGTTTGTGGCCATTGTTTTTAGTTACCCCAATGGGCACCCTGAATAAACATCATATCCCCTATTTTCTGCTGCTGCTCCCCACCCCCCCAATGAGTTTTTAAATGGCTGCAAGATCACCCTGTTCAGGATCTTGGCTACATGCCTCCTTCATGGAAAAGGGGGACTCCTCCCTAACTTGCTCCTGTGGCTGTTGGCTAAGGGCAAATGACTCAGGGGCATCAAAACCCCAAGCCTCTAGGCTTGGGCCTGGATGTAAGATACCTGCCAATGTATTTGGGAGTATCTGAAGCCCCAGGATGAAAAGCCTGGGGTGGAGGTTACTTCATAGATTCATAGATGTTACGGTCGGAAGGGACCTCAATAGATCATTGAGTCCGACCACCTGCATAGGCAGGAAAGAGCGCTGGGTTCAAATGACCCCAGCCAGATGCCTATCTAACCTCGTCTGGAAGACCCCCAGGGTAGGGGAGAGCACCACCTCCCTTGGGAGCCCATTCCAGATTTTGGCCACTCTAACTTTGAAGAAGTTCTTTCTAATGTCCAGTCTAAATCTGCTCTCTGCTAGCTTATGGCCACTATTTCTTGTAACCTCCAGGGGCGCCTTGGTCAGTAGAGCCTCACCAATTCCCTTCTGTGCCCCCATGATGAATTTATAGGCAGCCACAAGGTCGCCTCTCAACCTTCTCTTGCGGAGGTGGAACAGGTCCGGGTGCCCTAGTCTTTTTTCATAGGGCTTGGCCTGCAAGCCCTTAAGCATATGAGTGGTCCTTCTCTGGACCCTCTCCAGGTTATCCACATCCCTCTTAAAGTGTGGTGCCCAAAACTGGACACCAGTATTCTAACTGTGGTCTGACCAGTGTCTGATAAAGGGGAAGTATCACCTCCTTGGTTCTCTTTGCCTCTGCTGATGCATGATAAAGTGCTGTTAGCTTTGCTAATGACTTCATCACACTGATGACTCATGTTCATCTCGGAGTTCACTAGCACTCCGAGATCCCTTTGTGCTTCCATGCTGCCGAGTAGGTCATTTCCTAGGCAGTAGGTGTGCTGGATATTTTTCCTCCCTAGATGCAGCACTTTGCATTTCTCCTTGTTAAATCACATTCTATTGTTTTCTGCCCATTTGTCCAACCTGTCCTGGTTGTATTGCCAAGTGGTGTTTGAGCCATTCAGTTTTGCTCAAATCAAGAAGATTCAGAACAAATTTGGATAATTTGACCTGGAATAGGAACAATTTTACAAAAGGCGGGGGCATCAGCATGTTTGTTCATTATGAGCCATGTGTTTTATAATCATGCTTATTGTTGGGTGCATTTAATCAGCTTCATAGTTGCTTTTGACTACTGAGTTCATGCTGGTTTTGGCAGCAGCTTAATGATACACAGGGCACATCTACACATGCCTTATGGCGCCATTGTTACTGCACTGTTATTTAGTACTTCCTCTTGGAAGTAATAAAGGATGGCACAATAACAGCCTGTACTGCACCGTGCTGGCAGCACATGATTATTTTTAGCTGCTATGTCACTGTAGCAACACACTATACCATGGGAGAGCATTACTATGGCAACATAACTATGGCTTCATGGTTTGTGCCCTCTGATGCTATGTCACTGTAGTGTGTTGATACGGTGACATAGTATCACAAGTAGACACATCCACTGTGTATTTAATGAGGTTTTCTTGTATGAAAATGTAAGAGAGGCCTTTTCCATCGATGCTTATTGGGCAAAAAACCTTGTCTTGTATTTGAGTAAATACAGTAATGTTAAAAACAAAACAAAACTTGGTACTGAACTAAAGCTATTTTGTGGTATGGTATAGAGTAATATAGTAAAATATTGTCCTTTGATGTATATAATGTGACTGAAAAGTTTTTGTTGGCTGTAATGAGCCCTGCTCCATAAAGACTGTCATAATGTTATGTTTACTATTTAGAGCTTCTCAAGGGGCAGATTAAATAGTCTGAAAGATTGTAACAGATGCTTGTAGAATTCCATGTAATCACAACTTCTCTGCAATAATGCCAGGGACATTACCTGTGAAATGAGATGGCTGAGAGGTTTAGAAAGGAAGCAGAGAAGTCTTATTTAGGGAAGTCTATAGAATTTATAACTGTGGTAGTTTTGAATGCAAAGAATGATTGAGAAGAAAATTATTTAAGTGCGATATTGTTGTACCTAATAGAAGAAAATTAGAAGCAGGAATCTAAAGTAATATTAAGCCATTAATAAATAATCATAATTAGATAGGCATGTGGCCCTTAGTTGAAAAACAAAACAAAACTCTTTAGTCTGTTCCCAGTTCTTATTTGGGACAATGCTTAATGATAGGCTTAAATTTCTGTGAGAATTACGCATAAGCTTAGAGTTAAGCACAGACCTAAATGAGATTCTGAATGTATTTTGGATTTATCAATGTAACAGGATATTAATGGTTAAATATATGATGAATGGTGGGGGATGTGTGCTGCTAGCAGTGCTGGGAGAAGGGGGAGGTGGTCTGCACACTAGCAGCTCCTGAATAACATTTTGATTTATTAAATGTTTTAGGCATAGCATATTAATGATATATTAAAGATGTAGATACGGTTTAAGAAATATAGATGTTGGACGATACAAACGATATTTCAACCATTTGAATTTATAAATTAATTTAAGAACATGAGTTATGAAAATAACATAGCTTTTAAAGTGAGACAAGATTTTAAGTTTTCCTTAGAAGTATTAATTGCAAAATACAAAAAAGAGACTGAAATTAGACTATATTTAAATAAGGATTTCTTCTACATTATCACAGTCCATTTGATTTCTTAAGAATAATCTTTTTAACAAAAATTTGAAATTAAATTCTTGTAAAATTATTTTTCTGTAACAAGGTGTCCACACAAATGAGGTAGTTAGCAAAGAGAGACTTCCATAAAAACATTAAAGCAAAAGCCTTTAAATCATTCATTATGGAACTAAAAAGAATTATATCAGACCCTTAAAAATGAAAACAGGAGATATGAGATTACATTATTTTTAGTAGTCTGTGATGCCCAATATATAATGTAGAAAATATTTTTATATGTAATGTTTAAATTATGAATAATACCCTTTGCTAAATCCTTTTGATTACATCCTCAATTTAGTGATACTGAATTAGTATAGTTTCATTATGAATATTGTACTTCATTAAATTATATGTAACATAATACTGAATCAGACATGCTTTAAAATCATTTTTGATCAATTGAAGTAATGGCTAATATGCCAGTATTTATTTGTCTCAACTATGGAAACATTCAGGTAATGAAAACTCTCTCATTTAAATGAGAATTCATTTGTTTTAGTTTTGACATAATTCTTGGGGTGGGGGGGCACAGACAAGAAAAAATGTAATTTTCAATGTAATTTGTCTTTAATTCCATAATATGTGTTATCAACAATTTCTTCAGAACTAATACCATTATTATATATTGTTCAGAAGCATCGTTATGATATATCTTTACTTTTAATTCCTTAACCATTTGATACAAAAAAACAAAAATGTGTTTAATAAAGAGGAATTTAAAGAGGAAAAAAATGTTATCTCTGGAATATTTGCATCAGTTTTTCAGTCATCTCTAATACAATATCTCTAATACAGTCTTTACCACAAACACCTTTCAAATCCTTTAAAATGGATTATGAAATTGTAAGGATCTTCCTGTGCAGTTTGATATTGTGGTGAACATGCATTGGGATCATTTTGATAGGAGGAAGAGAAAAGGAAAGCAATTGCTGGTTTGTCAAAAAAAAGGAAAGGAATGCTGCAAGGTTCATAGGTTTCGTAGATTTCATAAGCATTAGGGATGGAAGGGACTTCGTAAGATCATCAGGTCCAGCCCCCTGCCCAAAGGCCAGGAAGTCAGCACACCCCTGATACGCTTAATACTTACAAGCTGCCACCAAGTTCCCCCTCAGCCTGTGCTTTTCTAAGCAGAAGATATCCATGTATCTCAGCCACTTCTCATAAGGCCTGCTATCTTGACCTCTGATCATGTATGTGGTTCTACTTTGGACTGTCTCAAGCTTCTCCACATCTTTCCTAAAGTCTGGAGCCCAGAACTGGATGCAGTACTCCAGCTGCAGCCTGACCAAGGCCAAATAAAGTGGGAGGATAACATCTTGGGTCTCACTTGAGATGCAGGGGTATATGCAAGCCACGGTTTTCTTTGCTTTGCTGCACCATTGCATTGATGGCTCATATTTATCTTGTGGTCAGTCATGATCCCCAAGTCTCTTTTGGTTGTAGTGCTAGTAAGTGTAGCACTGCCAAGCCCATAGGTATGTTGTAGGTTTTTTCTCCCGAGGTCAAGCACCTTGCATTTCTCTTTGTTGAAAATCATCAGGTTTTGATCCGCCCACTTTCCAAGCCTGTCTAAGTCATCCTGAATCCCCAGCCTATCCCCTAGTGTGACCACACTTCCCCCAAATTTGGCGTCATCTGCAAATTTAGCTAATCTTCTTCTAACACCCAAATTCGGGTCTTTTATGAAAATGTTAAATAGTACTGGTATGAGTACTGAACCCTGAGGGATGCCACTGGTCACCATGCACCATGTTGACTTGCTTATATTGGCTCTCACTCTCTGGGTTTGACCACAGAGCCAGTCCCCCAGCCATCGAACCATAAGGTTGTCAAGGCCACAGTTGCCCAATTTTACCATGAGGGCATCATGGGACACCAAGTCAAAGGCTTTTTTGAAATCCAAGTAAATGATATCAGCCTCTGCTCCCCTGTCCAGGTGATGTGTCACCCGGTCATAGAAAGAGATGAAGTTGGTCAGGCATGACCTACCCATGATGAAACCGTGTTGGCTGTCTCTCAGAATGATGCCTTCTGTTAGCCTATTGTTGATGGATTCTTTAATAATGTTTCCATGATCTTTCCAGGGATTGAGGTCAAACTGACTGGCCTATAGCTCCCTGGATCTTCCTTCCTTCCTTTCTTGAGAAGCAAAACACCCAGTTTTTCTTTGGTTTCTTTTTTATTATTTTAAAATGCATTCCCTCCATTTCTCCAACCATTTATGACCTTTTCACTCCTCTATTCCCTATAGATAAGTATAAGTGAGCTCAGATTTAGGATAAGCTTTAACATTTTTATTTTGGTAGCAAATTTTTGGTTGTGGATATCCACTGATTTCTATTGTATAATTATTAGTTTTGTGTTGATTTTTACTGTTGTATACTGTATTATTATCATTTTTGTATTGATTTTTTTTTGTTTCATATGGATATTGTATGGTTTAGGCCTGTGTTTGTAAGTGAACCAAAGTCATATCAAGTTTTCATTTTATATGTCAAGCCTCCATCTTGTGCCCTCTGCCTGAGCACCCAATGTTGCAACAATATGATTCATTGTATCCCTCCCATGTAAATTGGAGACAAGAACCGAGCATTTGAAAAACAAAAGACCCATGTAAATTGGTTCCTCAATGAATGAGTGTAATTGAAATACAATGGTAGCAGGCCTCTACTGAATGGCCTGTAATGACTGGGCGACCACCTCACATTGATTCATCCAAGAACCATGGACCTCACCCAGGAACAGAGACAAGACCAGCATTTGAAAGACAAAAGACCCTACACAACCAGCAACTGTCACCATTACAGACACCCAAAACTGCACATTCCTGCATGGAGCGCACATGCTCAGTACACTAGGGGCTGACCCTTGCCTGGGCATGCCTCCTGTCACTAGGGTCACACAAGGTCTGCCCCTATAAGAGGGGGCAGTGAAGACAGACCCAGTGGGACACCCTCTCCATCTGGACCAGCACCATACCACAGCACCTATCCACCCAGAGGCCCTGCCGGCAAGCCCCCTCTGGACAACATCTACTGGACAAGGACCCCTTTCCAGCCTGGATAGGTAGATATTACCTGCACACCTCCTCCTACAATTTGGACTCTCTCTCTATCTCTCCTCCTGGACTTCAGTGGACTTCAGCCCCTGCACAAAGCCTCTCTAACCCCTGGGCTATAACATAAACATCTAAACTGTCTGGCCAAAACAACATTCAATCCCTTCTGGGGAATACTCCCACCCGTAGCAGCAATCAGGGGCTGCTTGTGCAGTCAGGCTTCTCCCCTCTGTCTGCACTGGCCGAGCTCCTCCTCCCTTGGCTGCCAGTGGGGGACTGCCCTCCTGGCCTCACTCCTGGGGTTTATATGTGGCAGGCCTGCCCCTTCCTGTCAGCTGACTCCCCAGTGGTTGTCCTAGCAACCAGTACCTGTGACCCTGGCTGCCCAAGTAACTAACAGCTGGGCTTCCCCCTTCTCACTGCTAGGGGTCTCTCCCAAACTGTTTCTGCTCTCAGGTGCAGGGCACCTGAGTGCTTCGCGACAGGAACCAATAAGATATTGTGTCACCATCTCCCCTGTTCAATAAAACCACTGTCATTTGCAACCCCAAGTTGGGTCATGTTTTACTGAATCTCAGTCCCTTCCTTATCTTAAATTCCAGCCTCATTCTCTCTCTCTCTCTCAATTCCAGCCCCTGCCCCTCTCCACTAGTTTCCTGGTCTCCTCTCAATTCCTACTGCCTTTTCCTTGTGACTTTCTGATGCCTTTCTCTATTTTCCCTTGCCCCTGCCACCTTTCAGTCTCTCCTGCTGCTTTTCCTGTGATTTTCTGCTGTCTGTCTCTCTGTTTTCAGACTTACCCTGCACCTTCTGTCGTCATCCCCCCACCTGCAGCTTCCCAGGTCCTCGTGGCTGTCTTGCAGTTTTCTCTCCAGCTCTCAGCACCTACTGCCACTCCCTGCAACTTCTCTAGCTGCCCTGGAGCCATCCTCTGGCTCCCCATATTCAGAGCCCCTCTTTAACACCCACACTTTCCCTTAGTCCCACTTTCCCTCTCCCCACTTACCTTTTCAGCTCCCCCATAGTTCTGGCTCCAGTCCAAGCCTCCATCTCTGTGACAGCATTGCTTCCCTGTTCTGCAAGATTTGGGTGTTATCTTTTAATCGATTTAGATCGACTAACTTAAAGATACCCCTGAGCCTCAGTTCTTCAGCCCAGGCCCCTGTAGTCTACCAGTTCTAATCCTGGTCCTAGTAACTTTCACTCCCTACACTTCTATTTTCTTACCTTAACCTTTCCCCAGGTATCCCAAGTACACCAAGAACATACATAAATACACATCACAACACCCAACTTAGAATCACCTCTATGTATGTGTAGGTGGGTGGTATGTGTGTGAATTAGTGAATACACATATATAAACATATATAGATGTCATTGTATGTGTGTGGTATATGAATTAGTAATCCACATATGTGTATTGGATGCACAGGTGTTGGTAACTGATGCTGTCTAAATTTGGTGTGTATAGTGTGTATGGGATTAAACTGGTGATAGGTGTGCATGAACCTAAGCTAGTTATTTTGAACATGTGTGTATCTGAGTTGCTAGTGTGTGTGTGTGTGTGTATGGCATTGTGTCCATGATATACGAATTAGTGATTTGTGTCTAACTTAGGGGTGTATAGTGTATGAGCTTGAATTGGTAATAGGTATGCATGTGCCTAAGTTGGTTTGAATGTGTATGTGCCTGAGCTGGTAGTGTGCCTGTGTATACACCTAATTGACCTGTGTTTTTTGTATTATGTAATTGTGTCACACCCTGCTGTCTAACAGTGCAATACTGAGATCCTGAGAGTTGGCCTGACCCCTCAGGGCAACACTTGAAGACAGGCATCACATTGGCCCTCTTGCAATCTTCAGGAACCTCTCCTGAGCACCACAAGTTTTCAAATATCCTAGCCATTGGTCACAATATGATGTCATCCAACTCTTTTTAAC
This sequence comes from Crocodylus siamensis, assembly GCF_052110815.1. NCBI lineage: Eukaryota > Metazoa > Chordata > Crocodylia > Crocodylidae > Crocodylus > Crocodylus siamensis. The sequence goes on from NC_143399.1 coordinate 57,665,477, forward strand.
AAGCTTGGGTGCATTTTACCAGGGCCCACTGACTTATGGATTCCCAGCCTTTCAAGGTGTTTTCTCACAAGGTCTTTGCCAAATGTAGGCCTGCAGTCACCTGTACCCTTATAATCCTGTGTCCTGGAAGGCAGGGTGATCTTCTTGGACTGGTGGAAAACTGGCACAAAGTAATCATTAAGAAGTTATTTTTTTCCTGGGTGTCAGATGTCAGCTGCCCCATTTGGTTCAGCAGGGGCCTAGTGTTGCCTTTATTTCTCCTTTGACTTTCCACATATCTGAAGAAGGACTTTATTGTCCTAGATTCTCATATCCAGTTTGAGCTCAATTTTGGCCTTGGCTTTTCTGGTCCGCTCCCTACAGGTGCAGGCCAATAATGCTTAGTCCTCCTCAGAAATGAAATCTTCATAATTTCCCGATCAGCAAGTAACTTTGACCACCTGAAACCTGAAATACTGCTCCTGTCTTTGTTTACGGTAATTTGCATCATCGCAGAGCCTCACAGGAGAGCTGAGACACTCCTTACCAGCTAAGAACTGCTGCCCAGAGGAGTTTTCCATCTATTGGCTCCTCTGTGAAATAGTATAAAATATGAACTTTCATTTCTACCCAGGATAACTTTTAAAATCTTTTCTCTGATGTTTGATGAAGGGTGTTTGTGCCTGAAAGTTTGCAATTAAAACAATTTTTTTGCAAAAATTTTGTTCGTCTAATAAAAGTGTCCCAGGGCACTACCACGGAGAGTGGGGGTTGAGACCCCCTCCCTCAAGGGATCCCAGAACAGGGGTTACATACAGCCAAGAATAAAACCCTAAATAAAGGAATTAGTTACTGAATACAGGACAGCAGACATTGAGGAAACAAAGAACAGAGTCTGCACAGTTCATGAGATGCACCTATATACAGCTGGGACCAGTGGGTGATGTCAGAAGTAATCACCAGCCAGTAAGGATAAGAAAGATCATCAAGCTGAGAGAGTGGGAGAGGCAGTGGAGTCTCCCCATGCTGGCAGCAGGCAGTGCCAGGTTGTAAGCGAACACCCAGAGCAGAGAGCAGCAGAGGAGGCTGTGGAGGCTCCTTAACCCGGCGGCAGGCAGTGCCGGCTTGAAAATGGATGCCTAGACCAGAGAGCAGCAGCTCTCTGTTCTGGCAACAAGTGGTGCCCATATAAAAGAACAGAGTACGCTTGGGGCAAGGCATCCCAAGTGGCGGAGGAAGAACCCCATGCTGGATGCAATCCACACCAGCATCTGGGGGATGACAGCATCAAAGATGAAGCCATAACAGACTCAGAGATGACGGAGGCTTCCCACTCTGGGAGTTCACAGGTATCAGGCTGTGGAGGTAGTCTGACCCAGGGAAGGGCAGAAGACAAATTCACACAAGGGCAGAGTGGAGCAGCATCAAGGGGACACCATCAGGCTATGGCCCAAAGATAGGAGGAGGGAAGTGACGGTGTACACAGACCCTGTTCCTTTTTCTGTCCACCTTCCTATCCTTTGTTCTAAATCCTTTTTGTTTTGTCTGTAATCACTATTAACGCTCCTATAATTGTAGTACTGTTGTCAGGATCCAGCATTTTGAGTTTCTTTTCTTTGGTTCCATTAAGTGTCGTTGTGGTCTGGTTCAACTGAAGAGGATCTGGACTATGCCACATCATCAGAGTGACCCCAAGGCCGGACAAGTGGCCATCAGCAATGGGGAAGAGAGTCAGAATGGGCACAGCCAGTAGGCCCATAGTCTACCACAGAAACGAACTTGAAAAAATAATCCTGAAGAGGACATTGAGATCAAGAGTCATCTACACTGGGGGAATGGCCTCCCCAAAATCTGTCAGTCTGCTGGAGGTTGGTGTAAGGAAGGTGTGTAGGGGAAGTGGAGACCCATGAACATTCATTGGGAAGAGTGACTGACCCCGAGGCATGAACAGAGGAGGACCCCTCCACTGAAAATACAATCAAAGTCATGGTAGATGAGTTTAGGGGCTTTCTCAAGGGTTATCGGGGTCCTTCCCAAGGATCACATGAATCCCCACTGTGCCCACTACCAGGCACTCATTCTAGGGCAGTGCGGGAATGGGTGTTTTGAAGCCAGTTGGTCACAAAAAGTTACCACATCTACCACAAGCCCTGATTGCTAGTCCTCTTTAGAGGTTTTTCCCATCTACAAACTCTTATAGGCTTCTGTTTTAAGTTTCAGGAGGTCCATGAGTTCCCTACTGAGCCAAGAGGGTCTCCCAGTCCTTTTACTACTTTTTCTAGAGGCCAGAATGGACTTCCCTTGTGCTTTTAGGATAACATCCTTAAGGAGAAACCACTCACCTTGTACTCCCTTTCCTGTGAGATCATGATTTTTCAGGGCCTCGACAACCAACTTCCTAAGCTTGGTCAGCTTTCCTAAAGTTGAGAATTTCAGCATTGCTGACTAATTTGCTAGCTTTGCAATGGATGGAGAAAGTGATCAACTCATGATCAGTTGTTTGTTCATCTGAGTATTTGAACACTTGGTTTCGTCAATCATTACCTACAAAGACCCTTTTTTAGCCAGTACTAAAAGTAGCAATTTTATAACTCAATTTAGAAATGATCTGGTTCCGACATCAATGTTAAGATTTTTGGTTTTGGTTGGTGTGAGGGGAAAAGAGTGGGGGCAGAGGAAAGCCCCAGGAAAGCCCAATGAAGGACACTTACCTCAGGTACAGCAGGAAGCCCAGCCAGAGTGGGAGGCATGCTGCTGCATTTCCTTAACATGTGTTTCCTGCAGATAGGTGGAAGAAGTGCACAGAAAGATATTTCCATCCCTAGAGAGGGCAGTCAGGGGACAACCAAGGCCAGCAGACTGGCAAGATGCCAGGACTCTCCCCTGCCAATAGTGGCTAGTAGCTAGCAGTGGGAGAGGAAAGCAGGTCTTTTTTGCAGAGTGGTTGGAGGACCACTACCAAAGTTCTGAACACACCACACCAGGAATCACTCAAAGATAGCTGGGAGAGGCTTCAAGCAAACAAGTTTCTGAGCATTGAACCAGGAGTTTTCAGGGGCACAACCTCATTGTTTGTCTTATATTTTTTCCTCTTATGTTGTGTTTTGTGGAATTACTCTTCCCTTCCCCAGTGTCAGGGAAAATGGCTGAAGAAAGAGCTCCCCTCACAGAAAGTGCCTGGAGGTCCTGGTCTTGAAGAGTTGAGCCAGGGGAAAAATCCAGCGGAATAGTTTATTATTATTATTATTGTTTGAGGGGCAGACTAATCCTTAAAGGAGGCTGAGCTGAATTGATTGACCCAGGAACCTGGAAGGCATTTGACTTCATTCGTTTTTGGATGACCTATTTAAGTATTTGATCAGGATTTTTAAAGGACTGAGCTGCATTGATTAACCCAGGAAATGGGAGTTACTTTAAGTTACTTTTATTTACTCACTTGTTTTTTTTGATAGGGGCCTTAAAGAACTGACCTGGATCGGTTGGCTCCAGACTATGGGAGTAACTGAGGTCACTTGACCTGGTAGACTTAAGATGAACTGGTCTTAATTGATGGACCTAGAAATCCAGGAGTGATTGATTAAATAAAGAAAATGGCCTCTGGTGGGTTCGAGTGAATGCATCTAAACTCCAAGGTATTCATTGTGTCTGCCAACACTGAGTTGCCAGAGATACTGGGTGATATAAGATTTGGGCCAAACATGTTATCCAGGAAGTGATAAGGGTAGGGTGTGAGTGGAAGTGGAACCCCACAAAGAAGCCCCTCCCAGAGGACCTGCCAGGATACCGGCCAACTCACATATCCAGCTCCCAAGAGTTAAAAAACACCAAGATGTGTTGGGTAAGAAAAGAACGGTAGAAATTGGTGGCAGCAGTACTGCTAGTAAGGTACCAGGTAGGCGTTAGTCACAGCCATACAACACTTATCACCATCAGTTGGCTTGGTTTATCTAACATTCTTGTACACAACTGATTGATTAAATTAATGTAATCCAAGCCAGAAGCTATGAACAGAAGTCCTTTATATGAAATACTCATAGCACCTTTATCTTCAACTTTCATCAGTTTTCAGGCTCAAGCCTACCACAGTCCATTCAGTGACCTTGTATAGCACAAAAACTATCTGCTGTTGCCAGCAAATAATGGTTCTTTTTTATGTGGCTGCCACTATGAAAGAAATCTCATTTTTGTCACCCAGTGATAGGGTTTTGTTTTGTTTTTTTTCCATTTAGCCTAGCAAGTGCTCCATGGCATCCCCAAGTAAGACTTCTGAGATCTTATCCACTCTCTCTTTTATTCCTGACAAATGAATTTTTTGTGCTGTACTCTCAAGTCTGAATGACAGCATAATAGGTAGAATCTGGAGGGAAATGTATATGTAATTCACAATAAAGTATTCATTTTAACATTCTCCACTATGAAAGCTGCAAACTATTATCCTGTTTCAGGTCTTATTTGGTGTTCCCTGTTACTGACCATGAATTAACCTTTGATAGGAAACAGCAGCCAAGAGAGAGTTAGACGTGCCTAAATATTTCAAATAATTCAAAATGCCTTACCTAGTTTTCATCTCCCTTTTGCTAGAATTACTTTGCTTCCAAATACATATTTGCTCGCAACCTGTTATGATATAATAGTACTGGCACCTCCTTTAAGTAGTTACCAGCTTGAGTTTTTTCTTGTCTGGAAATACAGGGTTTGTTGATTCTCTTACTTAAACCTTGCTTGGACTGGTAAGACTCCACTGACTTTAGAGGAGTTGACCCTGATTTACACTTAGATATAAGAGAACACAATCAGGTCTTTGTGTGTCATTTCATAACTCATACAATTGAACTGCAAATTTAATCATATTGTGGCTTCAGTGCAACAAACAGATATACACATCCACACACACACAAAATTCAAGCCAGTAAAACAGTCAAAATACCCTCATCACACACCAGATTTTAAATAATTCTGACTGAAGCTAAGGTGCTTGCATCATAATTAAATATGATATAAATTAACAGGAAGTTACAAAATCATTAGCTAATAGAGAGAAGTGAGAAAGAACCTCTGCAGAGAGTGTGATTGTAAGCTGAAAGGGGATATCACTTGATAACATGGAGCTAAAACCAATCACTTTAGAGTAGTGACTGCCAGCCTGCTAATGCCATGGGCCAGCACAGGGTCAGTTCATGGGCTGGATCCTGCACAGGTTTGATTAATGGCCACCTAGATTCAGGAATGCGCTGCCAGGGAGAGGGCACCCTTGCTGATTGATTGGCAGGGTGTCTGAGCCTGCTGGGACTAAGCACAGAGGATGAAGGTGGTGTGAATTCTGAAGTCCCATACACCCAGATCAAGCTACTTCTTGCTGTGACCTGACACACAGGGCCATGTTATTCACTGAATGGGACTTCTCAAGAAATATGGCAAGTGGGGAGGGCCAATTAATGCTGCTACTACTACTCCACTGCTTCCCATTTTTCAGACCATCGGGAAATGCTATGGCCAGATAAACTGACTGAATCTGACCTCTACACTTGGGGCTGTGTGTTAAGGATCTTGGAAGGGCATGGCCTGGATGCCCTGCAATGTGTAGCTTGTGCAGAGTGCTCACCAGAGTTGGACAGCAATTATGCTTAAAGATTGGAGTTCTTAAAGCCTATCATTGTCCTTCAGGATTAGGGGGATCTTCATTGACCTATATCACCAAGCGCTTTGAAAATAAGGTAAATTAAAGCCTTGAATCTGACATGTGTAACAGGGGACCCTGCCCTGTTACCAGAGAATTGGAGAAAAAGGTGCAATCTTCACATTTCACCTAAGGCAAGCTGCTAAGAGCCTGGAAGAGATGGACCTTGGAGATATAAGCCTGATACCAGAAGTGAAGATGATCACTCTGGCCTAGTCAGGCCTGGAGGTAGGCACTGCCTGATGGGAAAGTGATGGAAGCAGTAGTGTGAACTGAGACCTGTAAGTGGTTCAGAAGGGCTGTGGCAGCAAGAATCACAGCAAACTTAGGGTGGAAAACAGAGGGAAGCTAGGAAGAAGGTACTGTGGTTGATTGGCAGGGTGTCTGAGTCTGCTGGGACTGAGCACAGAAGAGGAAGGTGGTGTGAATTGTAAAAGTAATGTGAGAGAGAGAGGCAATGTCAATATAGGTGGGCCAGGTGTTCAACCCTGCCTGCCTTTTTTGTTGTTGCTGTTTTTTTGGTTTTTTTGTGGCCTACTCAAGAACTGTAACTGGGTGATATCTACCACACTGGACTAAAGAGCTAAAGAGCTTGCAGGACTATAGAAGCCAGGGACAATGATGACTAATGGAAACACCTAGGGAGCAAGGCACTCTGATGATACCCCCTCATTGCTAAAGGACTTCATGCAGCTTACGTGAGTTTTTCTAAACGATAAATGGTCTTTCTAGAAGATTACAAACGTAACAGCATTTTCATAAATTACTGCATGTGTCATGTTCTACAAATAGATCTGCAGCGGATCTTATGAAGCTTATGTCTACAATGTATATTGCACAAGTATATTTCTGTTAGAATTGCTAGCCATCTCTTTTGCAGAATTCTTTGACTGGGGAACAGTTTATACAGTTTGCATAGCGTTGGAGCTGTGATAGCTGGTGAGAGGCAAGGATTTGTGTGGGTGATATCTTTGATTAGACCAACAGCATGCACTTTCTCCAATGCAGGCCTAATTGATCTAGTTGCATTCTCTTAAGCTTAGTACCTTTACCAAGCATAGAGATGTCACTCAATCTTTTTCAGTTTGAATTTTTCCTGAGATTACTCATATCATCTTTATTCAAGGGTAGTAATACCAGCATTCTAGTAGTATTCACATGCTAGGTGTCCATGTACAGAAACAGATGCAGTTCTTTCCCCAAATATCTCACAGTATAAGGTCTGGCTCTTCAAACGGCTTCTGAGTATGTACTCATAAGCAAGCATAGACCTGGAGTTCTCACACACACAGGAGTCTGCATGACTTGACAGACTGGGACCCTCAAGAGTAAGCAATTCATAATTAGTGGAGAAGAAGGGTGGAATTGAAAATATGTATGTGCTTTATAGGCATTATACATGGTCCAAGAAAATCAATATATAGTGCTACATAACTGTCACTCAACCTAATAGAGTGCCAATTGTTTGGCTTGGCATTAAATAAAGTGATTCAAACTATTGATATTTACTATAGTCTTTTTAATTTATAACACTAGAATGAAGAGAAGACTTTACAAAGATGCTGAATTTACACTGTAGTGGAAGCTTGTTGTAGAGGTAGATTAACTCGAAAATATATCAAGATACAGTCATGAAATTAAATCAATATTCAGTATTTATGGGGATGCTGCTACAATGCTATGGAGGGGGAAAAAGCCTATGTTAAGAAATTAGTACTGAAAGCTACAGCTAAACTATTTTTGTCTTTCCACTGCAAAGGAATAAATGCTTAACTGATGTTTTCCTTCCATTTTGGGGTTGGGATCTTTTTTTCAGACATTATTAGAAATATCCACCAGACCCCATGTATTAGTTTATTCCAAATGATACATTTCTTTTTTTTCCAACACCATGCATCTTCCTGCAGTGAGAAAATTGTTTTACAACTCTTATTAAAAAATATCAGCAAAGGCAACGTCCAGACAAGCACAGATGTGTGGTTTGTGTTGCCTCAGACCCGTCTGTGGTGCCATATACCACACATTCAGGTTACCTTGCAATGCATGGGACGAGGGAAGTGCTAGACTCCAGGAGATCCTGGCAGCAAACATCCCACACCAAAAACAAAGCAGGATAATGCGTGTGGCAGCAGCACATGCCACCCAAAACTGGAGCCTGCACAGTTGGAGTTACACTCTGCCTGCTGGGCAGGCTCACAGCTCCGTGAAGCTCCCAGGACCCCAGATAAGCCTGCTGGGGCCAACAAAGTTGCTGGCTTCAACCTCTCCTGTCCCACCCGGGACAACATGCCATGCACCCCAACACACACAGTACAGGTGTTCCCCAGAGACAAATAGCAGCTGCACAAGTAGGGGCATTTTTACACGTGGAAGCACTGTAGCACCAGGTGCTTTGAAAAGTGCCCAGCACTGCAATGCTTACAGTTGTATAAGCAGTAAAATGCATGTCAGTGAAAGAAAATGGCAGTGGTGCGCTTTTGAACTGAGACACCTCAGAGGTACTTTAATTCAAAAGCACACTGCTATTTTCTCTGCTTTGACTTGCATTTCGCAGCATGGTGGAGGTCAGCTCCCACACAAAGCAGGCTTGGTTACTTGAGTCTGCTCCAAAGCAATGGATCTCCGGTACATCCATGAAGTAAAAGGTACATGTATAAATAAAAAGATATGTGTATATGGTGTGCTGCTGCTACTTGTCCCCAGGGAAACAGGCATCTACACTCATCTGAATGTGGCCAGGGAGTTCTTTTTTTTAACCAAATATATGTATTTTATCATAAAAATAAAGCCAGAGACAAATACTTTACTACCTGGCTGAGCAGACATAAGTGTATTTAAGCTGATTTTCACCAGCTGAAGATTTTATTACTCCTTAGGTTGACAACATCACTTGGTCAATGATATTTTTTTCAGCTTTGCTCTGCTCTCTAGCTGTTTAAGAATGGTCAATTTGTTGTTGAGTATTCTGGCCTTGACTGAGGGATGTGAGGAGTTTTTTGTGAGTAGATTCTATAGCTATGGCTAGTTACACAAATAACCAGCTGGATAATTTTAATCTTTCTGAATCCATTAATGCCGTAAAAAACATGCACACATGAGAACTCAAGGAGTGACCTTCTGCTGTGCTGAATGCAGGCATATCAAGCCTGAGGCTAAGAGCAAATTTGCTTTTCCTTCAATAGTGGAGCTAGTAGGTAAGCCTGCTTCAGGCTAAACTCAGAGCAGCTATAGTGTTGCTGTAACTTATATTAGCTACTGTAGGACTTTAAGGAACACTATAAAGGGACTTAAGTAGGGTTGAAGACTTCACCCTCACTTCCAACGTTATTTAATTTTCAGCAATAAGAAGTCATAAAAAGTACTCCTGCTACCAGAAGCTTAATTAGGAGTTATGATGGGCATGGAGTGACTGAGTGTGAAAGAACATATGTGTACAGGAGCCTTTGCAGCTGCTGCAGTGACTTGAGCTACCTGTACACAGGACACTGTTGGAGGGGCAGCAGCATGGGGTCCCAGATCAGCTGAAGACACCTCTTCTCACTCAGGACCCAGGTCTGATGCCCCACTCTGCCACCCCTAGTTGCACTACTGCCTGTGACAAGCAATTATGAATATGCAACTCTAAACTTTTATAACTCTATTCAACTGCTTGGTCTGTGAAGGGGCAGGTAAATGATGCTTGATAAGAACCTGGACTGTCCCATGTTCAAGATTACTCTTTTTTTTCTACTACCTTTTAGCCTGTCATTGAACAGTGCTGAAAGAGGAACAAACAATAGTGTAGTAAGGCTTGCATGCAAAACATATTTCCACAGCAGTGAAAATAAAAAGGGCTGAATAGATCCCCGTTCTAAATAGAAGCAATTCCATTAACTTTAATTATTATGCAGATGCATGATTGAATTTGTCCCTGAAAAGTAAAAACATACAAAATATACTGTATTTTTAAAAGCTTTTTTTTTTAAGTGCATCCACACTGTATATAATCATTTCCTTCACAGCACCTGAACTACTGCACTTTAAGCCCAGGGCTTCTGAGACACTTTCCGGGTCGATTCACATAACCCAGTAACCACTGAAGTGAAATAGAAACACTTATTTCTGTAACTTTTATTTTTCTGTCCCTGTAGATAATCTATAAACCCAACTAGAATTAATTTCCTAATAACAGGGATTAAAAAGAAATGGCTTTTAAAGATTTTAAATTTCAGTTTCTTGCTGTGTGGATTTTGCTTGTGCAACTGAGCGTGTGTAGGATAAAGCCCATTAAATTTCAGCAGGTCTGCCCTGACTTACGTGTAGTGCTCCTGCAGAGAGAACCCCAAGGAAGAAAGTATTGGATTGGTTCAGTACCTGAAGGAAAGCTTTAATATTTCTTTTTTTGTCTTCCTACCTTTAAAAATGTAGGTTGCTTCCAGTCTTAAATATCTTTTTCTTCAGATTACATTTGTAATGAGTTAATTGTTTGATGTTGTTTATTTTAACAATGTTAACTCTCATTTTGGTGGTGGTGTGTCTATTCCTTCATGGTTTGAGTATTTATGTATTAGAAAAAGGTTGAAGAATTAAAAAAGGAAGAACAAATTTGCTAATAGCCAACCAGATCATTGTAGCCAGGAAAGTCAAGTACTGGGCAACATTTGTTAATTCCAACTGGTGTTCCTTTATTATTGGCCTGATTCTGTGTAGGCATTGACATGTTGCTAGATACCCTAGGTGCTTATTCTTCTTCCTCATTTTTTCTGCCTAAAACAGATATGTATTTTATATAAATCACTAACAAAAGAACCACAAATAAATTTAATATGAAATATGATATAAACACAAAATAAAAACCCAAAGTACGAGGTCCCTTCCAGCCCTAATGTCTATGAAATCTATGAAATAACTATAGGATGTTAGAAAACTTGTGCTCAGACAAGTTTCCTTGTAAGAACTGTACAGGTGGAAGAGACTTCTGAAATGATGTGGAATGATTTATGTTTTTATGATATATATTCGGTTTATGATTTCAAACTACTATTCTACATACTTTTATAACACAGAAGTATTAATTATAGTGTGGCAATCTTGTTCCTGTATAGTAATGGGACTCTTCGACCTGGAAAAGCTCAGGGGTGATCTGGTGGCCACCTATAAGGGGTGCTCAAATGGTCACAAACTCCTCCATGACCATTTCAGGTTGGACATAAGGAAGAACTTCTTTACTGTACGAGCCCCCAAAGTTTTGAATGGACTGCCACCGGAGGTGGTTCAAGCACCTACTTTGATTGCCACCAATAGACATTTGGATGTTTATTTTGCTGGGATCTGATGACCCCTGCTGACTTCCTGCCCCTGGGACAGGGGGCTGGACTCGATGATCTTCCGAGGTCCCTTCCGGCCCTAATGTCTATGAATAGAATAGAATAGGGAAAAACATCTTCCTCTTTTAAAGCTGAATTAAAAGAGTTTCTTAGGAAAGAAGGAGTAGAAAATAATCACTCTTTATATTCAGTTATTGAATTTGACACAGTTCAGCAGTTTGAAGGAAAGGTCTTTTTTAACACTCTTGGATTGTTTGGACTTCTTGCAGTCATGTATGTTAGTATCCTCATCAGTTCAAATTTCCTGTGTATAAAGTTTAATGTATACACATTTTCTTTGATTTCCTAATCATATTCTTTGATGGCATTTTGTTGGCTTTGATGGATTTTCCATCTTAATTAATTTTTTAAATTATTTTTAAAAGCAAAACCCTGTAGAAATAGGTATACTTATTATCACAATATCCCCTCTAGTACAAATGTGACTGTTGTTTTACCTATTTTGTGACTTCCTTATAGTGCATCTTCTGCAGTTTGTAGAATATAGTGGTATTGTATCAACAATCCAGTGGTATAGGATCAACATAAGGGCTTTGTAACACAATCATTTTGAACAGCTCCTGGAGCTCTTAATCCTTGGATTGTCCACACATTAACACCTGAAACTAGTTTTAAGCACACTTTAGGTAGCTTAAAACTACACCAGTGTATTATAGCCACGCTAGGCTACACATCAGTGGAAACACCCCACCCACTCATCCTGCCCAATGGCCTGGATCAGATCCACTGCTCACCCACCTCTCAGTCCCCAGAACCTCAGATCCATGCTCTCCCCATGCTTACTTGTGATTGTCTGTGCTATCTGTCCTGGGGAAGCATGCAGGGAAAAAAGTTAACCTGACTGCCTAGCTCCTACCCTGCCCCTCCCCCTGCTGCTTTCCGGGCTGAATGTGTATCTGATTCAAACTCAGGCTAGCACCAACAGTGATTGAAATTTAAGCAGCTCACAGTGTAAAATGTAACAAGGCCCAAAGTATTTTAAAAACAGTGTTATAGCTATGGCCCCAATCAGTACTCCATATTTTGTATTCATCAAAACATGGGAGTCAAATTTCATATATAAGTTTGGTCCAATCAGACATTTTATAAAGACCAGTAAAGTCATTCAGATTCTTTCTTCTCCAAAACTTAGATTAATTTGGGACAGTGTCTGAAACTACAAATCATCCAATTTCTTGATGTATAAATTTTTAATGTGTGTTGTCTTTAATTCAATGCTATTAAATGATTTCCTGTGATAGGTTTCATGGTTTTGTCACAAAACTCATGACAGAACTCTTAGTTACACTTTTGGATGAGTTGATATTAAAAGTGTAAGAGTGATACTGTAGCTATGATGATCCAAATATTTGCAAGAGGCATATAATAAAAGCAAAATGTTAATGACATTTTAAAACTTTGTCACCTAGCTCAGATAAAAACCAAAGGAAATGTTCATTTGAATTTCTACACCAAGGTTCTTGAATTCTGCCCAGGTAAAGATGCCTTTGTCTACATTAAGTGCTGGATGTAGCACAAACATTTTTATTTGTTTTCAATGAAACCAAGAGCTGGTAGAGAGAAAAAATGTGTCACAACTGAAAATAATTGCACAGTAGCATTCAATGATAATTACTTCTGGAATTTGTGACTGGAATGTTGTTTTCCTTAAGTTGGAGAGATTTTTTTACATCCTAATTTGAGACTGGGTGGGCACATCTACACAAGATGCTGACTGTGGAGTAACTAATTAGCTGCACAGTAAATGTCTCAGCATCCACATATGTGCCCCTATTAGGCTGGTGTAACCTAATTTACTCCACAGCAGGACAGTACTTGTAAATACAAATATTGCCCTGCTGTGGAGTAAATAACTCCACAGCAGCACACATGTACATGCTTCCCAGCCATCCCCTCCACAGCATGTTCAGCACTGGGGAGCAGCCCTTGGTTGGTAGGCTGACCCCTGGAGGCCCCTGCCAGTTAGCGCTGCTCTGCCCCAGCTCAATGTGCTACACTCTGGAGCTTACTGCTGTGCATATAGACGTGCTTGGTTTTCTCAATTAAATCTTGTGCATCCATAAATATAGAGACCTTGCCAAACAAGAGGGTTGGTCTCCAAAGGAAAAGTGTTGTTCTCATAAGTAAACTAGTAAAATACTGGCCTTGGGTTTGTTTGTTATTTCTTTTTTTGCCGTTATGTACTTAGCAAATGCAAATCTGTGAAGCCAAGCAGTACCCACCTCGTTAGCTGAGTTCAAAGTTATGAATTCACCTCAAGTTTGTAGAGGGTATACTCCTTGATGATGTGCAGCATTATTTGTATCCCTCTATAAGTGCACAATGGGTTAGCATTGGGGCCCCAGCATTGAAGTTTGGCTGCAGAGGGGCCTTGGCCTGTCCTGAACTTGTTTAGCAGGGACCACTCTTGCTATGATGGTTCAAAGCCAGTAGGTTGGCAGGTGGGATTTGTTACAAGGAACTTGTTTGTGACTTCCCATGATTCTCATTCCTTGATCTAGAGGGCCTTTGCAGACAGATCCTGGTCAGGGAAGTTGCTCCACATAAGGGGAGTTGTGAAGAAACGTTTGCCTTGGGTGAATTTAAAAGGTCATGATAGATTTATAGGTAAAGTGCAACACAGATGGTTTGAACCAACTTTCAGGTCATCATCAGTCAATGGATGTGTGGGGAAGTAATATATGCATGGACAGGAAGCCAAGGGAAGGTGGTTGAGCAGAGGGTTCCAGTTATGATACACACGGTTGCGTTCAACTGATTGTCAGCAAAATGTGTATGCAATGACCTTTTCCAGACAGTTGCAGAATGCTCTTTTGCTGAGTATGATAGGGTAAGAGCTGAGGTCTGGAATATTGTGGCTGTTGTTCCCCACGTTGATCTAGCAAGCTTTGCTAGCAAGTTATTTCAGGATTTGACCTTTACTGCTGTTTTTTTAGATGTTCCTAGAAAGTCAGGTTTCTGTCTAAATAAGCTCCCAAGTATGTTGGGCCAGGAATGCTTTAGTCTCTGACCACCCATATAGATGTTAAGTTCTTTTTTGGCACTGGCATTGTGGAGAAGGAATACACTGGATACAGTTTTGGCAGGGCTTGGTGTGAGCCACCATGTGGTGCAGTAGTCTGCCAGCTTTGTCACATCTTCATTCAGGGTCTGGTCCAGAGTGTGAAAAGATGGAGCTTGAGTGGTACAGCAGATACCATCAGCATAGATCAATTTCAGGCATGTGGTTTGGGTAGATTATTTGTGTATAAGTTGAACAGGGTTGGGGCCAGCACTGAGCCCTGTGGAAGTCCATTGGCCTGTCTTCTCCATACATTTATCCCCTGCACAAGGTGGTCTCTGAATTGTCTGTTACAGAGAAGTGTTTTGATTACTATAACAACCCAGCCTGGAAGTACTCTTGACAGCTTTAGAAGCAGGCCAGTGTGCCATACTGTATCATAGGCAGCTGTAAGGCCCACCCCAGTGAAGGTTTGCAATGGCCCCATTATATTATATTATATTATATTATATTAGAAACCCACTGACTGCCACAGCCACCTTCATGCCAGCAGCTTTCACCCAGAAGCTTTCATCCTAAGCACACCACTAGATCAATCATCTACAGCCAAGCTCTGTGTTAACAACTCTAACTGCTTTGATCAGGATGCAGACTGAAAGGATCTGGAGTGCAGATACACAAGCCTGTGGCAGAAAGCTTTAATCTCCCTGGACAATCTATCACTGACCTAGGAAAAACTGCTCTTAGATAGTAAAACTTTAAAAACAAACTTGAATGTGAAATTGTGGAACAAGGCATTATCCACAAACTGCTTTAAGCATGGTCAACACCAAAACTACAGATTGTTATTACATTACCTAGATTAGTTGCTGTGACCCCTTTGGCCTTATTGGGTTTACTTATTGTTTGCCTCTCTGAGCACAACTCTCTTTCCCTCTCTTCCCTGTTTATTTTTTTTTCAAATCACTGTCCTCATTTGATCCGCTGCTTTGTATCTGTCCTTTCACAGTATCTGATTAAGTGATCTCATGCTCACAGAAGCTCTTGCTATACCTTTCTGATTTATGATGGATACTGACATTTGGGAGGCTAGATCAGGTAAAAAATTGCTGCCTGATTTAACTTGGTTTGCCTGTATGTGGACCTTACACTTAGATCCCTAGTTAGGTCAAGCTAAGTGCTGAATTGTTCTCCCAAAGGTTACATTGGCCGAAAAAGGACCAATCCAATCTAACTTTAGTGCACCTGAGCAGTACATGAAGCTAGATGGGGTACTGTTAGATGGATCTAACTGAACGTCTGGACACTTTTGGAGTGCAGCCCCAGGGCTAGAAGGCACGGCACTTTTCCTACCTCCCCCTGTTACATGGTTATTTTTAGCCCTTAAGCCCTCTCCCTTCCCCTAGATGGACAACTCCTCCCCACAGGCAAGCTTAATTCCCCTCTCACTCCATCAGCCCCCTCTTGACAATCTCACCCACCACCCCCAGTGCTGCTTTTATTACTGTTCACTAGTGCCAGGAACTTGATCAAAGTGAGTTGGGGTGGGTGGGTTAGGGGGTGGCTTTGGTCCATGAAAGGGGTTGTTCATTTGAGGGTGGGCACAAATGGGGGGGGGAAAGCCCCCTGGTCAGTGTGAAGGAAGAACCCCCCATCCTGCCAACACCCCTCAGATTCTATCACTCCTCTATAAGATTGCTAGCCCCCCAGTCCTGCCTGTCTCTCCCACACAGAGCTGTTAACCCCCATGATTTGCCTGCCCCTCCCTGCACTCCAGCTTACTTTGATTGAGCTCTTGGCACTAGTGAATGTCTGTGAAATTGGTACTGGGAGCAGTTTTTAGGATTGGGATTGTGGGGGTTGGGGAGGCCCGGTAGGGTTGCTGAGATGGGAGAGGCTCTCACATCCCACCAAATCTTCCCTGATCCTCAAAACCACCCCAGTGGACCTCAGTAGCTAGCCCTGGTTCCCCCCTCCCTTCAAATCCCTGTGAATCCCAATAGACTCACAAATCCCGCCAACTCTTTCCTTACCCTGACTTACTTTAGGTCAAGCTCCCAACACCTATCTAATCACTGAATTAGATCAGGTTGCCATTTTAAATGCTTGAATGCTCCTTTAGTTTATACGAGGCAAATCTACCCTGCCTTCTGTAAAATAATCATCAATATCATGCTAGCTAGCTAATCCAGCTCCACAATTTCACACTCACGCATGTTTCTAGGAAAGGCAAACTTAAAAAGCAGGGAAAAAATTGTACTCTGTCATTTCAAATTATGTGTTTCTTAAAGTTTAATTATCTTCACCAGAACTGTGCAAAGCTCCCTTATATAAGGAAATTGTATTGTGCCAAAACCGAGTACTGCCAACACATCAATGCAGTGATTTTTCTTTTATTTAGCACTAGCTTTGAATTGGTATGACTTTGCTGTATCTTTAAATTAACCTTAAGTTTTATACAAATATCTAACTTTTCAATTTGTTAAATGCTGCATGCTTATGAAAACATCATGGACAACATGTTCCATTTGAAATAATCAACAGATTACTTGCCACCACATTTATTCTATCATTTAGTCGTGAGTGTCATTTTCTGAATTCAGGCCATAAAATGACATGTGACAGAAAGAAATCTGGTCTGTTTCTATGGCTCACTTATTGAAAACAATTCTGTGAGTGCTTACACGGGCTACATTAACAAAGCTGATAATTCTTTAATAAAGTTTTCTGTATCTAGTATAGTTCGGCTAATTGGAAAAGCAGCTTCATTATCATTCCCCATCTGTGGCTGTACAGAGTTGTAGTTTCGGCTAATAAGTGACAACATGGTTGGTGACAAAAGACATTATTAGTCTCTGTAGACATATTATTGCATAATTTTCTTTTATTAACTTCTAGAGTTGGATTTCATTTCACAAAATATTTTTTGTGTGTATGCTTCAGTTAAAACCATCAGTTTTTTAATTAATCCAGTTTCATTAGAGCGTTAACCCTGCATTTGCTCTGTAGCTTATAAGCACATAAGTAATAAAACTGATTATTTTAAAAGCAGGGCTATTTGTAAA
Source organism: Crocodylus siamensis (assembly GCF_052110815.1). Lineage (NCBI taxonomy): Eukaryota > Metazoa > Chordata > Crocodylia > Crocodylidae > Crocodylus > Crocodylus siamensis. The sequence continues at coordinate 57,682,565 of NC_143399.1, forward strand.
AATATATTCTAAATAGTTATAAAATGATACCAGAAATGTATGAGTGCTCCCATGATAATCTTTTACATTTCTAATATCCTCATGGAGTAGTATTCCCTACTGTGCACATTCTCTCTGGAGGGGAACTAGGAGCTTTCATATAATAAATATGTTTCAGTGATCAAAGTTTAATTCCAGTGTGAAAATATAAAGTATTGCTTTAGTTATGTGGTTGAACATTTGATAAAAATAAATGAAAATATGAAACTTAATCCTAGAATTCTCGGCTAAGCAGACATTTTTTTGTCCCTCCCTTTTTGTCATAGCAGTGACACAAAGATTTATGTATATCTGGCACATAATGACAGTTGCCAGGCATCTATGTTTGGATTTAATGCAGGATCACAAGAGCTGCATGACATTTTACAATGTTAACTTCTGTATCCTGGACAGATTCCAGGTAGGGAAATAAATTACAACAACATAAAAACATTCTTGCCATTTGAATGGGACAAGAATGTCCATATATTTGAAAGCTGCATATACCTAAATGCATAACTCATGGTTTTTACCTTACTTTCTGGCTTTTCATATGTATGTATGTATGTATGTATATACATGTATGTATGTATATATATAAAAATATCTAATTCAATGTTATCATATAGATATGTATATATGATGTATATATATCATATATATGATAACATCAAATTAGATCTTTATAAAAGTAAAGACAATTAGCAGTTATACAGAAATGTGTATATACAACTTTGTGTTTAACTGCTAATTGCCTTTACTTTTATAAAGATCTAATTCGATGTTATTCCTTTAGTACTGTTGTGTAAACACTTCAGTGCTTTAAAGATGCATAACCATGTAGAATGGTTAGCATTGTCGGTAGTTCCTTTATTTACAGTGGTAAGCAATACTTTGAGAATAATCATCTCTATCATTACACATTAGTCTACTTATTGATATTGTAAGTGGTTCTATCCTGTTGATGGGTTGGGAGAGAGAATAAAATGATTAGAACTACTATCATCTCTTTTATTTAAAGAAACTCATACTCCTTCAATGAATTTAACCATGACAGATTCAGAGAACCTGAAAATGTTTTAAATTTAAAATTTCAATGTTTAACAATAATAATAATAAATCTTCAGGGAAAAATAAGACTAGAATAATGAACAAGTGCAATAATAAAGTAGAAAATGCATTTTGCAGCTATGTCTTTTAAAGTTACTTATGAAACCTTTTATATCGTTCTAGAAACATTCTACAAAAATTCACATTAATTGGGATTTTTTTTTAAAAATCAAGATTAATGCAGCTTCTCATGATTAGTGTGATCAGAGTTGTCGCTAACACAATAGTATAAGTGGCTATACATTTCTGAGGCACAGTCAAGAGTTTTCTATCCTGTAATTGCTCAAAGATTTTGAAAAAAAACCCCCAAACATATTAAAATGATGAATGTGTTGAGGCATTTGGCATCTTCAGAAAGTAAGGCTACCAGATCTGAATAACTTTTCTTCCAGATAAAGGAAGCATGTGAATCATGAATGCAAAAAAAAAAAAAAAAGGATTTTAAAATGGACCAGACATTAATGCTTTATAAAAACAGTAAATTTCACCATATTAAAAAAAACCATGAAATATAGGAAATTACAGAACTCCTAATAAAGTTTCCAGAGACATTGGTTGTAGCCATGGTGACAAAACATGGACATAGACAGACAAAACTCTTTTTGGTAGAGGTGATATCTTTTATTAGACCAACTATATAGTTGCAACAATTTTTTTTCTTTGATTTTTCTTTTGCGTGATGAAGGGCATGAGAGTCTGAAAGGCTGCAAATATTTTTTTTCAATTATTTAATTGGTCTAATAAAAGATATCACCTCTACCCAAAGATTTTTGTCTGCCTAATGAAGTTTTCAGCATTCACCCCTTGTCTCTGGTGAACCAAATGTCAAGTTTAAATCAAGAATGCATTAGATCTGTCAGCACTAATACTGGGCTATTTGTTCTGAAGTATCACCATGTTTTAAAATAACTCTTTAACAATCATAGAGCTTCCTTTTATGCTGTGTACTGTACATGTATATCATCCAACTTTTATTAAAGAAATAAAATTTTAAATCAATAGAGGAAGGCTAAATAAGGATGCAACATAGTCAAATGCAAATTAAAACAAATAAGCTAATAAAACAAAAAATGTACTTAGGGCACAATTTTACATTCATTGGGAACCAAAAATCCCCCCCTGTTCTGGGAGTGGAAGGAATAAAAGATCAGGCCAATAATGATGTGAAGGAGATTGGCTTGTTTTCAGCTATTGACCACATGATATATTTTCCAGCATAAAAAGGGATTACTTGTTTTTACACACTAGACATTATGCAGATAAGGGTAACTATAGATTTTAGTTTTAGTTTAATAAATATTGCTAAAAAGGCTCAACCATATTTATCAGGAATGATTTGGATGAGTGTGCCTGAAACTATAAACAGTATAATATAGAAAGTGTTCAGATTACAAATGATGAAGAGTCATCTTTAACAAAAGGTGGCTTTAGGATATATCAGCAGCCTGGTATTATCTTAAATAAGATCAGTGTAAAAAATACTGATATGATATATCTTGAGTTGCCAGCCTTTTTGTTTCTTATTGTATTTCTACTATGGTGATCCCTGTGACATGAGAATGCTATTTTATTACTGGAGAATATAGGTCTGAGACTAATTATCTTTTAATAAAAAAAAATCTTTTTTGAAAATATTATGTTTTATTTGTTAGGTATTTTGTTTTGCTTCTAGAAAGACATAAACAGTAGCTCAATTTTTTACATTACAGAAAACTTTCAATTTTCATACACTCTGGGGTTGAATTTGATACTGTTGAGGTCTCTGGCAAAAATAAAAACTCCTGTTGATTTCACTGAGTTTTTGATCACACATTTTAAGCTTTATGTAAGTGCCACATAGATGCTGCCATTCTGTACTATTGGAATCTCACGTTGGGTTACATTAACTTTGTATAAATTATGCTGTCTACAAAAAATTGTATTTGTTAAAACATTTATATTTGCATATTTCTAACCTTTCAAGGAGTTGAAGAATACATTTCCAAATTGGTGCCATAATAGAGAAAAGACAGAGGTGAAAGCATTTGTTCTGTTTTTAAGTATCATTGGCATTTTCCTGTTGATTTTTAAAAACCCAGTGTCCAGAGGTGTCACTTTTTATTCATAAAGCGAAGCAACAATGATGGTTGATTGAACTAGACAAATGCCAAATGAGTCTTGACACATTTTGACAATGTATTATTTGGATTTTTGTCATTCAGCTGGGAAATGTGTGTTAAAGCAAGTTTTTGATTAAAAACATGGGAAGGAAAAGTGCATTATTCATAGGGAAAGTATCAAACCATAAAATATATACTTTGAAGACAGGTGTCTTAGTATTCCCCCAAATATTATGACTACTGTTCGTTAGTTTATATTGCAGTTATATAGAGGAGCCTTCCAGCTTTACCCAGGAGCCCATCATGTCAGCCACAAAACAATGGTCCATAGTCCAAAGGACCTGCAGTTATGTTGGCTACTCTGTCCTATTTATCTTTCCCTCACAGTTTGGTATCATTTGTCCCTTCTCATCCAGGAATACGCTGCAAGTGCTACAGGGCAGACAATTTCTTTTTTTAGGCTTTGATCCTACAAACCCTTAAGCATATGTTTCTGATTAGGTCTTTCTCCTCTTCTTTTTATAGAATTCCAAGGCAACACTGACTCTTCTTCTGTTAAACCATCTGAACTAAAATAGGTTCTGTGCCTGTGAAAACTTGTGCCTTCAAAAATCATTCAGCCACCAATATTAAGGTTAAATAGAATACTGACTAAACATCTAAGGGAACCTGTCAAGCTCCCTATTATTTATTATCATTTACTATCAGCCTCCTTATGCCACATGTCAACTAAACTGATGAATTTGTTTGGGGATTTTTTTAGCATAGTGAGCATCATTAATTCAATTAAGTCTATCTACAGAGTCTCAAAAGGGCAGCAAATAAAATCTTATATGCCATGATTTCGAGTGAGCAGGTTTGGCAAAAACTTACGTGCCCTAACACTTGTGGTCGAAGAGAAGCGGACTACAAGGGAAAGTTCTGTGAAATGCTTCATGAAACATCTCTGCTTTGTTTTCATTCATGGTTTCTTTTTTAAATGGAAATTAAGACCCTTTTATTCTGCTCTGAGTTTTCAGCAATCTTTATTCTCAATATATTACTTTATTTTCATTATTATGTTGTCTGATGTTGTCATTAAAAAGCTAGGTGACTGTGGCATTGATGCCTACACAGTAAGATGGGTTGCAAATTGTCTAGGGAGTCGCACCCAGAGAGTGGTGGTAGATGGCTCATATTCCACCTGGAGGGATGTTGGTAGTGGAGTCCCCCAGGGCTCGGTCCTTGGGCCAGCACTGTTCAATTTCTTTATTAGAGACTTGGATGAGGGGGTGAAAAGCACCCTGTTCAAATTTGCTGACAACACCAAGATTTGGGGTGAGGTGGGCACGCTAGACGGGAGGAACAGGATACAACTGGACCTGGACAGGTTACAAGGGTGGGAGAATGTGAATAGGATGGGATTCAATACTGACAAGTGCAGCATACTGCACTTGGGCAGAAAGAACCAGCAGTATACCTATAGGCTGGGGAACTCCCTTCTTGAAAGCAAAGTGGCAGAAAGAGATCTTGGAGACATTATCGATTCTAAAATGAACATGGGCTGCCAATGTGAGGACGTGGTCAGTAAGGCTAGCTACACCCTGTCATGTATCCACAGATGCATCATAAGCAGGTCCAAGGAGGTGATCCTCCACCTCTGTGCGACACTGATCAGGCCACAGTTGGAGTACTGGGCACCATATTTCATAAGGGATGTGGCCAGCATGAATAGGGTCCAGAGGAGTTCCACTCACATGATCAGGGGACAGCAGGGCAGACCCTATGAGGAGAGGCTATGGGACCTGAACCTGTTCAGCCTTCACAAGAGAAGGCTGTCTATAAACTTACCTGGGGGACCAGAGAGGAATGGGTGAGACCCTGTTCCCCTGAGCCCCTCCCGGAGAAACAAGGAATAATGGCCACAAGTTGAGAGTAGATTCAGGCTAGACACTACATTCAGAGTGGCCAGGATCTGGAACCAGCTTCCAAGGAAAGTGATGCTGGCTCCTACTTTAGGGGACTCTAAAAGAAGGCTTGATAATAACCTAGCTGGGGTCCTATGAGCATAAACTTATTAGGGGTTATATGATACCAGTATTCATTCCTGCCCAGGGCAGAGGGTCAGACTTGACAATCTACTTAGGTCCCTTCTGACACTACATCTATGAACCCATGATGTAACTTGAATGTGTGCGCAACCACAATTAATATTCAGGCTCATTAAAGTGCTCCGGACGGCAAATCTACATATGTGTCTGTAGCAGGAGGGGCGTCCTAGAGTTGCTGTGCTCTCCCCTAGTGCCCCTTACCGTGCCCAGTCGGTCTATAACGCGCCCTCAATCTTGCCCACCACGTCTTTGATGTCAGATATGTAATTAGGGAGGCTGCCTCTTCTGCTCCCTGGACACGGTTATCCTCGTGTACCTTAGGCCGGTTCTGCTAATGGGTGATCCTGTGCACCCTGGCCTTATGGGCTATACATGGCTCCAACCACCCTTGTACCACAGCCCAAACCTCACCGATGTACCAGATGTTGTTCAGTCTTACAGCACCTCACTGGGCACTTGGGCTCTCCGCGGCCCTTCTGTCTCGCAGTTGAGCTCTCCACGGCCCTTCTCTTGCTGCTTCCTCCCGCTCTGGGGCTTCTCTTGCTTCCCCCTTTGCCTGGGGCTGGGATCCCCACACTGCTGTGGATCCCTTCTGAGGCCTCCTCCACCTCTAATAGCCTCACCCAAACCACCAGTCGTAATCAGTAAACAGAAACACAAGCCCCTTGGCTACAACATAAACCTTCACCATCTGGCTATAACCACATTCTTCCTGCCACCAGGGTTGCTCCATCTTTCCCCAATCTTGGGCCATACCTGCAATCTGGCCTCTCCTCTTTGCATGGTCTGGCAGAGCCCCTTCCCCTTTGGCTGCCAGCAGGGGAACCCCCTGCCTGGCCTCACCCTGGGATTTATATAGGAGCCAAGCCCTGTCCCTTCCAGCCAGCTGACTGGGCAGATGTGGGTCCTTATCCTTACCTCCCTCAGGTTGCCCTGGCAACCGGCACCTGGATGGTTATCCTGGCTCTCCAGGTAGCAGGCACCTTAGTGCCCTGCTACAGTGTCCATGTCAGGGGCAAGTTGTACCTCATAGGAGCATCCCAGTGCTGCTCGTGCTCTGTTCTGCCCCACTTCAGCAGACAGGGGGAGCCCCAGCCTAGCTCAAGTTCCAGCCCCAGGCCTGAAAGGGGGTATGGGGGCTGGTCCCAACCCCTACATGGCCAGGAGAGCTGTCCCTGCTGGCAGGGACACTGTATGATAGCAACATGGGGATTGAGAACTGTCCCCACTTGGCTGAGGCAGCCAGGACAGCTCTATTGGCCATGTGGGGATCAGGTCAGGACAGCAGTCCCAGCTTCCAGGACATCTCTACCAGTCATGCAGAGATCAGGTCCCAACCCAATCTTCACATGGCTGGGACACAGCGGTCCTGGCCGCCTGTCCTGGATGGGGACAGGTTGCAATCCTCATGTGATGGCAAGACAGCTGTCCCTGAAGCTGGCACAGCTTCCCTCCCCACTCCAGCCCCATGCTGGGGATTGGCCAGGCAGCAGCAGACCCCCTGCTCCTGGGCTAAATGGGAGTAAATTGCTCCCAGTCAGTATCTACCTATGTGCTACTTCACAGTTAGCAAATGCACCATTAATCTATTACCTGGTTTTTTTGGTACTAGCAAATGGTGTATTTAGCTTAATTTACTGCACAGTAAGTCCTGTATACTTGTAGATGGTGATATTTTCTTGCACATTAGATTAGTCTAATGCACAATAAAGTATGTCATGTAGATGTGCCAACAGAGTAGAAATGTTTTTTGAGTCTACATAGATAAAACTCCTGTACTAGCTTTACAGGCTTAATATGTTTTCCTTACTGCCTCTTCTATCAATGGTTAAAATAGACTCCTACCATAAGCATTGTTAAATGCTTGCATTTTGTCTTTTTAAGTAGATAGAATTATTACTTTCAATTCTAAATATCATATATGACCTTTATTATATTTAGCATAGAGAATAGCACAAATACTGTAATAAAACTAATTTCCTGAAAAAGCTTTTGTCAAGACTGTAATGATAATTAATATAGTTGTTTGTTTGCTGAATGTTTGCAGATTTTGTTGAGCTGAGAATATTTCAGCACAGTATTCTTTACTAAAGCTAGAGGCATAAAGGGCTTTTTACAGTACTATCATATATTGATTTTCAAATAGCTGTCCATTAAACACCAGCATCATAAAACTGGCAAATCATCATTAACTGTTCTTAAACTACTAAGAATAAATTAATAACTGAGTGATTTTCTGACTGTAAAAAGCTGTATTTACTCATATGAAATTAAACAGACAAGGAAATGTGCAATTAAAACATAAGAGCTGAATCCATTTAACAGTGGATTATCTACACCATGGGGTGGGGGGGTGGTTCCTACCTTTTTATTGCCTGCTTGTAAAGATCATCCTAACCATTATTTTTTGGTTGTTATAGCTGAGCTTTTAACCTTTATACTGATGGTGTTTTAAAAGTCTGTCAGAAAATGAATAAATGTTTAAGAACTGCTGATTAAAACCATTTCGTTTATAGGTGGCTTTGGGCTTGGTTTGCTGCTGTTCTTGCAAGCTTTGGCTTTAATTTAGGGGGGAAATTATCACCATTTGCAGGATAATTAAAACAAAAATAAAATACCACAAGTTATCAGTCTTTATAGTCATGCTGTGGTAACTTATATTCTTGTTTTAGTCATCTGAATGGTTGAGCAGGGTCTTCACCAACTCCTTGATCACCCTAAACAGATCTTGAGTGGAGACCTGGTGTGGCATATCTTTTCAAGTTTCTGTATGCTGTTGCAAACAAATAGGCGCAATGCAGTAGGTGAGGAAGGGGTAGAAGCTTATTTGACCAGGCATGAAAGGTGAAGTTTATTCCCCCCACTGCTATCCTAGACCAAGAGAAAAGCAGGGATGGAAATGAGATTCTTAATTACAGTTCTATTCTAGATTTGATTTTAAGCAGCACCATTATGCAAAATCCTTTACCCAGGATTGAGCCTAAATGCTTGATCTTCCTTCCTGCACAAAGAAATTGGTACAATAACTCCACTGAATGTATATCCACATGAAAGAAACTAGCACAAATTGGTGTATCTAAACCTTCAAGGGCACTGTGAAATGTCTGAATATGCCATTTATAGTTGACCAAGACCTGTAGGGGCACAATATAACTACACTCAATAAACATATTACAATTTGATCTTACGTCAAAAATAAATGCATGACTCAATAGTCTGGGCTAGCTCCTTTTTGCATCAATTAGTATTGTTTAATGCATGGCAGTTAGGTGGAACCCCGATGCTCTTCTTTTATGCCTCAGCTTTGTAGGGACAAAAAGATATGACCTGATGGAAAAAAAAAGTACAGCTAAAGTGCATCAGAACCAGATTCAACCCTCTTCTCACAATGCAGAGAGAGGCTGTTAGAAAAAAAAAATGTCGTAAGTTTGCCTACAATTACTTTGTACTTCTTTATATTTTATCAGCCCTCAATAATGAATGCCTGTACTGTGATTCTTTCATATAAAATATATTAAAACTAACATTCAGAAGGCTAGCACCTGCCTATTTTAAATTTAAATAGTTATTCCCTAATTTACATTAATGGCTGGAAGACTGTCATGAATAACTTAGATTTTGAATTCACAAATGAAGTTACAGATTTCAACAGGATGACTTGAGGACTAGATTGCAACTTTGCATGTAAGTAGTAGTGTAAGCATGCACTTCCCCTAGAGAAGTCTAACATGTAATGTTTGGCTTGGACTGTTATTCCTCTCTTACTTTGTCAGAGGAATGTTACTTCACACTTTTTCATGAGGCAATTAAATCCTCCTGAGGAACCTAGATAGCTACCCTAGAGAAGAAAGGTGCATTAGGTGCTTTTTCCACCTGCTAGGTCTCCGCTTGTGTACTTGCTGATAGAAGTGATACTGAGGATTGTCTCTTTCCCATGGGTTAAGTTACAGTCTGAGCAGAACTGAGCAGAAAGGCAAGGAAGAATAGGGCTGTGACACTAGATCCCTACATCATTAAAATTATTTAAATTAATAAGACTTTGTGGAAGTTAATAGTTTATATTATTTATTATTAATATAGCTTTAATTGTATTAAACTGTATTTAACAATGTATTAGCTTTGTTGATTTCAACAAGTTTTATTACTTCTTTTGTGTGTTAGTTGTCAGTGAATGGGTCATGATTATTTTTAAATTTATTTGCAATGATATGACAATTTTTTTTGAATGGTTCTTGTTAATCAGGTTGATCACAAACATGTCATTGTAATTTTCATTTTTTGTGTTCATTATTAAAAACTGAGATGAATTGATTTAGCACATAAATCAATTGGTATATTTCCAGTAAGTTTTGGAAGGCAGGACTAGGTTCTGTTGATTACTGAAATATAGCCTTATCAGCTATTATTTGGAATGGTATACAGATAAGCAGTAGTGGCAGGAACTACCATCAGGTAAGGACAGCAGCAGTACTTATCTAGTGCCTCTAATGGTCTTCCAGGTTTCGGGCTCCTTTATCAAGATTGCCTCAATAAGGGATAGGAATAAAGATTGCTACTCAAATTAGGACATGACTGCCTTGGATAGATCTACAAGTGTCCTTTCTAAAATAAATTTTATTTTACTTTCCATCTGTCGGTCTGTAACAAAGCCAGAACCTTCCCAAGCTTGGCAAATCTTATCTGTTCTCAGCCTCAAGCAAAAAATGACTAAGCAGATTCTATAATTTAGAAAATGTATTTCATCGTTAAAATTTTTCAATATCAAAACCTTCATTTCTGAGCTTTCTGCTGATAGTGAATGATTTACTAAAAACAGCTAATTTCTTAAATCTAGAGTATGTGATTTCCATGCAAATCAGTTTCCATGACCAAGGAGATTCTATCGCTTGTCCTTATCAATCTCTTAGCATCTAATAAAGGAAATCTCACTTTGAAGCTGAAATACATATGGTATCAACATTTTCCTTTGCTGCCTCTTACTTTAAGGGATATAGTGAGGGTTAATGCATATAATGCATTTAAAAATCATGGATGGAGTGTGCAGCAGAAGTGCAACCTATAATCATAATTATTAGTGAGCACTACATCAGAAAATTAGAAGCAAAAATAAGAATTACTGTCAAAATTTGTCTGTGTTGCAGTTATGAATATATGGAGAGTTGAAGTACAACAGGAAATTATGGAGACTTAACTACAGGTACATAAGAGATATAAGGTGAGGCCATTTTTAGCTAATGGCACATCACATAGGCCTAATAAATGTGCTTGTAAATGTGAGACTCAGAAGATATAAATCCAAACCAGAACCAAGTTGTGAAAATAAGAGCAGAGGTAAAGGGGAAGCCAGCTGACATAAGCCAAGGACAAACAGAAGTTGTGAGAAATACAGCTATGCATGACAAAAGCCATGCACAGAAGTTATATTTCTAACTGGGAGAACTGCTACTCACCTAGCTGAATTAGTGTACAAGCATTAACTCAATTTCTCCCAGGAGAAAAAATGACCCTTTTGGGAGAAAGATCTTTCAGGTGTCAGTCTTGAAGATCTCCCTTGCTTCTCACAAGAGTGACTATTTGAACATTCTCTAAGGCCTCCTGCTCCCCCAGTTTGGTATGGAAGAGGAGCAAAGCAGCTTTGCATTTCCCTAGACCAGGCACCATCTGATTAGAGAAATAGGTGGGGGCATTGCTCTGCTACTCTAGTCCCCTTCCAGACTGGAAGCCAAATGGAGAAGTAGCTGCTCCTTGCTCTTTGCACACTCCTTAGACTGGGATCACCAGTCTGAAGAGTGGGCAGAAGCCTTGCCTTGCTGCTCCACTCCCCTCCTGGACCAATCCAGGGAATGGGGGGGGAACATCCACCACTGCTGCATGCTTCTTCCCCAAACCAGGGACTGATTCTCTACCACTCCACTCTTGCTAGGATGCTTCAAGTCTGGTTAAGCACAGAGTAGGGAAGAGTGGGCAGCTACAGGCTGAAAGTGAATGTTCCCTCTCCCAGGAAGATTTCTACCAGTTGACATTTCTGAGAAATGAATTCTGTTTGTGGTCAAAGTAAAGGGGTGGGGGAGAGTTGAGCTTTTAAAGTTTCTTCTGTTTTTTGTTTAGTGGATGAGAAATAAAAGAAAAATAAATTACTTCCCCTTGTGACATGTCACACTCAGCTTTGATTGTCATTTAAGAATCTATAGAATGTGTTCTCCTTCCAATGTTAAATAAGACCAAAAAAGTAAAGAAGACTAACCTTGATTTTTTTTTTCAGCAGCAGTGCAATTTTACAGTACTGCACACCTAAAAGATAACTTCCCCTTGGTGCAAAGAAAGGTGGTGAGAGTAGTGGTAACTAAAATTATTTGCTTCAGTTTAGAACCAGGGAGCACTAATTGAGGCAGAAGTTAAGATTTAATAGATTTCATATTTTTCATAGACATTAGAGCTGGAAGAGACTTTGTAAGATCATCGGGTCCAGCCCCCTGCCCAAGGGGCAGGAAGTTAGGTAGGGTCAAATGGTCCCAGCAAGATAGGCATCCAAATGTTTCTTGAAAGTGTCCAGAGTAGGTGCTTGCACCACCTCTGGGGATAGTCTATTCCAGGCCTTGGTGGCTCAGACACTGAAGAAGTTTTTCCTTATGTCTAGTTTAAAACTGTCTTGCAGGAGTTTGTGACTGTTGGTTCTTGTCTTCCCTTGGGGTGCTCTGGTGAACAAGCATACCCCCAGATCCTGATGCACACCCATTACATACTTATAGGCTTCCCTGCCATCAAGTCACCCCTGAGCCTACAGTTCTCCAGGCTAAAGAGTCTCATGGCTCTTAGCCTCTCTTCATAAGGCCTGCTCTCTTGCCTTCTGATCAAGCGCGTGGCTCTCTTGTGGACTCTGTCAAGCTTCTGCACATTCTTTCTGAATTCTGGAGCCCAGAATTGGATACAGTACTCCAGCTGCAACCTCACCAAGGCCAAGTACGGCAGGCAGATGACTTCCTGGGTCTTGCTTGAGAAGATCGGTAGATTCAAGCCAGAGTTTTGTTCGCGCTTGGGTGCAGTCTATCCAGACCAGCTGATTTGTGGGTGTCCAGCCTCTCAAGGTGTTCTCTGACAAGAACTACACCAATGGTGGGTGTATATTCACAGCTCTCACCATTGTCAACCCTCATCTTGTCAGACTGGTGAAAGACCAAAGCAAAGTAATCATTAAGGAGGTTGGCTTTTTCCTAGGTGTTGGTTGTTAGCTACCCCATTTGGCTTAGCAGGAATGATGTCCTCATTTTTTTTCTCAACTTCCCATATATCTGAAGAAGGACTTTGTATTGTCATTTATTTGTGTAGCCAGATGGAGTTCAGTTATGGCCTTAGCTTTCCTAGTTCCCTCCCTAAAGGTATGAACCAGTGCAGAATACTCTTCCTTAGTGGTGTTTCCTGTATTCCAGCCTTTGTAAGCTTCTCTTTTTGGATGTAGGAGGTCTGTGAGTTCCCTGTTGAGCCAAAGGCATCGCTGAGCCCTTTTACTACCTTTCCTATGGCCTGGAATGGACTTCCCTTGTGTGTTTAGGATCACTGCCTTAAGGAGCAACCACTCATCTTGAACTCCCCTCCCTGTCAAATTATGGCCTCTCAGGGCTTTGACAACAAGCCTGAGTCAGCTATCCTAAATTCAAGGACTTCTACATTGATGACTGAGTAGCCAGATTTGCAACTGATAGTGAAAGTGATCAACTCATGGTCACTGTCATCCAGCTTCCCTTCAATTCTTAGGCTGATAACTAGATCATTCCCTTTGGCCAGTACCAGGCAGCACCTTACCTCTTGTTGGTCCATAAACTTCTTGAGATAGGTAGAGTTCATCCACACATGTGAGGAAGCTTTGTAACTGATCTTATTTGGCTGAGTGCTCTTCCCATGAGATGTCCAGGTAGTTGAAGTCTCTCATGACAACCATGCACCGAAAGCATGGAGCCTCAGTCAGTTCCCTAGAGAATTCATGGTTCAGCTTTTGTTCCTGATTTGGATGCATCAGAAGAGAACCCCAAAAGTCTTCTTCTGCATAGGAAGATACAAGTATTGGCAGTATCCTAAATATGCCAGTAGGGACAGAAAAGGAAGTCCCTGTTGGTTATCTGCAAGTAGATTACAGTTCCTTTATGCTATTAAATGGTACAAAAGTGGCCGCTACTGGCCTTCAGAATCTGATCCTTTTGCACACAAAAAGTTACTATTACAAATATTGAAGCAGGAGAAGGACAGGACCCAGACTGACTTTCAGATCCAGTGGCAAATTCTCTATGCTGACATTTTGGGAAAAATAGCTGTAACAATATGATATTGATCCTTTTCTGGTATAAATTGGTGCTATACTTTTGATGTGAACAACAATAGGGCCACTGAGAGCAAACACTTCTAACTGCCATTTGAAGTCAGAAGAATAGTTCAAGTTTTGTAAGTTAGTAAAGAATGAGTATGTGTACACACTGAATGATAAGCTATGTCACTTTTTTCAGCCAATATAGCTACTGTGAATGTGGAAACAGCAATTTTAATTATCTACTTCTCTGCCACCTAACCCAGTTGGAGAAGTCATATCCAGGGCCAGTTATACATGTGACATGAGTTTGGTCACATAAATTGAAATGGTGGGTTTTTCAATATGATAATTAAAAACCCATCATTACAAGTTAGGGGCTTCCATCACCATTATGATGGGGGGCCCAATCTTTTTGATAATTTTTCTCTGATGAGCTTGCTTGCTTCTCCCACAGCTGGGGTGTGAGCTGCTGGTGGACCAAGTGGTCCCTGAGCTACAGGGAGCCCTGGTCCTTCCTTCTATGATGGCAGTGCCCCCTGGGGCTTCTAGTAGGTGGGTGCTGCCATGGAGGGAAGTTCTGGAACCCCCTGCAGCTCAGGGCCCCCTGGCGTCTTCTCCCTGGCCGTAGGGGAGGCAGTCAAGCTCCATGGGGGGAAAAAAATGATGAGGCCCCTTGCCAATTTTTTTTTCCTCAGTGGATCCTGCTGGCACAAGCTGCTGCTGGGCCATGCATCCCCTGAGCTAAGGGGGGACCCAATCCATCCATCCACAGTGGTGGCATCCTGCTAGGCTGCCTAGGTGGGGTGCTTACTGTGCAGGTGCTGCCCCACTTCACAGGCAGCACCTGCCACATCCAACTCTTCCCCAAGCCTGTGAGCTAGAACCTGCTGGATGCTGATTCCCATGTGGGTTCAAGGAAGAGTTGGATTCAATGGGTTCTGCCCGTGAGCTGGGACAGCACCTGCACAGCTAGCACCCCATCTGGGCATCCTTGGGAGCACTGACATGACAGAGGGACACTCTGCTCCCCCACCCTCCCACAGCTCAGGGGATGCACAGCCTGGAAGCAGCTCACTTCTGAAGGCTCTGCTAAGGAAATAAAAAAGAAAGTGGTGAGCAGCCTGACTTTTTTTTCTCCCATGGAACTTGCTCATCTCTCCCATGGCTGGTGGGCAAGCTGCCAGGAGGCCCTGAGGTATAGGAAGCCCTGGATCTTCCCTCCATGGCATTGGTACCCCCCCAGGGTCACCTGGGCAGGCAGGTAGCAGATGGGTGCTACCCCAGCTCACTGGCAGCACCCAGACTGATCCAACTGTTACCTAAGCTTGAGCTACGACAGCACGCACCTACCCACTAGAAGCCCACATGGGAAGCCCCAGGGGCACCACCAGTGCAAAAGTAAGGACTGCGGCCCTACACAGCTCAGGGGCTGCATGTCCTACTAGCAGCTCATCTGCTGGCCATAGGAGATGTGAGCAGGCTCTGGGGGGCAGGAGGCGGGGGGAGGATCTGTCTCATCACTGCTTCTGCCTTTAGCCCACCTCTCCTGTGGTAGTGGAGGGAGGGCAGGGGTGGTGAGCTGTTAAAGGTTGCAATATTACAAATAGCTAAGTTTCAAACTAAACTACATGCAGATGTGGTTTAATTTGCAAAATAGCAAACTCATTTAAATTATAAAAACCCCAGACGGGTACTAAATGATGCAATTAAAAAATGCTAATTTTTGTCATGTGTACAAGCACCCCAGTACTATATCATAATCCAGATACATCACTTATGAGATTCTTCACTTAAAAAGTTGCCTGCCCTTTGTGGGAGGGGCCATGTGACAGACAGAATTTTCAGCCAATGAGTGGCAAGGGGAAGGGGCAGTAGCCATCTTGCTGGTAGCCCTTCATGCCAGCATCTTCCCTCCTCCCTTCTCCCCTAGCAGGCTGTGCATCTGGGCCACAATACCTGGAAGACAATGACCTCCCTCTGAGGAACCAGCATTTTATTTCAAGTAAGTTTTTCTTTTTTTTCTGATCCCACCAAAATTGTGGAATCATTTGTTTTTTTGACAAGCCCACAATTCTTTGCAAAGCCTGCTTGAATTTGCATTTTCTACAAAAATCGTGCAGTTCTGAATTTGGTAGGTCACTACCTATAACATTTGGGAGGCTGTACAGTGGACTGTTGTATCTCCACTTTGCATGTTGGGAATTATTATGTTGTGGGTTAAAATTAGTGGACTTAATTTTTAGTGAAAAAAATATTATGCTAAAACTGCCATCCATCTTTATGCTGGGTTTTTGGTTGTAGCTGTTCATAGATTGGTAGACTGTAAGTTCATAAAGGACCTTGGAAGATCATCGGGTCCAGCCCCCTGCACCAAGCAGCAAAGATATCTGGGCATCAGGTGACCCCATCAAGGTGATTGTCTAGTCTCCTCTTGAAGATTTCCAGAGTAGGTGATTGAACTACCTCTGGAGGGAGCTTATTCCACAGTCTGGACACCCTGACTATGAGGAAGTTTTTCCTAATGCTGAGCCTGAATCCATCTTCCAGAAGTTTGTGGCCATTACTCCTGGTTTTCCCCTTGAGTGCCCTGGTGAATAGTTGCTCACCGAGCCATTGATGTCTTCCTCAGTGTTGCAGTAAGCTGCTACCAGGTCCCTTCTCGGCCTTCTTTTCCTTAGGCTGAAGAGTCCCAGATCCCTCAGCCTTTCCTTATATGGCTTTGCCTTTTAAGACTGTGATCATATGTGTGGCTGTTCTTTGGACTCACTCAAGCTTGTCCATGTGTTGGTTTAAGAACATAGGTAGGAAAGGTTCTTTGGGTAGATGTGATCTCTTTTATTAGACTGAGTAGTTGGAAAAAAGTTTGTTGCAAGCTTTCAGGTGCAATCACCTTCCTATGCCTGAAGAAGAGTGATTGAGCCCAAAAGCTTGCAAATAACTTCTTTTCCAACTAAGTTGTTCTAATAAATGATATCACATTAACCCAAAGAACTTTGCCATCCTTATTTATGTTAATTTTTCTAGTGTCAACTTCATTCCCAAATTTGTTTCGTGTACAACCACTAGTGTAACTAGGGCCAGGGTGAGTGGGGCACCTGTCCAGGGGCTGACTGTGAAAGGGCATCAGGATATTGCCTGCCAGGAGTCTTTGCTGCAGCAAGGGAAACCCTGTGCTTTCTCTGCCCAGCCATAAGTTCCTGGCAGCTCAGTGCCACACCTATTGGTTTATTTGGGGGGATGGGGGCAAGTGGTTAAATGGAATGGTTGTCCTTTCCCTTGCTGCCACTGCACATGGGAGCAGAGAACCCTTTGCAGCAGTGGGGAACCCCTGCACTACCCCTGCCTGACATAAGCCAGGCAGTGCAGCAGTGCATTTTCAGGGTGGAGGTGAGTGAGCAAAGCAGAATGGTGCTTCTTCCCTCCCCATTCCCACCCCCCCCCCCACTCCAGGAGTCTATTCCAGAGCAGGCAAAGCCCTAAACCCAGTTGGTATGTACTGAGGATGAAGGGGGATGTGGAACAAAGAGAGCACCAGTATCTACTCTGAGGAAGTCAGTTTGCTGGAGACCTGACACTTCTGGTGCTGAGCAATGGTAGCAGCAGACCAGGTAGGTAAGACTTCCCTTCCCCTCACATATGCTGTGCAGCTCCCATACCCACAACGGTTGGCAACTCATCACCCTCTACCTTCCCGCTTCTCACCCCTCTTCCACATACACCCTCACTATGCCACTGCAGACACCTAAGATGTTCATCATTGATATCTCTGCATTGTTCCTGTAGTAGAATTTACCAGTGCTTTATAGCAATCATATAAAAATTTCACTGACTTTCTGGCATCTCTGCACACTATACAGTCCTAAGTTGTTGGAATTTATTTGTTTTGGCTTTCTTCCTCTACAGGTAAAATCATTTAGAGAATCAACTGTACTACCTGATGCATAGTGGTCTGCATATCCTGTCCTAATTTCTGTGACTGGAATATCTGACCTAAAAAAGTGTTGCTGAGAATTGCAGTACAGTTACTTCATTGAAATAGGACCTGAAGGCTAGCCTCTTGAAAGACCAAAGCACTGTGCTATTTGACATAATGTGTTTTCTTTTCTTATCTTCTTTTCCATTTGTGCTCACTATATTTATTATTTTTAAGCCCCCAATGGTTCCTTAATTGGTTCCTTAATGATAATGCAAATATAAACCCTCCTAGCTACTCCATAATTTGACAGGTATGGACCTGTTTTGTAATAGGCTGTGAATATAGTATATTGAACTGGTTATTCGGAAGTTTGCTTTATAAATATGTTGCTTAGTTTAATATGGGATTATTGGGAAAACAAGTAGAAGGGAAACAGTGGCTTCAAAATAATCCACTTTTCTACAAATGCTCATGGTTTATTTAGAGAGCATATAAGAAAAGTTCCGGAAAACAGAACATCAAAAAGGACTATACCAATTTAAAAAAGAGTGAGTGGCTTAGATTTTTCAGGGAAATTGTTCAGGAGGCCAGCCTGATAAGGTAGTCATAAAAGTTTTAAAACCTTACTTTAATTGATTTATTCCTGCTGGCCAATTAAACTCTAGCTTGATTTAAGAAAGCTGTCTCATCATTATAGATATCACTGGTCAGAATCCTAAGGAGGAACTCGGGAGTTAAATCCACTGGGGATGCACTATTATTACACTGGGTACCCAGGACCCTGTCCAGAAGTGAAAAAAAATTGGAATTTTACTCTAGGTAAAGTTATGTGGCCTGACATGTGAGAAGTGCCTTGATACCAAAGAAGCAGGTAGATGTGTTTCTAACCATGTAAGTGACACTGAAAAGACATTATAGCTTGCATAGTTTCATAGTAGCTAGGGTCAGGAGGGACCTGAACAGATCATCTAGCCTGACACCCTGCCACAGGCAGGAATGAATGCTGGGTTCACAAGACCCCAGGCAGGTGATCGTCCAACCTCTTTTTGAATTTACCCAAGGTAGGGGTGAGGACCACTTCCCTAGGAAGTCAGTTATAGATTCTGGCCACCCTAACTATAAAGTATTGCCTCCTGATCTCTAACCTAAACCTATTTTTCATTAGCTTATTACCGTTCTTCCTTGTCACCCCAGCTGGTGCTGGGAAGAATAGGGCTCTTCTTATTTGCTGATGATCTCCCCTGATGACTTTGTAGGCAGCCACCGGGTCCCCCCCTCAGCCTCCTTTTGCTGAGGTTGAACAGGTTCAGGACCCTCAGTCTCTCCTCATAGGGCATGCTGCCCTCTCACCAAATGGGTGTCTCTCCTAGTACATCCTTTTAAAAGTGCAGAGCCCAATGTGCAGTACTCCAATTACAGCCTGACAAATGTCACATAGAGGGGGAGTATCACCTTTCTGGACCGACTTGAGATGCACCTTTGGATGCATGACAAAGTATGGCTGGCCTTGATGGCTGCAGTCTGGCATTGTTAGATCATATTCATCTTGGAGTCAATAATGAATACAAGATCCCTTTCCACCTCTGTGCTTTCAAGAGGGGAACTCCCCAGCCTGTATGTATGCTGTGGATTCCTTCTCCCAAGGTGCAGCACCCTGCATTTGTCTACACTGAACACCATCCTGTTCTCATCTGTCCACTTTTATAATCTGTCTAAATCTAGTTGCAGCCTCTCTCTCCCTTCAAGTGTGTCCACCTTGCCCCACATCTTAGTGTCATCAGTAAACTTGGGCAATGTGCTTTCAACCCCCTCATCCAAGTCACAGATTAAGATGTTAAACAGTGCAGGCCTGAGGACTGAGCCCTGGGGGACCCCACTGCTCACATCTTGCCAGGTTGAGTATGACCCATCCACCATTACTCTCTGGGTGTGTTCCATCAGCCAGTTTTTTACCCAACCAACTGTGTAGGGATCAACACCACAGTCGCTCTTTATTTATTAATGAGAATGGGGTCAAAGGCCTTATTAAAGTTTAGAAAGACTACATCCACAGCAACACCATCATACAAGGATTTAGTTACCTGGTCATAAAAGGTAATCAAGTTGGTCAGGCAGGACCTGCCTTTGATAAACCCATGCTGGTTGCCCTTGAGCATGATCTCCCCTGCTGGCCCCCCACAGATGTGCTCCTTGATTATTTTCTCCAAGATCTTCCTGAGAACCAAAGTGAGGCTTACGGGCCTATAGTTACTTGGGTCCTCCTTCCTCCCTTTCTTAAAAATCAGGACTACATTAGCTAGTTTCCAGTTCCCCAGCACCTGGTCAGATGACCATGAATGCTCATACAGCTGGGCCAAGGGCTCCACGATGACCCCTGCCAGCTCCCTCAACACCCTTGAGTGGACAGCATCTGGACCTGCAGATTTAAAAGTGTCCAGGCCTTCCAGAAGATCCCTAACTAGATCTGCGCTGACCCAAGGCCTAACAAGGCTATCCCTGAGATTGTCCCTACCTCTGGCAGGAGGGATGTCACAGTCCTTATTCAAGAAAACAGAAGCAAAGAAACTGTTAAAATTATCAGCTTTTTGTCTGGAGTAGCCACAAGGTTACGTTTGAGTCTTGCAGGGGCCCTACATTGCCTGGTGCCCTCTTCTTGCTCCCAATGTACTTGAAAAAGGACTTTTGCTGGAGAGTTAAGTTTTCTCACCCATCTTGCACAGGATGTATATAGGAGTTTCATGACAGCATGAGTACTCTACATTGCCTTTTTCTCTTAATATAAGGTATGATGGAGACATTTGACACAGGAGTGACTAGGAAGAAAATTATAGAAAGATTCTTGATGTTAATTGAAGCAGTTATTAAAAGGTATTGGTATCACTTTCTTCTCAGAACTGAGACATACCCTTTTCCTTGACTATTTACCTGCCATAACCTTTCTGCTGATTTAATGACCTGGATAGAGCAGATACATTTTGTATCAGTGTTAAGAGCAGATAATGCGTTGTGGACTTTGAATGGTGGTGCTTCCATAGACTCATTGGATTTGGATCATGCTCATAATACTTATCACTGTAGTATTCATATATATCATTAAATCAAAGAACACAGTTATGAAAATATATCTTTCATTAAAAATGCCCCCTGGAGTTTCACCCTGGGGAGATAATCCAGGACCATTTCAGACATAGCTGACTTGATAGTACTTGGCATGTAAGAGACTGAAATGGAAAGTACCCCATACTTTTAAAATAAAATAGATTAGGTAAACTGGCTAATTAAATCAGATCCACTGTGCAAAATTAACCCTTTAAGGTAAAAGGAAAAAATGGATTAAATACATTGGAATTGTCCTCCAGACATTTCACAGCATCATTTGAACCTTATGGTTGATTTTTCAAATCTGTTTAAAGAATGTTTCCGTCCATTTCCCACTAAAGAAAAAAACATTAGGTGTGGAAACCATGCAGGCACCTTTGAAATTCGTACCCTTATTTGCTTATACCATAAAGAAGAATCTAGACCTTTTAAAAGATTTGCTGTTATACATGAATATTAACAAACAGGGGGCAAAGGCCTGTTCTCATTGAAAACTTCCATTAGCCTTAGGTGGATCAAATTTTATTGAAGTATATCTACACCGTACACTGCAGGTTATTATAGATGCTCCTGAACTAGCTCATGTATTGGAAGCAGTTCCACTGAAGTAGCACAGAACTCACTGAGCAGTATAGAGCTACCCTTCAAAACAGATTATAAAAATCCCCTTAGATGTCAGAAAAGGTTTTCTTTCCTCAATAATCCACAAAAAAGATTTAGACATGGATACTAAAGTATCCCTACCCCCATCATATATATATATACACTAGAAGAGGATAGATAAATGAAAGATTAATTTAATGTCACTAACAAGAAATACATTTTTTCAGGGATGTAATAACTGTAGTAGGTAAACCATGATAAAATATGATTCAATCCTAGTATTTGCCCCAAAGTAACACATATTTCTTAAGAGTTTCAAAAGCTGGTGTTAATTTTCCACTTGATACACTTTCATGCCCCAACCTTGGAGTGGGTGAAATGCACCATAATTTTCATATGAGAGAGACAGATGTTATTTGTACATAGTTTCCAGCCAAGTTTGTCAGCCCCTTTACCTAGGTACCTAAATTTCAGGGGGCTTTTTGGACCTAAAATTCTGACCCACTAAAAATCTGCTCACCTTTAAGTAAGTATCTTGAGCATCATCTAGGAAAGAGATCCTGGCTTCCAGCCCAAATTGATTTTAAATCCTTATTCATCTTACAATCTACTAAGTGCAAGGCTGTAAGCACAGGTACAGAATCTGAAAGACATTATTTAAAAATAAACAAACCCAGGCATTAAATTGGATCAAAGCCAAATATATGTGATGTTTACTATGAAATAGGAGAAAATATGACTTTGCAAAGATAATAGTTTTTACAATCAGAAAGTCATAACATTTCCCCCTTGGAAGTGGTTGTCATTGTTAGCTGTTTGAGACTTTGCAATGAAAAGCTGAAGGGGATTTATTCTTTCAGAAAGGAATCTATATGTTATTTTATGTGTCAAAGAAGGGCCAAAGGGCTTCTGTTGCCCTATGTTAGCGGAGACCATTACAGTTCTCCAACATTGGCAGTTCTTACCAAACTAACCACCAGTTAATTTGCCTCATGAAAAATCCTGTCATGCTCTTTATAAGAGATAATTCTTATTCTTTTTATGTACAGATTATTAATACTGAAATTTGTTGTGTCTTTCCATAAGTATAGACTAACTATACATAGTTCTTTCAGTCTAAAATAGTTTTGTTATAGAAAGTAATTTACCAGTATTTATTTGTATTTTATTATATAAAACCATTACAGCTCATGCTCATATTCTAGCATTAAGAAACTTCAACAACTTGAATGACAAAATGGCGGCATGCAGAAGCCATGTTTATAAATGCAAAAGTAGTAGACAACCATTAATCCTTCTGGATTATGGTATATGCATGAAAGTTTACCTAGACCTTCAATACCTATGCTTAAACAGGGAAATGGAGGAGTGAAGGCTGCCCAAGCCTTCTACCACAGCTTATACCATTGAGACAGAATCCAAAGATCAAACTGAGTCTGGACATTTGGTGCCTCAATGTCTATAGTTACATGCATGTCCAAGAATCAAACCCGGATCACCCATCTGGCAGACAAGGGGTCTACCACTGAAGCACAACAGCAGGGTATATGTAAAGATAGATTATCTAAAAGGAAGCATACATCAGTGTTTGTGAGGTATCTCACAAATGCGAATGCCTTGTCTTTTTAAACTGAATCTAATTTTTACAACTATTGACTTAAATCTAGCTATGCTTCAATTGATTGTGTACTAAAAAATATGGCACTTTTCCTAGTTCAGCACAAAACACGAGTAAGACCAATGTGTTGTTTGTTCATGGAGATAGATGTTGCATTTTTAATGCCTCGTTACTTCCAAGTGTCACGTCACAATTGCCTTAATGTTTTGATCTTGGACCATCATGGCTACAGCATCAGTCAGTCCAACTCTACTTGATCACTACAGTTACCATTTTATATGGACCTAGTAGCCATAGTTTCTTTGTCTGCAATATTGATGGGTTTGTTTTTATTTTGCATCTGATTTGACTTCTTCAAATATGTGTCGGTGCAGCTGTGGTCCTGCCCAATGTCTGACTTTTATGCTTAGATATAGGAAGTTGTGCAGTATGGATTTATGAAACTGATTATAAAATTACTGTTTGGTGTCTAGGAGTTATTGAAAATATTTTGAATTGAAGTCTGCCATAAGTAAATACTCATTCCTATTCCATGTGAACAAGTCCTTTCCCAGAATTTGCCTTAGGGAAACTGACATTTCATGAATGATGAGTGTCTTTTTTATTTGAGCATTTTTATGCTACTGACATATGTCAAGTTAAATCACAGTTTCTTCTATCTAGATATTCTGGGGCAAAAATACATGCTTCCTGTTTACATCAGACTATCTTCAGATTTTATAGATATTTTTTACACCTTTTTTGTCATCAATTTGGGGATTCATTTTTTTTCCTATTCATTATTTCCATTTTACCCTCCAAAAATCTGGCTCTGTAGCTCCAGTATCACAGAACAACTTAGTTATTAAATGAATATTGAGGTTTACTTTAATTGGCAAATTCCACTGAATTTTCTCATGCTAGAAGTTGCAACGAGGTGAATAAGACCACATGAATGAACTAAGCTTGAAGCATTTTCATTATTTGTAATTCTTTTAATAGTAATTCATCTTTCTGGTTCTGATTCAGCACATAGGGATATGCTAAAGACCTTTGAAGTCAAGCTGCCCTAGTTTGAGGGTTCTATTTCCTTACCTTTTTTCCGCTCGTGTTTGTACTATTCCTGACAAATCCATAATTAGCAGCACTTGTGTAATAAAGTTTTTGTTTGGTTTGCATCTATATTAGTAATATGTTTTCTCAGCCACATTCTTTTAAATTTTGCCATATATATAACCTTTTAGGTTGCCTGCTGTCTCAAGATAATGCAGCTATAATTTAGTAATTTTACCTTGCATAGAGTTAATGCTGAGTGACTATTTATTTGGAACAATATTATTAACAAATATATCTCATTTTGGTCAATGAATTCTTGATGAACTGCTTAACCTCCAAGAATCATGAATATTTCCATGATTTCCACGTAGCAGTTAAGAGATTTGTGAATTCTGCATGTGATTCTTCAGATCATAAAAAAGGAACTCTGTGGTTTAACACTTCAAAAGCTGCTGTAATTAAAGCGCCACTGCATCTCCTGTACCCCTGTGCTTCAAAATGGCGGGGGGGAGGAGGGAGCTTGAACTAATGTTTGTTTGATGAGCTTTAGTTTAAATGCCTCTGCTGCCATTTTTAAGCACAGGGGTGCTGATACATGAGACACGAGAGGCTGCTGGAGACCAGCAATTGCCACACTCCAGCAGACTCCATTAATTGAGTATGCTTTGATGTGCTGGAATTCCAGTGCATCAGAGAAGCCTCAGTGCTTGTGTATAGGCACCCTTAGTGTGGAAACCTATAGGGAACTCCTGAAAAGCAAGGGTTTCTAACACGGTTCCTTTTTGTAGGTTTCCAGATAGTGTCTTCACTCCCTGTACAGTGGAAATATAGTATTTATGCTAAATGTGCACTCTCCAATGCCTGAAGAATTGGAGACAATAGTTAATTCATACATGTACTTAAATTGTGACAATGGCCATTATTTTATATATAGTTTCCCCAGGAGATTATTTTTTAAGTGAAATATTGTAAAGGCAAGCACAATACAAATAGATACATGTATTCATATGCCTTGTACAGACTGTAAAATTAAAGTGTCAAGTGGAGGCCCCTGTAAAAATTAGGTTTACTTATATCAATTTACACAAAAACATCAATAACAAGAGTTTTGCTCCCTGAGTCTTTATGAATGTGTCATTTAATAAGTTACTGTCCTGCAGATGCATGCACATGTTCAGACACACAGACACACGATTAAATACTTTGCCAATAGGTCAGCAAAATTGTACTGATTAGTTGGTCACAATTCTCTGAGGGAATGCTATATACTGCAGTATATGATGCAGTATCTGCTGATATACAGTCAAGTGAATGCACAAAGCATTCCTATGTAATTTATCTGCCTAATCTTTCTATTGGTTAACTTTATAAAGCCATCTTAATAAGGTACTGCCTGTGTAGAGATAAAATGTGATGTCTGATCTTTCATTTGACTTTCATAAGAACATATGAACTGCCTACCTGGAGTGCACCAGGATGCAGCCCCTTCATTGCCTCCTTCAGAACATTTTGCAAGGGTTCTGGCTGCATGACTCCCCTCAACTCATTGTTTATGCATGTCCCTTGCATGGCTTCCCCAAGTCCTAGGACTCTCTATTTAACCTTCTCCTTGCCCTAGCCTAGCTAGCCATCTATCTCACCAGGAATGAGGTTTTGGTTGGGAGGACTCCAAGGGACTGTGGGGCTGCTTTCATGTCCCTGGTCAGGTCCCATCTCTAGGCAGAGTTTTACTGGGCAATGTCCACTGGCTCCTTGGGCTTCTTCAGGGGCCAGTGGTCACTGTCGGATATGCTACATTCACTGTGCCCCCTCAGTTTACTAGTTATAAACCTTTGACCTTTACTCCTGTCCCTGTTTTATCATTTATCCCAGAAATTGGTTTCCATGTTCTCAGTAGCCTCCCTTTTTGGGGTAGACTCTTAGTTTTACTTGGTGGGCAGTGGTCCATGATCCCTTGATGTGTCAAATAGGCCTGTGTCACTCAGGGGCAGAACATTGATGCTGAAAGAGAGATTGCACAGAGTATAACCATGTTTTTATTTCAAGCGCATCTAATATTCCATTGAACTTGATCTTGGAGAATTCCTCCTTAGAACTTCTGATAAAAAGTTCTGTTCCAATTATTATGGCAGATAACAGTTTTGGGAATAATTTTACCCTTCCAGTAATGTATGAAGTTATAAATGACAAGTTGGGAGATTAATTAAAAAACAAACTAACTATAAAACAATGTCTTTTGAACAAACTAAAATGAAAGGTAGATTTTCTCCCTCTAAGATTTTCAGTAATTGCCTTTTTTGTGCTTATATATAAAGTGGATAACATTAGATTGTACTGCTTCTTGAAGAACTTGTTTAAAGTGGTCTGTTTTTGAACTACTGGAGATGCCATAGATGAAAGAAGAGTTACAATTTCCTTTTATGCTTTTCACACATGTATGCCATGCACTAAATCTAATATATTCAATATTATGTTAGGGTCAAGGATTTCTTAGGGTGATATCTTTAATTGGACCAACTATGTAGTTGGTATAGAGTTAAGACAAGACAAGCTTTTGAATTCAAGATATTCTTCTCCAGGTCATGCTTTCATAAGCTTGTCTAACACTATTCCAACTACATAGTTGGTCCAATTAAAGATGTCAACCTAAGTAATCTTTACCCCTCACACAGTATCTGGGCCATCAAGTCTACAACTTCACTCATATGCTACCAAATATTATGTAGAGTCTGAAAAAGTTTAAGATCTAAGTGAGAAGTGGATAACTCAGTAGTGCTTTTATGAAACACTGAATGTGACATTAAATATGGGAATAAAACTGAAGATGCAATGGGATTATAAAGGCTAAAAAATTGTCCCAGGCTTGGATACGTAAGAAGCACTTTACAGCCATAACAGAACAGACATTCATGGCATATAAAGTGCCTTGAAAACGGTGGATCCCACTCTAAGTTAACCCTGAATATATGCACGCGAACCTAAAGTGCTTTTATTTAAAACACTTTATCGAACACAAGCCAGATCTCATCTAGCGTTAACTTTGAGTGTGATCACAACCATACCAGTTGGGATTGTACAAGGTCGTGCTCTAGCCTCAGGCAGAGCTTATTTACTGTACCCCAACACCATGCTGGTCCTACTCCCTGAGTCAGTGACAGCCTCTGATCCCAGCCCCAAGCTTAGCTTAGGGTTGAAGAAGGTGATTTCTGTCCCTGTACCTGCCATGACATGCCACAGCCCAGTCAGAGCAGGGGTGCAGTTGGTGAAGGAATCTGGGGCCTCTCTCTTGGCAGTGAGTGTTGGAGTGGTTCTTCTCCCTGGCCCTGCTCTCTTGGCAGCTGGTGACTATCAGCATCAGCTGGGCGGGAGACAGAGCCCCCTTCTATGAGGGCTCCCCCACACCTTGCTGGCTCAGGGGTGTGAGGGGTCTGGGTTGGGTCCACATAGCATGGCAGCTGCCTTGCCTTCCCCCCTGGCCACAGTTCCTGATGAGGTGAAAAGCCAAAGCCATGCTTCTTGCTGCAACTGCCAGGTCACTCAGGGCCCCTGCCTCAGCCTCTTGACAGCAGCAGCTGCTGGAAGGGTAGCCCAGCACAGCATTTTCCTATACCCGGAACTGGGTCTGAAGGGGCCGAGGGGGTGGGAGCCCCCTGCTGTGAGGACCCAACCAGGCCCCCCAAAGACCTCAACTAGTAAGCTTGGGGGAGGGAGGGGGCTCATGGCAGGTGGGGTCTCTGTTCCCCCTTCCAGGTGTTTTTGACAGTCACCAGGTGGTGGAGGGTTGAGGCTGGGGGGTGGCACTCCGGATGCCTTCTGAAAGGTGTGTGGGATCTTGCCCCACCTGCTGGCCTTAGCCAGTGTAAGCAGGCACTGAGTCCCCCCACCAAAAAGTACACATCTTTTCAGTTGAAACATGCTCTATCTTATAGCACTTTCAGTGTGATAGAGTGTTTTCTGCCAAAGGCTTATTGAACATCTGTACTTAGCCCCAATGACCAAAAATGTTAATAGGCTTAGTTTCCCTATGTTTGCTTTCTTCCTACCTGTATTATTTATAAAGAAAAATGTTGCTGTAAACTAGCAACAGATCAAATCAGTATAATCATCCTAAAATGAATTGTAAATCAAACCTATTCAACATTGGCCTAATTCTGTCTGTATTGAAAGCAAAGATTTAAAAAAATATCAAAGAGCAGAATTAAGCCAGTATTGTGAGTACTTTGAAATGGCTAACCCTAATGTCCTACTCAGTAGTAATTATTTTTTCTGGTTTTGGAAAGGGTTAGACTCTGAGTTTAAGCACAGATACTGGTAAGGGATGATGACCTGATCTGTTAATAGCCCAAAGTGTACTTTGCATCAGGGACATCTCTTAGTCATGTTTATTCCCTACTTTTCTGCTGTTTCTTTGAGAGGTGAGAGAGTAATTTTCTGCTTGCCTATACAAGCAGAAAATAGCAATAACGCTCCCTTTACAGAAAAGTTAGTAGGAGGGTAAAGGTCTCTGCCTACTCATTCAAGTGAAGAAATGGAACAAGCATATAGAGTTTTCTTTGGTCCAGTGATGTTAGCCATTCACAGTTATAAGGTAAATGTACTCAGATGCACATCATCTCTCTCTCCCTCCCTCTCTCACACACACTGACCCCATGTATTATTATAAATATTCTAAACATTATACAAAATGAGTACAGAGAGGTAGTTAGCCTAATATTATAGAAAATTGTGTTCAATATTGCAAGAGTGTTTTATTGCTGTAAATCATCAGTTATATAACCCAGTACACACTAGTGCAGGAGGGTTTTTTTTCCTGATTATTGCAGATGTTTTGGCAAAGCTTTATTGACCAGCAATTTTAGTTTAGTGAAATTTCATGTGAAGCACCCCTTTCGGCAGCTTTCCCTTAAGATTTTAAGAATAGCTTTGTTCTCTTCTCATAAACAATACTAACCCTCCTTGCAACTTATTTTGTTGGGGATACACAGCACATTTAGGTCAGATATTGTAATGTAACATTACATTACTGGTTTGCATTAATGTACTCTTTGTAAAGTGATATCCCTGTTCCATTTCCTACATAATGGGAGTACTATCCCTGATAATCCTTGTGGGCTTTCCAGGCAAAGGATTTCTGTCAAGTAGTCTGTTTCCAAACTTTGTGGAGTTATTTTACAGGTAGAACAGAGATGTTTTTAAAGCACTTTTGTCTGAGGGGGAAAAAAAAAGTTTTAAATTAACTACCAAATAAAAAACCCCATAGGAGCTAAGCATATATTACTAATCTACTGGTTGCTAGGAATTGGACTTTGTAGGCAATTTGTTGAGAGGCCTTTGAGAATTCTTTTATTTATAACAGTGTTACGATTCATTTATATTTTATGCAGACTTAGGAAATCTTATTCCCCACTGCCAAAAAGGGAAAGATATATATTATATATATAAGGGGGGTGTTTATACACACACACACACACGCACACACACACCCCCAACCCCCCCCCACCTTTATGTAACTCAAGTTAACTGGATGGATGGATAGATATTTTCTTTCTTTAATGTATAGTTATATATTATATATACATTATCTATCTATGAATATATAGGTCTATATTAAAGAATGTGTGTGTGTGTGTATAAACACACCCACACATATAGAAAGAGTGATCATTCTTTAATGTTAAAGAAAGCTACATAAATTTGATTGTTCTAAATTATTAGAGGTGATGGTTTATGACATATCAATTTACAAAGGAAACAATTTTTGTTCTTCTTTTAAAAATTACAGACTGGCTTTTTAGGTGTACTTTAAAAAGCCACAATTTTTTCTCTTGCTAGATATTTGTGATAGCTCCTTTTAAAAAGGTCAAACATTCTACGACAAGGGTCAGTATGATAAACTTATAAAATTATTCAGGCCTCCTCTACACATTCAGGTAAAGGCATGGTCGGCTCTAATACATGATCTACACAATTGCACCTCCTGCTATGCCATACATGCATGGCAGAAGGTGTGATTGTGGGGTTGTGGATTAGATCGTATTGTTCCTGATTGATGGTATAGGGGGAGCCTAATCCTGTGTTTCCCCTGTATCAGCAGGAGGCAGGCACCCACAACCAGAACCCTCTGTTGATGGGGCTCCCAGCCATAGGGGCAATGTGCAGTTCCTACCTGTAGAGGACACACAAAAATTAAAGCTCGATAATAACCACCTATAAAGTTAGTACACATTTTTTAGGTCTACCTTTGGAGCTAGTTGGAGTTTTTTATCCTGTAACAGATACTTTGCACAAGTAGGTGGAAGCTAACTGCACGTTTAACCAGTTAATTATGCAATACCCATAATGTGTGGAGGTGGGGTCCAGATGCCTAAAGATGTAAACTGATACCTAACATCCACTAAAACCCAAAAGAATACTTACATATCTCTAAATATATGATAAATAGTATTTTGCAATAGTAGCTGTAGTAGTTATAGAAAATGTTGTGTGTATGTACATACCAGTATGCATCACTGCAATAACACCCTCTTCAATCTTGAGTCATTAGGGTCTAAACTCAGAACTTTCAAAAGTATAGCTTAGATTACTATCACTGTTATCATAGGAGCAACTATATTTGGGGATAGCAGAAATATACTATCCTTGAAGGGCCAAAGAGAGACTGGCCAAAGAGTTGGTATGGGAAAATTTGATCTCCCTCTCTATTGCTACCTCTCTGTCTAGTAGAGGTATAGACAAAAAAGATGCCTTCAAAAGTGACAGTAATACATCATATCAATGCTCTACTTCATTCTGTAACTTGTCTCTTTAACAGTAATCAAATAGCTTTTATATAAAAACAGGAGTAATTCTAGCCATTACTTACCATATTATGCCCTCAGTAGGTAAGGAGACTCCCTCTCCCTTCCCGTCCTTTGAGAATGTTTTCATCAGTAAGAATTACAAAAATGTGTTTGTAAAGGGACGACAAAGTATTAATAACTTTGTAGATCTGTATGTGTGAACTACTGAATGGTTAAACTATGAAATATTCTTAAATTGGAAGTCAAGCAACTTCTGTGTAAACTGTTAGCTTGACACAGTGTTAGTGACAAATCCAGTAAAATAAACTGGTTCTAGAACCCATAATGATGTAAATGCTGTTTTCTTATTACCCGTTTAGGGAGTAATCAAACCAGCACACTGCAGCACAGCTAGCACAGTGCTACATTTTCAGTAGTTAACTACCCAATGACCTTTTATAATGGGTAGAATCATTTAAGTTCCCAGTATTCAGATGGAGGACTTAGTTGGATTTTAGTTACCCTGCAGTTCATTTAGGTCAGATATTCTGCCAAGAGATTTTTCTTTCTGACTATTTGTGTCATCCAGGAGACAACAGTTTACCTTGGAGCAATGAAATAAATCCCAGCATGGTTGATCTGCACTGACATGGTAGCACAGTTGCCAACGGGGGGGAGGAGGAGTTAAAAAAAAAAATCCTTTCTCTGTGTCAGTTTGTACACAGCAGTAAGATCCACAGTTCTGAGTAAGTCCCTCATGTTCACTTTCTTCATTATTTATGTCAAATTCTGGCTGTATTATTCCAAAACAAATGTCATTGTTTTCCCATTCTCTGTCTTCCCACTCTCCCTGCTTTTAATTTGGAAGAGGAGTCTTGCTACTGTTACTGTTACTGTTTTAATTCAAACAGTACTTTTATTCATGTTATTTTTTTTTATAAGAACAGCTCAGTCTTCCATCCCTATTCATTTGTATAGGCATGTTGTTATGTCTAGGGAAAGTGAATAAAACGGAATCATTTTTCAAGTATTGTATATCGAGATAATGAGTGAACCAGCTTTTTGTTATTCTTGAATTTTAATGTTCAGATTTTTAAAGTTAACTTAATACTTTGATAAACTTTGGAAGAGAGATTTTCATAGGAGAAACCCATGGGATTCTGTGAAAGCACTGTACTTGCAGAATTAAAAAAGGGATTGTGTTAGTTCAATCCTTTTTATTTTTGTGGAAAATTCTATGACAGCATTAAAATCTATTACATTTTGTACTATACTTCTTATATTCTGTAGAAGATTTTCCCCCATTTTCCCATAACACAATGAATTTCCATGAATATATCTAACAAAGTACTGCCTGCAGTCTAACTTGACCATCACAGATACTAGCTGCGGATCTTGTACTTTCTTGTTTCTGTGTGAAATAGAATTTTGTTAAATTGCTTGACACAAGGAAAGCAAAACGAACTAAAATTTTGGCTGTGTGATGGATGGAGATCCTGTTCCTATAAAAACTTCCTCACAAGCTTAAGTTTTGCCATCAACACAAACACATCCCTGTCAGAACACTTTAGGCACATCCTTAAATCCAGTCAAATTAGGGAAACAGCTCATATTATGTGAAGTTAAATGTATTGTAACATAACCCCATTTTTCTTAAACAAAAATATATGTGTGTGTGTGTGTGTGTGTGTGTGTGTGTGTGTATATATATATATATATATATATATAGAAGAGAGAGAGAGAGAGAGATGCATTCCCTTCCCCAACTATTTCTGACTTTTTTTCTCCCTCTCTAGTCCATATAGATAAGTATTAGTACACTAAGACAGAATGAGCTAAGACATAGGATAAGTTTTAGCATTTTACTTTGGTAGCAAATTTTTTTTTCTCTCCTTTTTTGCAAAAAAGTGCCCTGTTATGGATATCCACTGTTTTATATTGTATAATTATTATGTTTATATTGACTTTTACTGTTTTATATTCTCCAGCTCCTGGCACGTAGAGCCTCTCCTACCCCAGCTTCCTGGTCCTTTCTAGAGCCCCTCTTCAGGACCCGCAGCTCTCTGCATCTGTAGCCTTTTCCCTGCAGTTTTCCACCACTACCTGGAGCCCTTCTTCAGCTCCCAGCACCTGCTACCACTCCCTGCACCTCTCCAGTTTCCCCCTGGAGTCCTGATCTGGCTCCCAGCACCCCCACAGCTTCTTCCTGCTCCCCAACAGTTCCTGCTGCCTCTTCAGCTCCCCCAATCCAGCTCCTGGCTTCCGCAGCATCTGCAGCTCCCCATCCCAGTTCTCAGTTCCCCCTAGCCCCTCAGCTCCCCACAGTCCCAGTTTCCCTCTCCCCACCTACCTTTTGGCTCCCCCGCAGCTCCTGCTCCAGTCCCAGCCTCTCTAGCATGTTCCTCTGTTATGCTGACTTTGGGCATTGTCCTTTAATCAGTTAACATCAATTAATCTCAAGTAAACCCAGCTCCCCTCAAGTCTGCCAGTTCCAATCCTGGCCCTGGCACTTTCACTCTATTTTTCCCTTCCGTACAGAAATCTTTAACCTTTGAATCCCCCTTCCATTGTCACCAAGCACCCTAGGTATCCCTAGTACTCCAAGCACACACATACCACACCACCCAAGTTAGAAACTCGTGTGTGTGTGTGTGTACTGGCAAATAGCTATCTAGCTATCTATAGCTCATTGTGTGTGTGATATACAAATTAGTGATCTGTGTGTGGGTATTGACAACTTATTTTTGTTTAATTTTCAGTGTGTATAGTGTGTATGTCCTCAGACTAGTAAGCTTGGATGTGTATGTGGCTGAGTTGGTAGTGTGTATATACGCGCCTAGTGTGTGTGTATGCACCTAATTGATTTTTCTGTGCGTATATGTGCAATTGTGTCTCACCCTCACATCTAACAGTGCAATTTTGAATTGCTGAGAGTTGGCATGGCCCCACAAGGCAACAGTATAAAATGGTTTCAGGATTAGGGCCAGATAAAAAGTGGAAATAGAGAACTTCAACCTTGAACAAACAAAATATTCCCCTGGAGCAATAAAACCTGCAAGTGCTTAACATCCCAAACAACCAATTTAACCACATCCTTGAGTGGAATAGTGATGACGATCATTACAATGGTAAGTTTTTACTACCTGAGAAGTAATCATCAATATATATACAGGAATAGAGTTTATCATATTGCATATTTATCATATCACATTGACCTTTAATGTCAAATAGCTTTGCAAAACTAAAAACTACTCACAAATTACTTCTTTCATTGCTGAACTATTGGTTACCAGCGGATGCAATAGGGAAGTTTCTTGCAAGACCACTACACAACACGGCAAAAAAGTGGACACTTCTAGTAGCTAATTAAAATCTCAGAGTGAATTTAGACATGGGATATGCTCAGATCATAGTTTACCATCAATGTGCTACCATTTCTAACACTGAATGCAGAAAAGATCAAAAGTGGTTAGTTTTTAGTTTTAATATCAAAGCTAACAGTGGTTCCTCATATGACAGGCAATACCATATGACCTTGACAGACTGGTCCTATGAGCTGAACGCAATTAGATGAGGTTCAATAGGGACAAGTGCCGGGTTCTTCATCTGGGTACAAAGAACCTTCATAACTATATGATGGGTGGTAGTCCATTGGCTGGCACTGCACCTGAAAGGGACCTGGGGGTGACAATTGACCAGAAAGTGAGTATGAGCCAACAGTGTAATGAAGTCGCCAGCAGGGCAAATAGAAATCTGACATGTATCAGCCAATGTGTTGCAAACAGATCTAGAGAGGTGCTCCTCCCCCTCTATTCAGCATTGGTGAAGCCACAGCTGGAGTACTGTGTCCAGTTCTAGGCACCACACTTCAGGAAGGATATGGAAAGGGTACTGAGAAGAGCCACCTGGATGATTAGGGGCATGGAGGATAGGCCTTATGAGGAGAGACTCTGGTATTTGGGTTTGTTCAGTCTGACCAAGAAAAGACTGAGAGATAACTTGATAGCCATGTACAAGTAACTCTTCAAGAAGGCACCCCCTGGGAGGATGAGGACCAATGGGCACAAACTAATTGAGGAAAAAATTAGGTAATACATAAGGAAAAATATCTTTTCCATAGAGCTATCTAGAATCTGGAACACACTCCCAGAAGAGGTGGTGCAATCACAATCCTTGGAGGTGTTCAAGAGGAAGCTGGATAAGCACCTTGTTGAGCTCATTTGAGCCCAATAACGTCCTGCCCCTGGCAGGAGACTGGACTTGTTCTTACGGGTCCCGTCCAGTTCTTTGAGTCTATGATTTTATATAAGAATATATATACGCTTTCATTAGAAGCAAAAACAGTGTTGGAAGGGAATTTGGGAAGTTTCTTCAGTGAACCAGAGATGCACAGTAGTTTTTCCTTAATACTGTGCCTTTCTGCTAAGATGGTTGCTTGTTAAAATAAAGCCATTCTTCCCATGATGATTTGTTATTTGCATCCAGTCCCAGTGACCCTATTCCAAATTCCTTATGGGGGCTTAGGTTTAGTTTGTAAGTATTCTAGTTACTGCCATGATACAGGAGAATAGACTAGATGATCTTGCAAAGTCCCTCCCAGCCTACTTTCAATGATTCAATGATTGTCTTGCAGGCAAATGTGTGACTGACATTTCTTCTAGTTGCATATTAGGGTTTCCTTGGAGATCTTCTATCCAATTACTAACTAGACCAGGCTCAGTTTAATTTGAGTTTTAATAGACTTATACTCCATTGCAGTTCAATGGTATGGATCTCAGTTTGGAAATGAAACAAAACAAAACAAGGAAAAGAGAGTGAGAGAGACTGGAATTAGAATATGCATTGCATGGAACCAGAAAACTATGAGTAACCAAGAAAGGTGATCACAGCATTACTTGGGGGGTGGGAATCATTCAGTTCTAATCAATGCTGGAATTTGGGACTGATAGTTTCCCTGCCTTCCTCCCCCATTCACTGATTGTAAAATTTTTACACAGTTGATTTTAGTTTAACAAAATTTAAGATGACAATGCTTCAAGAGATAAATCTTACAGGTTAGCTTTGTGATGTGGCCCACAAATCTGTTGCCCAGATAATATTAATAATGCCTGATTGTGATTTAGAAACCATTAAAATACAATGAAAATGAGTGATTTTATTAATCTTTAACAAGACAATTCCAATACCAAATTGTCATCAGATTTCTAAATATTTCCAGTGTCTATAGATTTTTGTAACAAGGACAAATAACAATAAAAAAAGACATCTTAAAAGACAGTCTGCATTATAATGTATGTGAATGCAAAACAGGTAGCTCCTGCTGAGAAAATATCCATCTTGGCTATGCTAATTTTACCCATCACTAAGAGTGGGAGGATGTGCCATAAATCAAAATCAAGATCATTTCAAGTGGAAGAGAATCTGCTCTAGTGAAACTGATGTGGAACAGATAACAATGTTATATGGAAACCAGGTCAAAGAATGATAAACAAGAATTGAAATTACAGATACTTATAACTGAGAGCAAGAATAACCCCTTGCCAGAAAGGAAATCAGTAAAAGGAATAATGAAAGGAACCAAAGGATTTCAGTAAACAGGGAAACTTGAATCTTAACACTTCAATGAATTTTATGCATTTAATTCACACATGAATATTTTACTCTGACTTCTTAGTAGTTGAGGGACATATGTATACTTTAAGCAATATAAGGGCTTTGTTGCATTTTACAGTTTAATCTTCTCAAATGTTGATCAGTGTTAGTACTAGCTTGAGTATGGAGTAGTCATACCTTAAGGCTAAAAACTTCCTCTGACTGTCCCAGACCTGTACAGTTATGACTTAACCATTCATTAACCATGGAAGGCATCTTGAGACCCTCTGGGTTAAAATATGGGGGAACATGGGGAAGGGGATATACATGTAAGAGTCTATTACAGACCTCCTAACCAAGGAGAACTGGATCTTGAATTCAATAGGGAACTGGCCAAGGCCACACGTTCCCGATGTATGATCATCATGGGAGTCTTCAACCTCCCTGACATCTTGTGGGATAAGCAGATGGCCAGGTCTGAGCACATAGTCATGTAACTTCCTCACCTGCAATGACAACCTGTACCTAATGCAAGATGTCTACAGGCCAACTAGGGGAGAGGCACTGCTGGATCTGGTTCTGGTCAAAGGGAGAGCAAACTTGGTGACAGTGACCATGATCTAATTACTTTATCTTTCCAATGCAGGGTGGGGGAATCCCTCGATAAAACAGAAATCCTCAGCTTTGGGAAGGCTGACTTTCACAAACTCAGGAGACTGGTCCATCAGGTACTAAGAGACCATGGCTCCCTAGGAAGGGGAGTCCATGAGGAATGGTTATTCCTAAATAACTCAATCTTAAATGCACAAGGGAGTCCATCCCATCCCATAGGAAGTGCAGTCAGAGGACAGGCAAGCCCCCTTGGCTGAAAAAGGAACTTCTGGGTCTCCTGAAACAAAAAAAAGAGAGGCCTACACCAGATGGAAAACTGGAATCATCACTCAGCACTAGCCTATACCTGTAGGGAGCAGCCCAGAAAAGCCAAGACAGCAACCAAACTTAGGCTAGCCAACAAAATCAAGAATAACAAAAAATAATTCTTCAGATATGTGGGAAGTTGGAGGAAGAACAAAAGCAATATTGCCCCCCTGCAAGATTAAATGGGGAAGAGGACGTCTGGCTCCCAAGAAAAGGCCAATCTCCTAAATGATTATTTTTCATCAGTTTTTCACCTGCCCAAGGGGGTCACACTGTCAGACAGGATGCAAAGCAACGAGGGCTTGGGAGATGGGCCTACAATTGACATAGATCAAATGAGAGAGCACCTCAAGAGGCTTGACATCCACAAATCTGTGGGACTGGATGGATTACACTCGAGAGCCTTAAAGAGCTGGTGGACATCATAGCATGCCCTATGGCCAAGATATTTGAAAGTTTGTGATGCTTGTGTGATGTATCAGAAAACTGGAAAAGAGCCAACATGGTCCCAATCTTCAAGAAAGGGAAGAAAGAAGATCCAGGGGATTACAGAGTTATCAGTCTGATGTCCATCCCTGGAAAGTTCTTGGAGAAAATTATCAAGGGATCCATCTGCAACCAGCTAACAGAAGGCAAGCTACTGAATGCCAGCCAACGTGGTTTTATTATTGGTATGTTTTGCCTAACCAACCTCATCTCCTTCTATGACCTGGTGACACATTGCCTGAACAAGATGAGGTTGTTGTAATTTATCTGGCCTTCAAAAAGGCCTTTGACTTGGTCTCCCATGATGTCCTCATGACCAAGCTGGGGAACTGTGACCTTGACCATCTCATATTCTGATGGCTGGGGAACTGGTTCTGGGGTTGGGCCCAAAGGGTACTAGTTGATGGGAACAAATCAACATGGCACAAGGTTATCAGTGGAATACCCCAGAGCTCAGTGCTTGGGCCAGTACTCTTCAATATTTTCATTAATGACCTAGATTGAGGCATCAGATGAGGACTGGCAAAGTTCATGGACAACATCGAACTATGGGGGAAGGTGGTCATGCTGGAGGACATGCTTGCAAAGTGGGCAGACCAAAACCTGATGGCATTCAATGTAGATAAATGCAGAGTATTCCACCCTGGGAGGAAAAAAAACAGCATCTTGTTTATAGGCTCAGCAGTGCTATGCTCTCTAGCACTGTGACCGAAAGAGACTTGGGGGTCTTGACTGACCACAAGATGAACATAAGCCCCCAATGTGATGCCATGGCTGGCAGAGGAAACCAAATTCTGGCATGTATCTGCCAATGCATCTTGAGTAAAATGATGGGCGTCATCCTCCTGCTTTACTCTGCCTTAGTGAAGCCACAGCTGGAGTACTGTGTCCAGGTTTGGGTACCCTGCTTCAGGAGGGATGTAGATAAGCTTGAGAGAGTCCAGAGGAGAGCCACCCATATGATCAAAGGCCAAGAGAATAAGCCTTAGGAGGGGAGGTTGAGGGACATGGGACTCTTCAGCCTGGAGAAGAGAAGGCTCAGTGGGGAATTCATGGCTGCCTATAAGTATATAAGTGGGATATATCAGGAACTGGGAGAACAGTTGTTTACCAGGGCTCCCCAAGGGATAACTAGGTCTAACAACAACAAACTTCTACAAGGCTGATTCAGACTCAATATAAGGAAAAACTTCTTTACAGTCCGAGTGTCCAAGGTCTGGACAGACTCCCTGCAGAGGTGGTGCAAGCACATAGTCTGGACTTATTCAGAAAGTATTTGGATAATTATCTTGCTGGGATCATCTGATCCCTGCAGACTTCCTGCCTCTGGCAGGGAGGCTGGACTCAATGATCTCACAAGGTCCCTTCCAGTCCCTAATGTCTATGAAATCTACAAAATCTATGACTTGCTACTACAGGGCAGTCAAGCACAAACCTGGCTAGAGGCTACAACTGTGCATTGGCATTAGGGCTTTGTACAGACATTGCATCCAGAAGTTTAGGGGGTTAGATTGGGTTAAAAATGGCTCCCTGATCTAAGTCAGTAATTAGATATATGTTACATATTGTAACAACCATGCAGCAACGGGACACTGGCAGCTGTTGTCCCTCTGTTTCGCTTGTCGGAAGTTAATGCAGCTGCGTGGGCATGGGACTCTCACACCCTGAGGAACAAGACGATGCTGGTGGTGATGTCCTCACCAGTGGGGAGCAGGGACATGAAGTCCTGCCACAGGTAGCCACTGGCCAGGGCTCAGTTTTACTCAGTAGCTATTTTGTTTAAGCAGCAGCATGTTTTAGACTTTCTGACATGCTTTCCCCCCAGAATTTCTTATTAGACATTTTGAAATTTGGATTTTATATTAAACAGTATAACAATAAATGAATTCAAATAAATCTCACTGAAACTGGGGATTCTACATCTGAACCATTTCTACTGGGTATCTTTACTTATCTTCTCAAAAATCATTCTCCAGGCATCTAATCCACGTAAAATACTAATCAATGAGAGCTGGATAGGAGTTGAATGAGGCTCTAAATAGGGCCAGTCTGGGAAAGTGCTAAGGACTCTCAATCTCTGTTGAGTCTCTTGTGGGTCTTGTGTGCTCAGTGAACTATGGTACATATTGTCCAATGCACAATTTTATATATTTTTTCAGAGATCAAATGTATTTTCCAGCAAAACAATTCTTATCCTTGAAATTAAGTAGCCCGAAACCCAAGCTTATATGCACTACATGGCAATAAAGTACTAAGCTCTGTCCCATATCAACACAGTGATTCATGGTAAATTAACATCTTTCTCCATTTGGAAACATCTAAATTCTTCCCTTTAAAATAAAACTAATTTACAGCTTTACCCTTTGTGTGATTTCAGTGTGCATTAGTGACACCCTTTGAAAGTGAAACAGACAAACAGAAGACATTTCGTCTCCATATTTTTTTTTAGTTTTTCAAAAGAAAAAGACCTCAGTACATGCTTCCTAAATTCAGTCCCTCGCTCTTCACTGTTTTGTCTAATGTAGTGAACACAGTGAGAGGGCATAGGAAAGTTTAGCTTTGCATAGAATATGAAGTAGGAAATCTGCATAAGTTATATCACCAGTAGGACTTGTTGTGACAGTTCCTAATAATTAATGTCTCTGCAGAACTGGGATCAACAGGCTGTACACTTCAGAGATAATCACATCTGGGTAGGCTTTAATTTGTGGGAGAACATATGATAATTAATGGTCCTAATAAGCATGAAGGCCTTAGTAGAACAACAGGGAGTAGATTTCATAAACAACTTTTTCTTGGGCAGATTTTTATTACTGTTCATGGGCCATGGTAAATGCCTAAGAACTGTATGCAATTACTACTGATGGAGTACAACTTTTCTAATTTGAATATGCTATAAAACACATATACATTGGTTACCTGCGTACTACCCCCGCCCCATGAATTGTATTAATTAACGCTAGAAAAAGACATTGGAATCTGAGACTTTTAAAAAGAGTTATGATTTAGATGTTGACTAGATGTTGTTTACGAGAGAGATTGGGGAGAATCTGGAAGGTCCAATTCTTGTTTGCACCACAGGCTTCCTTGCACTGATCTGGCTATTACAACTGCTGTCATATTTGCACTCATTTCACAATGCTCCTTTACAATTCCATTGTGATATAAAATGCTGTTAGTGGAAGTGAAAGTCGGCTTTAGGGCTTTTAGAAACATTTGTATCCACTATTACTGTGTTTTATTGAGAGTAATATAAATTTTTCAGAACAATTCTCAGGTACTGTCAAACTATCTTTCCTTACATGTTAAATATTGCATGTGACCCATTGCCATTAATTAAAACATGTTTTGAAATAATACATCTTTCTTTTCTTAGAAAAGTCAGTATTTTTCAACCAAAATACTTCTCCATTTGATTATATGCCTTGTTTTGATTTTTCTAATGGTAGGGCACAGAGGATAATGTTTTGAAATGGTACTTAGGAGTCTTGGATCTTAGTTCCAACTCTTAGCTATTTGCTAAACTTTATCTAAGTTTCAGGTTTTCAAGTGCCCTGCAATGTGTCCTGTGAGCACCAAAATTTATTTTGTGGTGGAATCTGTTTGGACTGTGTCACATACTTTGTGCCCTAGATGTTAC
Organism: Crocodylus siamensis; assembly: GCF_052110815.1. Lineage (NCBI taxonomy): Eukaryota > Metazoa > Chordata > Crocodylia > Crocodylidae > Crocodylus > Crocodylus siamensis. Next base: position 57,723,867 of record NC_143399.1, read on the forward strand.
ATTCTGGAAGAACAAATAATGGAAAACAAACTTAATTTACTTCTATGACAGTGTAATAAGCCTTGTGGATAGGAATGAAGCAGTAAATGTAATATATCTTAAAAATAAGGCTTTTGATACTGTTTCATGTGATATTCTTAAAAAGCAAGCAAAGGAAATATGATCTGGACCATCAGTTCTCTCTCTCTCTCTCTCTCTTTTTTAGATTCTAGGTAGCCCTTGGAAAATGCCAGTTCTTCCTTTTCACTTGTTTTATGGTTTTAGAAAAATAATAGAGTGTTTATTCTGTTGGAAAGACCTCAGAAAGACTGCAATAGGTCAGAATGGTTTTTAGCACTGTAGGTTCCTATTTAAAATCTCTGGGCGTTTTTACACGTGCTCTGGAACACTGTGCCGAGTGCTTTAATCAGCAAGCTGTGCTAATTAAAAGCACCCACACATCATGTGTATCAGCATGTCCATACATCCCTGCACTGAAAAAAAAAAGGTGGTGAGGCACTGTGAACTAAAGCTCACCAAACATTTTTTTTTTTTGCAAAGTGCCCTGCTAGCATTTTTTCAGCATGGGGATGTATGGGGACACTGATACACATGGAACAGAAGATTGACAGAGTGCATAAATTTCCATGCTCCAGTAGACTCAGTTAATTGAGCAGGCTCCCTGCATATCTATAGGTGCCCTCTGGGTTTATCTTCTGAATCATATTTGCACACCTAACAATGCTAACCTGGTGTGGTACCCTTCTGCATCACTTAAAGGATCTCAAGGCACATCAGTAGGCCATGGAACCTTGGTGGAGCATAACTGATATATACAAAACTACTGGTATTTTGAGTTAGTATATGTAATAAAAAAACCCCAAAAGAACTATCTTGATTACAAGTAACTGATTTTGGTATTATTTCTGAATTCCACATACGGTAAGCTCTTTAATTTTCCACTAAGTACAGCTGACTTTCTCTTGTTTCAAATATTGATGTTTAAGTTGCAAAAAATAAAAAAATCAGAAAAGGTCCATTTAAACCCTAAAAATTGGAACCAATAAGGGAAAAAGGAACCTTTTAATTTTCCTTATTTGGACCACTTATGTTTAATTCTGTGCTCCTTTGTTCATATTCTTAAGGACTGTACAGTGATCTGCTCATAATATATATTTACAGTGCATTTACAAACTTCAATGCTGTTGTGTGTGTGTGTGTTACTCAATAAATTGCAGGTCCTAGAATTGTCTTAGTTTGTGTCACCAAGATATTGCAATATGAAATATAGACTATCCTGAACTTATTACTGCTTTCATTAATCGTCACATTTCTTACCAAATGGAAGTTTCCGTGACAAAGAACATGAGGCAATGAAAAGAGTTCAGTAAATGGTAATTAAAGAAACTAGCTATGTTTCTAATAATTTAGTAAATAATGTGGCTTATCGTAGAAATGACTACATCTCACTGCTACAGCAGTTGGAAAAATGCTGGAGGAATAAAATGTGCACTGTAAAATGGAATTTGAAGGCCAAATCCTCAGCAGGAATAAATTGATATAGCCAAATTTACTTCTGTGGAATAAAATAGATTAGTGCCAGTGGGAAATCTGTCTCTTAGGGAATAGACAAATGAACAAATTACTGTTAAAATGAGGCAGGGACTTACCATGGTGCAGTTGATGTATGGTAACTGTCGGTGGCCCATCTCTTACTTTTACTAAGTGAAACAGGACTAAATTACTGCTTTCATATAAGGTGAAGTAAAAACAGGCACACAGACAGTTGCCACCAGCTGTTCACATCACTACCTCTTTTTAACTCCCTAGAATTAGGTAGTTTGTCCATACACATTGTTTCTGTTTTAGCATAAGTAAAATCTTTATTACTTATAAATTTACCACATTTTTTGGCTGTCCATAGACCATGCTTACCAGTGATGACTAGAAAATGTTATTTAGAGGTTTGTTTTTGGGAATTGACTTGTTGGTAAAATAGATTGCATTAGAACAACGGTTCAGGGAAATGGCAAGGGTTAATTAATTTCTAAAAGCCTATTTGTGACAAAGTTTCCTTCTAGGCCCACTGTGTCTGTAGACAGCAGACACACAGGCTGGGAAACTGAAGAGATGTACCACACTGTTCTATAACATGAGATAAGATGGCCTTAGGTCACATTGCCAAACTTCAGGCCTCTTGGGGTTTCTGGCTTTGGTAGACAGACCAAATTAGGAAGCCCTGTAAAAAAAACAAACAAACTAGGATGGGTGCATGTGATGGGTTTGTGAAACAAAGGAATATGCTGACAGGACAGTGTGATGACCACAGGAAAGCCAATCAACAATTCCCGAACATGAAGAGTCATGAGAGGTGATAAAGAATGCAAAAAGGAATTTCAGAGCAGCAAAGAGTCCCCAAGAGGGGAACCTGAGACCACCATGGACAGAGGATGGACCACCAGCCTGTCTCACCCACCCCAATGGGGCTGGGGGTGGGTGTGTGTGTGTGTGTGGCGGGAGGGGGGCGGGGGGTGGTGCTCAGGCCTTGATCTCCAGGCTGCTGACATCTGACATTCAGGAAAGAACCTCAGAGTGAAACTTGCATACTGGCCAGATATACCTTCCCTCTGTGACAGCTCTAGGACTAGTAGATATAGAATTATTTGTATTATTCTTATCTGCTATCACTGTGTCTCAATAAAATTTGCCTATTATCAAATGGAGAAGTTGTGGTTGGACTAAGGGTTTGGGTATACATGGAACAAGGTATCTGGGTCATAAATGCAGTCCCAACAACTAGGACTCAACATTTCAAAGGTTATCTTTGACTGCAGAGCACTTTCTGCCTCTTAATGTGCCTACAATAGAAGCACTATTCCTTATGAGCACGGCCCACCTGTGTTTGTTTAGAATTTGAAAATATGATTGTCAGCTGCTCCAAAAACCTTGTCCAACTTCAACACTGTCACAATCTTGTGGCATAGTGTGTTTAACATGTTGTGTGATGATTTTGTTCAGGGCAGCCTATAGCCCTAAACAACACTGAGGAAAAAAAACCCTTTAATATCTTTAAGTATGCTAATCTATGCTCCTTTATTACATTTGTGTTGAGTAAGTGTGCTAATGACTGTATAATGTGTTTGCACTGCAATGTGATTTTTACTTCATCCTGTTTAAGAACTTAATTGTGCACAGCTGCTGGGGTTGTGATGATGGACAGATGATGTTTAGTGTCTTATTGCTAATCGAGCATCCAGGGGGGACTTGTGGTGTATTTTAAATTGTTTACTTCAATTTAGTTCCAGGAAGACGGATTGGACCATCAGCAGCCACTGTTATGACTAATGAATTGGTGCCATGATTTTACTTTGCCTGCCAATTAAATACTAGATGAGCATAAGCACTAGTAGATAGAAAGATTGTGGGGCATGTATTACTCATATTCATTAATGGTTTATTATTAAAATATGTTGCATATATATAGAGTCTCTTTCATCTTTGGATCTGATATCCATTTGCCAAGATTGGAAAGTATAATTATCCTCAGTCTACAGACAGAGAATCTGAAGCACAGTTAAACTAAATAACTTGGCCCAGGGTAACAAAACCAAACAGAATCTAGGTCTTCTGGTTTTCAGACTGCTTATTTGTATGTTGTCAAAACCATAATGTTTTATACCTGAGTCTGTAACAGAGGACCTGCCATGACTACGCTAAGCCTAGTCATGAATTCTCATATGATTATGATGCAACATACAGTTTTATGTAGTATAACCTCTGTTAGTTGTTGGACGCTGCATGGAGTTGGGGTCTAACAACCTCCATATAACAACTCCCTGGTTTTAACAAACCTAACAGCAGGAGCTATTTTTTCTCTATTATTATGATGAAACACATTGGCTAACTCTAGTATAGCAACAATTCTTTCATAATGAACATTTTTCATGGTACCATGAAGTTTTGTGTGATAGAAGGTGCCTTAGGTGAGGTTTGCTTCGGGTGATGTACTTTCCATCTGGTGCGGGGCCCTTCCCCTCAACTCTCCTGCCATGACTTGGTGTTATTGAATGAAAGGGAGGGGTTCTGTGGAGATCTTCTTTCTGGGGGACCCCAGGGATGTGATGTTCCACAGGGCTCCACCTCCCCTACACCCCATTCACTCGCCAACCGGATGGCTGCCACCTTCATGGTTTGACAATGCTCAGTTGACCCCTTTTTGCCAGGGGAACCAGTATCAGCATGGGTCCTGGTGTGCTAGCCTGGCTGTCCCGATGGCTAGCGTCTCCCCCTCAGATGCTGATGAGCTGGGCTTCCGTAGGCTGGTGGACTCCTTGCCACCTCTGGACAGAATGCCTCTACTTTGCTCTTTGCCAAAAAATCCTCTGGGTGGAAAGCTATATCTTCAGCTGGTGTAAATTAACTTAAATGATGCCATAGCCATTTATTGCTATTGAACATCTGAGTGTTTACCTACAACCTATTAACATCTGCAGTTATACATCTTTTCAGTGGAATCACCATATCATTTTGTTACCTTTTCTTAAAGGTGTGCTTTAGCTAACTGCTAACTTGTCCTGAAACATGTAATAGCAGCTACTAGATTGTTTAATTCATACTACGTATATTTAGTTCATACTATGTATATTTGGTTTTTATTTGTTTTGCTTTGACAAGAACCAAAAGTTATGTAAGGTAGAGCTGTTTATATTATCAGAACTAAGGAAACGTGTATTAAATTACTATTGCTGATCCAAAACTATCACAAAATGTAACCCAGTACAACTTAAACTAAATTTTGGGTAGAATTCTTTGTGTATCCAGTAACTGATACAAGTTTACTACAGCTGATGATGTTTCATTTGTTTTATACTGATATTATAGCAAATGCTAAATCAGTTTGGGTCTGGATGTGATGGATAGTCCATACCAGTTCTGATATATTTCATAGCTTTTCCAGCAGCCCCTATGGTGCAGAGTAAATGCCTCTATCATCCTGAATTGATGTCAACATATACAGGCCATTGTAAAGTCAGTGGCTCAGTATTTCTATTTTACAGGCCTAATGGCAAACTTACGATTTTTTATCACTCCTACAGGTTAGGATGGTGTCAAGATATAAGCCTTTGTGGGTGCATCAGGACAATTACCATCATGTGGTATGTAGTGCCCCAAACACATTTGCAGTGCCACATACCACATAGTCCAGTGACCTCCATGCTGCAAGAACATGCTGCCCGAGGATGCACTGCACCAGGTTTTTTTCCCCCATGTTTTATTTTGACCCCTGGATATTCACAGGTCAAAAAAAGTCATGGAAAAATAAACTGAAGAAGCAAAAGTGATGCAACTGCATGCTTGGGCAGTGCACACTGCTGAAAAGTGGAGCCGGGCCACCTGGAGTTGTGGCTGCCAGCCAAGCTCTGAATGACAGAATCACCATGGCTGGAGCCCTGTGAAGCCACCAGGAGCCCAGATAAGACTGCTGCTGACCCCAGGCACCCCTAACTCAGCCAGGACAACCTGTCACATGTCAAAGCATGTGTGGCATGGGCATTCCCTGGGGACAAATAGCTGCGGCACAAAGTGCACCACTAATATTTGTCCCCAAGGAACCAAATGTCCATGCATGCCTGGACACACCCTGTGAGATTACTGGTTTAGAGCCTCACTTGCTGAACTAATACATAGGAAGCCACTAGCTAAACACCAATACCCAGTAGGCTGCTTTCAAGGTGTGTACTTCTGTCAGAACTTTGATTAAGTTTGTACAGTGTACCCATAGATCTCTAAGGGTGCTGCCACATAGATCTCTAAGGGTGCCGACAGATGTTAATTCAAAGGTGTGATGTGATTCTTCAATCACATGTCCTGCTACGCCATCTGTATATGAAAATCTGTGACTCCTGGTACTGGGAGCCCAGCACAGAGGTCCATCCTCAGTGCTATACTTTCCACAGTGCCCTTTGAATTTGCTTGCATACATGGAACCCCAGGATTGGGATCCCAAGTGAGAGGAGTACATTGGCTTTCCCCTCCTAGCACCTGTTAACCCACATATGGGGCAGCTCATGAAGAGTTAACCCACATTCAGGTTTAAACTTCTGAGATTGGTAAAGTCTGTCATCTCCCCCACTCTTGGCATGTATTACACTGCCACTTTGGGCTGCACCACTTGAGTTGAAAATTGTCATTTTTTGACCTCCACTCAATACTTTTGAAACTGACAACTGCAGCCCAATGCAGGGCTCCACTGCTCAGCTTTAACATGCCACATGTTCAAATTAATGTGTGATACAAACTATTGTTTGCCATTTTATCACATCATAAACTACTCGTGCGTGTAGCATATTACAATTTATAGTGCCATTAATGTGTAACCACACCCTAAATGTGATATCTGCCAGGGACCTAACCATTAAGTACCTCAGCAGTTTTGCTTGCTGGTATAATGGAGCTATAGAATAAACATCTCTAGCTTGCTAATCTGCTGTCAGGTAACAGATCTTAATGAGCTCACTGGCTGAGCACTTTATGAAGTTATAGGTTCACCAAAGGATAAGCACTGAAGAGAACTCTGCATTAATGCCTCTTTTAGGTTAGACACCATGGGGAATAAAGAGAAAAAATAAACCTTTCAATCTTTAGGAATGTAGGCACTCAGGGCCTCTAGACATGCAAGTAAAGGAGAAGTGGGATCTAATGTGTAATCCAGACAATCACATTCCACACTCCTACCATTCCACACATGCATGGTAGGAGGCATGATTGTGGGATTACCTATGGGCAATATGTGGTGGGGGGGCATAGGAGGGCACATGCCCCCCCCCGAGATTGGCCACTGCCTAAGCTGCTGCCAGCTTCTTCAGGTGATTGCCGCCCCCCTAACAGCTGATGTTCTCACTAGTGGCTGCAGGCAGTCCCTGCTGCAGCCACCTGTGGGTGGTCCCTACTCACTGCTACCATGCCCCTGCCACTGACACCGTTGTCACCACCTGCAGGTGGTCACCATGCTCCTCCAGCCTCAGGAGGCATGCGTCACTCATGGGATTACCTGTTAGATCTCATTGCATTTTATTGCCAGTGCAGGAGGAGCCTGATTTGCAGCTTCCCTGTACCCACAAGAAACAAGTTCCTGTGGCTGGGAGCCTCCTAAGTTAAGGGGCTCTCAACCCTGGGGTTGCCCCATGCACTGCCATGACTGGGAGAGTCATTTGCCACAATCTTCCAGTCTTGGAGATTTGCATGGAGCCCCCCAGGGCTAGGAGATCTCAGCTGCACCCTGTGACTGCTGGAACCCAACTGGGTCCTGGTACTGGAAGGTGCACTGCTGGGGCCTAACATCTATATCTGTGGAACTCTGGGTTCCTGTGCTGGGGCTGAGAGTTCCCTCCATTCCAGGACTCCAAGCCTTGGCTGGGCATGGTGTGCCCCAGTGGCTAGGAGCCCCATCAACTGACGGGTCTTCCAGCCACAGGGGAGATCCTGCTACACATGTAAATTAAATCTTAATGGCCACCATCTGTAAAGTTAGTACATATTTTCAAAGTCTAACTTTATAGCTGGCTTCAGCTTTTTGTGGCATGATAGGTATTTTGCATGTATAGTTGGTAATTGTGTAATTAACTAGTTTATTGTTTGATACATGTAATGTGTAGAGGGAGCCTTAGGTAAATTTATCTGGAATAGTTCTGTCCATTTTAGAATTTATGACAACTAGTTAAATGCATACCCAGCAGAAATGGTGGCCTAAGTAGAACTATTTTTAGTAGTTCACATCCATAATTGCAAGTATCATTATATACTGGAGGACTTGTACTTATAGTGTATGAAGTACTATGACAGTACATTATTCTTACCTATTCACTACTTATCTTTCTTCTAAAAATGGGCATAATTTACTTCCCACATCTCTGCAAAGATGCTTGCAATGGATTTTGTCTCACTTAGGTTTCATGATAGGAATTAAGTGCATTGTTCTGTGAGGGCTTAATATAAGTCTCACTGAAGTAAACAAATATATTCCCATTAACCTTAACTGAAGTCATTTCTGACCCCAAGCTTGCTTCCAAAAACTCTCTTGTCTAAAGAACCCACATTTAAATGCAACAACCAGTACACGATGTCTATTCTTTCAGCATAACTAGTGAGATGTAAACTGCCAGTATCTATGTGCTTGTGTTCTTTTGCATATTCTAATTTATTAGGTTAAAAATAAATTGCAATGTTCTATTTGCCTGTGCAGATTGTGGATATTAATTCACCTATTCTATTTTACATGTTGGCAAATAATGCTGATTTATTCATTATTTTCATAGCAAAATATTCAAATAGTTTATGTCTACTTGAAATGACTTTTAAAAGGAGATCAAACTGGTCACTATATAATATCCTTATTGCTGTCTGTTTGCAAAGCATGATGAGCGTATACTACTTTTATTGCATTTTAGCCTTGCTATTCAAGAAATGGGTAAAAGACCTGTAACCATTTTACTTTTTAAAATTGTCCTTGCACAGGGCATGTGCTGCATTTTTCTTTAAAGTATAGAACATGGGGAAGCAAATGCAAACTGTAAACCCTGAACTAATCATAAAACAGGCTTCTTTTGTTGTTGATGGTGTTTCTTCTGGAATGGTGGCTTGGAAGACAACATTGTATAGTCCAGGCTAGGTATTTTAAGCAGATCATTTCTCAGTCACTGGGGTAATTAATTCCTGTTTGTTCATAGGCAAAACAAACAAGAATTCATTGCCTCAGTTAAGATACCTATTTTTCAGTGATCTCTCTCTTTTCTTTTTAAAAATGTCTTTCTTACCATAGGGGTAATGTCTAATGAGGGAGAAATTGTGCTTGGGTCAAAAAGAAGATGGCACAAGGCTACAAACCCAGATACATTGTCTTCAATGTCTCATTTCTCAGCTTTTTTATAGAAATTAAATTGACTTTTAGTTTTTGCTTGTTTGTTTTTCAATTAAGAGGAATCCATTTCCCCCCATCTGCCAGTGTATTTATTTAATTAATTTGTTAAAGTATCTTTGTAACCAGTTGAAAGAGTAAAAATTATTTTACTCCTCAGGAAAGAAAAATTGAAGTAGAATTAATGTTGAAAGTACATATTAGAATCATTGGAAGCATATGGCTCAGATGATTAAGTTCAGGACCCTAAAGAAAGGAGGGAAGGAAAGCAGCAGAGTAAAGACACTGGACTCCACAAAAGCAGGCTTGGATTCACCCATGGGAGGCCAGCCTCAAGAGGAAACAAGTCCAGGAGAGCTGGTTGTATTTTAAAGAAATCTTACTGAGGGCACAGAAGGAAACCATCCTGATGCACAGGAAGACTAGTAATTATGACAGAAGACATCTTGCCTTAACAGGACCAAGCCCTCTTCTTCAATGAGATAAAACACAAAAAGAAAGATTGTATGTTCTGGAAACTTGGACAAATGACTAGGGAGGAACGGAATAGTATAGCTTGGGCATTCAGAGATGAAATCGAACTTGCAGCTAGCAGGGGATGTGAAGGGTAACAAGAAGGGTTTCTACAAGTATTTAATCAATAAAAGGAAAAGTGTGGGTCTTTTACTGAACGGGGGATGCAACCTAGTGACAGATGAAGAGGAAAAGGATGAAGTTCTCAGTGCCTTTTTCACCTCAGTCTTCATAGGTTAGGTCAGCAGATTTTGGGGATGAGGTGAGCAGCCAACAGTATAGAAAGAGCAAGTTAGGGACTATTTAGAAAATCTGGATGTGTATAAGTCATAGAATCATAGAAACTCATAGAAAATTAGGGTTAAAAGGAACCTTTAAAGGTCATCTAGTCCAACCCCTTGCTCAGAATAGGACCATAACCAACTATATCATTCCAGGCAAAGCTTTGTCTAGCTGGGTACTAAAAACCTGCAAGGATGGAGATTCTACAAACTCTCTGGGTAGCATGTTCCAGAGCTTTATTACCCTGCTTGTAAGAAAGTTTTTCCTAATACCTAACCTGCAATTGGAGACCTTTGTTCTGTCCTCTGCCACCACCGAGACCAGTCTAGCTCCATCCTCTTTGAAACCACTTTTTAGGTAGTTGAAAGCTGCTATTAAATTGCCCCTCAGTCTTCTCTTCTTCAGACCCAGTAAGCCCACTTCCCTCAGCCATTCTTCATAAATCATGTACCCCAGGCCACTAATCATATTCATTGCCCTCCACTGAACTTTCTCCAATTTGTCTATACCCTTTCTGTAGCGGGGGACCCAAAACTGGACACAGTAATCCAGATGTGGGCTCACCAGTACAAAGTAGAGGGAAATAATAACTTCCCTCAATTTGTATCCTTTTGGTGTTCTTTGCAACAAAGACACATTCTTGCCTCAAATTCAGCTTATTGCCCACTTATCTTTACTTTTGTGAGGTATGGTGGCTATCTTCAGTCTTGGCTTTCAGGGATCCCTTTACTTGCTTACATAAAATTATTAAAAACTCAGCCTGACTAGGATGTTGAGGGTAAGATATGTATGTTAACAATATGGACTAACATTTGAAATGAAAGTGAATGCTTCAAGACTAATGACCAGATTTTCACAGCACCTTCTTTATATTAGGAGCTAAATCAATTGAATAGACCATCAGAATCTGAGTCTGGCAAGGGTCAGAGCAATAGATTATAAGGCCCATTTATTTTATTTATTGTTTGCTTTCACTGGTTCATTTTGTTTGACTGGCATCCATTTTTCTTTCATCACAATATTTGGCCTATTTTTACTATTCTGTTCTTAATAATTTGTATTTTATTCTTTAGAAGTGGCACTCTGAGTTGTCTTAGGATTGGATACTCAATGTAAAATAAGTTAACACATTGTAATTTCAATGTGCTTTTATCAATCACTTTATTATTTCCGTTAAAGTTTTTACGCAAATCCAGTGAAGGAAAATCTTTGCCTAATGAGCATTAAAATAATCAAGATTCAGAAATTGGACTTCCCCTTTCTTAAAAAAAAATACTTCTTATGCAGAAAGCATCAAGAGGAATTGCTTATCAATCTGAATTAAATACTGCCTGCATATTGATTCATATTTTTTTTCAAATTTTGCAACTTGTGAAATGGGGTAAATTTCATGCCAAGTGCTTCTTCATCTGTATGCCTAAATTGGGAAGCACCAAATTGGGAAGCACCAAATTGATACAAATTGATAGAGATGGAGTAACCTGTTATCCTAGAAGTCACTTCTATAAGAAAAGGAGGATACTTGTTTAGCACAGCGCTCACAGGGCTTGGTAGAGCATTCAGCATTGTTTGTGTAATCAAGAAAGAAAATTTTTTATAAGCTATGGGGGCATTGCTAAATCATTGTGAGTTACCACAAAGAGGCTGCTTCTGAGGAATACACAAGGTCATATTTATTTATTTATAAACAGGCTTTTCTGAAAACCTCCAAGATGTTATGCCTTACCCTTGCATATACAGCCGTAATTCCCCATGATCCTATAATTCAGTTATTTCCTTTTCTATAGCACTAGATGATCCAAAACACTGAATTCAGGATAATTTAAAAGAGTTGTTTTTTGTGCCACACCTTAACCTAACATTCAGAAACCTGTAACCCCAAATACGATCCCTTGAAACATATAGGTTTGAGTTCTACTGACATTGGTTTTTGAAAGGCTGAATCTGTTTCTATTTGGTTTCACTGCACTGTCATCTATTTCTAATGGCCTCCATCATATGATAGTTGTCCTCTAGATTTTTGGTAAATTTGAATATTGTGACAATGAATATCAAAATTGGTATTTACAGTATTTTAGAGAGGAATCTGCCTGAGTCGTGTATAAATTCTTAAGTAGATCTAATTTCAAGTTAAAATCGCATAAACCTGCATAAACATTGAATGAGTCAAGAAGCTTGAGAAATTAACCTGTAGTATCAAGTGAAATCAAGTCAATCCCAAAGCCACATTGATCATTGAGGCACCTTTACTGTAACAATAACTTTTCTCCATCTTTCTGGTCTTTTCAATCCTTGTACAATCAGTCAGTTTTAATACCATATAGTCTTTGAACACTACCATCTACTGTTTGATGCTTATCCTAGATCTTCCTCTTCATCTGTCCTCAGCATCCTGCAGAAACTGGACTGAATCAAGTCCCATAAATTTACTAAAGTCTCCAAGTTATCTTCAACCTCCTCTAATTGTTTTCTTCTAAGCCTTGCCTCATCTCCATCCAACATATCCCAGAAAGGTCACTTTGGTGATAAATAATTTCAATAAAATTCATACATCTTTATTGAGGGAGGTTCTCTTGGGTTTCTAAGCCTTTATTTACTGACCTTCATCAGTATAGGCTGAGATTTAGGAATACAGTTTATTCTCTAAGGATAACATTTTGAATATTTTTTCAAGTCAACTTGAGTATGTCACACTGTTATTGTGTTATGGATAGGAAGAAAAGAAGAGAATAGCAAGACAACATAAAGAAATTAGAAATGGCTAGAGGATGAAGACATGGCATTACTCCCAACTGACTAAAAGTTGTTCTTTGCCTAATGAATTCTATTACCTAGGTCCTTTGAATCCCAGAACCATTTTTTCCCCTTTAAATTTAGCCTTCAAAGTACAAGCAACATTTTGGCTAAAGTTTGTTGAAGTCTTGGTATGACATTTTAAACACCGCCTGTCCCACCCCCTGTCATATATTTCAGCCTACTCCAGTGGGACCTTATCCTGGATTGTTGTATGCAAACAGTAGGCCTCAATGAATAGGGAAGTATTCAGTTTGGATTCAGATTCAGATTCAGCTGATTCAGAGAATAGGGATTCAATTTGGAGATTTGAATCACTGTCCCAAATAGGCTTCGGAAGATTTGGCACTGATTCACAGATTCAGTTATTTGGTCGTAGACTATAATGGGGAATCACTGGAATACTTATAACTTTGTTACTTTTTGGCAGATATAGATGAAGACAGCAGGATTGGTAGCCCCTTCTGAGGGCATGAAGCCTTCCAGGATTCAGGGATATAGATGCAGGGGATTCTGGGAAACTACACCTCAAACTGCTGAAAGCAAAACACATGTTATGTGTGTGTGTTAAGGCAGATTCAGATGAAAACATCGGAGATGGTAGCTCATTCTGAGGGCAAAAGGCCTGTGAAGTTTCAAGGAGATAGATGCAGGGGTTTTTGGGAAACTGCACCTCAAGTTGCTGACAAGCACAACTCATGATGCTTGTGACTTTGTGTGTGTGTTAAGGCACAGTGGAAAGGAAACTGCAGGCATGGTAGCCCCTGCTGAGGCCATGAAGCCTGCCAAGTTTTAAGGCGATAGGTGCAGGAGTTTCTGAGAAACTGCACCTCAAGCTTCTGAAAGCAAAACTTGTGACATGTGTGACTGTGTGTGTGTGTTAAGGCACAGCAGGATGAAATCAGTACGGATAGTAGCTTGTAACAGGGGGCTTTCCGGTGCTCAGGCAGAAACAGCTCACAAAAGGGACAGAAAGGTTGCATACAGAGGCTTACGTACTGTTTCTACATTACTCCCCCAGAGCACTGTGATTGGAAGGGGGCTCACAGAAAGATTACAGTCACTGGCCAGCTACAAATGTCAGTCTTTCCCCCCTTCCTCCCCCTCTTCTCAGTTTCGGTTCCTCTGAAAGACTGCCTTCTGAATCTCTGGATCTTTTCTAAAATCTTTTCCAAATTGATTTGGAGGCTCTGAATCAATTCAGAGGGGTTTTTTGGTCTCCCGATTTGATTTGGATTCCATGATTCAGCCTCTGAATTGGGCCAAATCTTCTCTGAATTGAATCAACGACTGAAACTTCACACACCCCTAGCAAACAGTAACAATATGAATGTTAAATAAACATTATGATGAATTTGGGTTCATACACTATTTACAGGAAAAAGTAGTTCTCCCATCCTTTGCAAATAGATCAAGAGCAACACACAAATATATTCATGTCTGAGTATAACTTATAAAACTTAAAATATTATTATACTCTATGTACTGATTATAAGCCACTCACTGAAATTTACGAATACTTTCAGTGTATGATTTGTGATTTTCAGGATTTGAATGACATTTCTTACCATTCAAGACCTTCCCAATGAGAGTCTTGGGGCATGAACCTGGACTCTCTGGATGATTTTTACTTAGGCTAACATGGCACCAAAACTATAATGATCATTCATGCTAAGAGTAAGAATATGAGAAAGATGAGAATGAATGGATGAACTTGTTGATGCCCAGCAAAGATCAACAGAGAACTAGGATCTAGTTATAACAAAATGTCCATACTAATATGTTCATGGAGATTCTGAAATTCTTTGTTTAAAATGAGAAACTAACACAAACTGGTTTGCAAGTGATTAATTACCAAAATATTCTTATTAACTGATGTTCTGTAAACAAGTATACTACAATTTTATGGTGATTAAAGCACTGGGCAGAGCTTTTTCCTCCAGTTGAACTGCTGTAGAATGCAAGAGGTGAGGTAATGAATAATTGAAGATGAAATTTGCCAAAATAAATTTCCAGAATAAACTACATTAGTGTAGTCAGTTGGTCGAGTATACCTTTTCTTTAGCCCAGTAATTAACATGGAGCTTATAACTTTTCAAATGATATTACTGGAACTGACTGGGAAAAAATCAGCATTTTGGACATAGAAGAAGCTTTAAAAGTTTTTTCTACATACCTCTAGGTAGCAGGGGCTCATGAATGCTGAGATGCTGGGGCACACGGAATATCCCACAGAAGCATGGGGAGCTCCCCAGCACTCTCAGCAGTGGACCCAGAAGTGGAGCAGAGACACTTCTGGTCCATTTCTGAGTCCTCTGGGGAGGTTGCTGTAGGTCTCCGTCATGCCCCCCCCACTTGGTGAGTGGTGCCTCTTGGGTCTGGGCGGAAGGCACCTGGAGTCCTCTTGTGGCTGATCGCTGAGCCAGGGAGGAGTGGGAGGCCACCCAGTGCTCTCCCTGGCAGACCCGGAAGTGGACCAGAAGTAGTTCTTCTCCACTTCTGGGTTCGCTGCCAAGTACATGGAGGGGTCTCCTCTGCATTCCTGTGGGATGCTCCCTGTGCCCCAGCATTGCAGTGATCATGAGCCATGCCTGCTACCTCAAGGTATGTAGAAAAATCTTTTAAAGCTGTGTCCATGTCTGAATCACTGATTCTCTGAATCAGCATCAAATCTGCAGACTTGGATTTGGCCCAGTTGAATTAGGGGCAGTGATCCAAATCAACAAGTTGAATCACTGTCCCTGATTCGGGCCAAATCCAAATTGAATAGGGCCCACTTCGCACACCCCTATTTTCTGACAACTTACTGCAGTTTTCCTGAAGATCGCAAACATCATACTCGCAGATACTCTATTTCTTTATTATCCCCACAAGAGATCATAATATTATTTTATACTCTTATTTGCTTTTTGAGAATACATATTTTTGTGTTCATTTGACGTTCTCTTTATTCTAATGGCAGGTGGGGGACACTGGATAAAAGTAAGAGGAGAAGTTAATTGTATGACATAATTAAATATAATGCTCTTCCAGTATTATCTCTACTATTTGAAGTGAACATGGAATCACAGAAAGAAAATCTTCAATCAATGTCATACATCAAGAATATAGGTAGAGGGTCACATTGACATATTTTATGTCCCATTTGTGAGCAAAGCTGCTAGTAAATTCTGACAGGAAGCAGTAGTACAGTACATTTGTTAAAATGCTGTGATAAATCTCAAGACTGTTTTAAAAGCTGGGAGATGTAATCTGGAAGGTTGGTAGAATCTAAGGTTTTATAACCCATGAACATTAGCAATACATTTAGGAATGCTGAGAGAGCAGCTACAACAGTCTATAGAAGTTGCTTTCCCCCCAGGCTGTATGTAAACTATATTTAGAAGCTCTGCTTAGATAATTAATTTATAGGGTGCCTCCATTGATTAAAATGTTGACGTGGCCTGAAACAAGATCATATGACTAATTGGCATTTCTTTAAAAACAAAATAACTAATGCCAGAAACCGAAAAATATTGATATTGATGTGCCAATGCTGTCTCATAGGAATTTAAACTACAACAGAGATTTATAATTTCTAAGAAAATTATGAGCATTCTCAATGAAATGAACAACTAAGAACCAGGGCTGTGGTTTCCAAAGGAGTTTATAAAATTCAGCTATACATCTTCCATTACAATTAATGGTTTGGAAATCTCAATTAGGAACTGTAACAGGGTACCTGCCTGTTACTTTAAAAGGCAAGTGTAGCAGGCTGGCCTGGATCAAGGAGAGATGGTAAACAACCTCATTTCTAATGACCTGGCTGCCCACTAACAGACTGACTGCTAGCTATAGGTAGAGGACAACCCCAGGAGGGTAACTTACCTAACGAGTGGAGACAGGTCAGGAAACTGTACCAAGGCAAATAGGGATACAGCTCAGAAGCAAAGGGCTGCAGACAGTGGATCTAAGACCTAGCAGGGAGAGCAGGCAAGTCATCAGGCACAGAAGAAGAACACCTGTGAGTGCCTGCAGTGTCACATGAGCAGATGGGGCAGGGCTGAGGAGGAACATAAAGTCAGTACCTGAGCCCAGTACCAGTGACCAGCCAGCTTGCACTCTGGCCCTGCAAGCTGCGGGGAAAGAGTTCCTAGTCCTGCAAGGGAATGCCCACCTTGCCAGGGTAGTGCAAGTAAGGTGCTGAGGGGTTTCCAGGGAATATGAGCCAGGGCAGAGGGGAAGATTGTTATATAGCCCATAGGCTTGGAGCCTTTAAGTTATAGTTGCAGTGCTTCCTTTCAGTTTGGGGTTCTAGACCAGTAGTTTGGGTTGGGACTACTGGGGAGAAGGAGGTCACAGCAGTTGCTGAGTGTCACACAACTAGTTTGAGCCCTTCCAGGGGTTAGGCAGGGTGTGGACAAGTGTTGACTAGGAAGAAAGTTGCACCCTAGTGATAGAAAGAGAGGGAGCATCTGAAGTCTAGCCTGAGCAGGGTGGAGACAGGGTCAGAAGCCCAAAGTGCAGAAGGCTTAGGCCACAGTTGGGAGGCCAAGGCCAATCATTCTTAAGCCAAGGGAGGCTAAAGCCTGAAGAGGGGATGAAGCTTAGGGAAGGCAGAAACCAGACCAGGTCCAGAGGCCATTGAAAAGATAGCCTGCCAAACTGCTAGTCCTGGCAAGGCTAAATCAGGGCCAGGGGCTGAGAGAAAAGAAAGCCTCACCTGTAACCAGGGGCCTGGCAGGCTAAGGAGATTCACTGTTTGACAGACAGGGCTTCCAGGACTAGTGGATGATTAACAGTAACATCTGAAAGGCATGGGCATGGCTGCAGGGGAGGTTGGAGGCCATGAAATTATTCCTTAAGGTGAGTAGTGTCCCAGGAGCACACAAGGGCCCAGAGCGCCCACCTAGTGTTGAAGCCGGGACAAGGAGCAGTGGCATCAAGAATGATTCACCTACTGATAATATCCAAGAGCTCATTCTGAAACCCTGGGCAGCCTCTCTTTTTCACAATTAAATAATATCAAGAAGACATGGCAGGAAAGAAAGAAAAAGAGGTAGGGTAGCTGGTGAACCAGAGAAAAGCAGGAGCTGTGTGACAGCCAGGGGGTATCACAGCTACCCCTGGAGCCCAGCATCTGCCACAGGGATATTTGAGAGCCCTCTGAAAGTCTTTCATAGAAGATGGAAAAACAAAAATCTTTATGAGGTGACTAGAGTTTGGAATCTGAATCAGGAAACAAGACTACAATCCATTGAACTGGATTTTTGGAAATGCATTTGCCCATTAGACACTAAAAATCAGGGATTTAACATTGATAACTATAATCTATTTGATGCTTGTTAAGCTCTGCACTTCCCAGGTTATAATGGTGCTCCTGATTCATCTTACTCTTTGGCTTATCATACTACTGTATACTTCTTGTATGTTGGTTACCTAGTAATTTATTGTATATCCTATGTTTATTCACTTACGGAGGGAGTTTTACACAAGCCCTCATTCCATCAGCTAAAATGGACATAGTACTATAGGTGAGGTATCACTATTGCTGAATAAAACTGAAGAATCACTTCCCTTATTTGCAAATGGCACTTTGTAACAGGACTGGGCCCTAGGGGAAGCAATGATGTTCCTTAGGGGCCACGTAGCTCCTGCCTCACTCAGGTATTCTTCCCTTCTTCTTGCCTACCACATGTTGTTGGACCTATTTAATTGTGAAAAGGGATGGTGTCCCAGGGTCCCAGAGTAATCCCTTCTCTATTATTTTCCCAGCAGTCCCTCCCAGACACCGTTGATTCTTGTCCTGCCTTTTGAGCCCTAAGTAGGGCCCTCCTGGCTTTGATCATGCTAAAGGGCACCAGTTGCTTTAAGAGTTATTCACAGCCTCCTTCCTCCCCTACAGCCATGTCAATGCCTTACAGATAGTACCAGTTATGTTAGGCCTATTCCCTTCCTAGCCTCAGGCACTGGTCTATGAGTCTCCAAAGCCCCATCCTTCCTGTCAGGTGGCTGTCTAGCAACTCACAAGGCTTCCATTTTGGGCCTTATGACCAGTGTGCCTCTCCCTGTTGTGACTTAGCTGCAATGTTTGGCTTATCTGTGATTGTGGCTCAGCTGCAATGTTATTCACTCCTGGACAACCTAGATGTCTGTCCTCTGTGCATCTTACCACTAGCAGCTGGCTGCACGTCTGTCTGCATGCTGGCAGCTAACTCACTAGCAGTTAGCCTGCTCTGTAGCTGCCAGGCCTTGCAGAGTCAGCTCATCCTGCTGCATCTGCCTCCTAAATTAACAGGAGCCTTCTGGTTTCCTGTTACTCCCATTAATACAACCCTGCTGTTTGTTTGTTTTTTTAAACAAGAACACACAGTTGGCCCACGTTCAAAGTTCATTCTGAGCCCTGGATCCTTTTCTGCAACATTGCAACCTTAGCAATCGTTTTCCAATTTTTCTTTGTACACATTGTTTCTATCCCAAACACAGGACTTCGCATGTGTCCTTATTGAATTTCCTTCGTTTGAGACCAATTTTCCAGTTTAAGGTGATTGTGAATAGTAATCCTTAATCTTAATCCTAATCCTAATGCCACTTTCCAGAATGCCACCCATCAGTTAATGACTTTTTTGAATATGATGTTCCTACCGTTTCTGTATTCACCTTATACTGCTTTCATCTAGAAAATATTTCTTTACCTTACAATGGGATATCTCTGGAGACTGTGTCAGAAGTCTTGATCAAAGCAAAGTATACAACATCCACTACCACTACATCAACATCCATTTTCTCCATCCAAAGAATCCATTGCCTTCTCATAGAAGCAAATCAGGTTTATCAATCATGATTTGCTCTTGATGAATGTATGTTGGCTGTTCCTGATCATGTTGTTTTCCTCCACATACCTAGACAGATTCCTTGATGAACTGTTTCATGATCTTCCCAGGTATTGAGGTCAGATTGACCAGTCTGTAATTCCTTGGATTCTCCTCCTTTCCATTTAATATATATATTAAATGGAAAGGAGGAGACCATATATATACGGACATCATATTTGGCCTTTTTCAGTCATCCGGGACTTCATTCAACCTTCATGGATTTTCTGCAGGGATGTCAGGTAATTCCACGAGTACTCTAGAATGCATCTCATATGGCCCTATTGACTTGAAAATATCTAGCTTTTTAAAGTAACCTTTTATTTCACAACTCTAGGATGGATATCTCCTTGCCTAGCTTTGCTGCCAGCAGTTCTTGTCATTTGATAACTGACCTGATTCTTGAAGACTGAAGTAAACAAAAAAAGACATTAAATATTTCAGCCTTCTCTACCTCATTATTAGATTATTCTTTGTGTTCATTAAGGGACATATATGTTTCTTGGTCTTCTTCTTATCTCTGACGTCTTTGTAGATTTTTTTTTGTCGTTGCCTTTTACATCCCTTGCTAAATTCAACACAATTATGTTATTGGCCTTTCTGGTTTTCTAACTATATGCCAGTACAATACTTTATACTCTTCCATTCCACTTTTTGTAGGATTCTATTTTGAGTTTCAACCCATGGACATGTTTGTTGCTTAGTCAGGCTAGTCTTCTGCTGCACCTCTGATTCTTTCTTTCTATAGGGATAGCTTGCTCTTTCACCCTTATTGTAGACTCTCTAATGTAGAGCCAGTTCTCCCAGACTCCTTTTATGTCCCTCAAACTTGCCTCCCATGGGATCCTGCCCACAAGTTCCCCAAGATTTTTTAAATCTGTTTTTCTGAAATCTGGTGTCTTTTTGCTGAACTCCTTCCTCCTTTCCCTTATTATCTTGAACTGTATTATTTCAGGGTCATTGTCACCCGAAAAACACATCCCTAAAAAGTGTGATTAAGAATCTAACACAGCCTTCAAAAGTGTGAAGATTTTTTTTGTTCAATCCCTCCTGATTATTGTACAACACCTAGTTCAGATAACATTTATACACTGAAATAGTTAGGTGATATCTCTGTGTAGGGAATATGTGATTTAGTAAGCCAAGCCTCAGCTATTTAATTGGCAGAGTTCAGTGCTGTCAACCTACTGTCAAGCCTTGAGACAGGCCACTTGTCAATAATGTGTATCCTCTTCCTCATCATCATTTGTACTTGTCTCTAGCCACAATATGGGTTGTCAGTTTTGCACAATCAGAAAAGGTTGTCTGCTCTGAAGCTTGTTCATTAGGACCCATCAGTGATGTTGAAGATCAAAATCATGAGAGTGGATGGTAGACTCAATGATGATGAAAGGCAGATTTGTGGTTGCTGATTTAAGGTATTCCTGTTGCCAGTGTGATACGATATTATCCTGAGTTACTGCAGAATCATCTCAATGACAAATTAACTGCAGGTGGACTAAAGAAATCCATATACTATAGCTGTAAGACTGGCACACCCTCTCTAATCATTTGAGAACTGTATTCACTTGTCACTCTGTGATGGTGTTATGTTACTTAATACCACAGGCAGTGGTGTTGGGATAGGAAGCAATACTCCTGATGGAATGGACAAAATCACATGTAAATATAATCACACATCAAAAAACTTTGTATGCAATTAACGACAACAGATAGAAACATACTATTCTGCAATTGAGCCAGTTAGTATCAGCAACGATCCCTCATGGTTGAGGATGATCACTCCCATGGGTCATGTAAAGGTTTGTAAATGAGTCTGTTGATGGCTAAATCCTAGCACCACAGAGTGTCTGGAAGACAGCATAGACAGTGGTTAATGGGAGAGTCAGATTACAGATTTTGAAGTCTTGTTTCCTCTTCTTCCATTTTTGTCATTTTTGCCTCCAGAGTGAGAAAGGTTTCCCCAAATTAAGATTTAACTTCTCTCACAAGGCATTGCCATGTAGCCCTGTCCTGAGCTCGTTCTTCCCAATTTGTTGCATCAATTCCATACTTCTTAATGTTCACCTTGAAGCATTTCTTCTGTTCCCTCCCCACCCCGCATTTTCTTTGTCCTTGGATGAGTCAGGAGCATAGCAATTGTTTTGGTAAGTGTCCACTGCAGCTGATGTTGAATAATTAGTACTTCCATACTGGTCATGTTAGCATCAGTAAGGACACTGGCATTTGTATGACAATCATCCCACTTCATGGCAAATATCTTCCAGAGGTGCACTGGTGATGGCATTCCAGGCTTTTCAGGTGGTCTCTGTAGATCACCCAAGCTTTATAGCCATAGAGAAGAGTTGGGATTACCACAGATTGACATAGTAGGAGTTTTGTTCAAGTCCTGATATTGTAATCATTGAACTCATGAGGGTCTAGTCTTCCAAAACCAGAGCTGGCAAATCATATCCTATACTGGATCACTTCACTGATGTTATTAGCCTTCTTTGAGAGATGGCTGCCAAGGTAGACAAAATATTCAATGTTCTCCAGCTCCTGTCATTCACTGAGGATATTTGCTGAGGGAGTTGATTGGTTTGGGGCAGGCTGGTGAAGAACCTTTGTTTTTCTGATGTTAAGGGTCTGTCCTAGGCACTGGTATGCTTGAAGACCTCAACTGGGATACCATTAGGGCCAGTGTTTTGTTGTTCTTTATCTATCTTATTTCATGGTGGACTTCTTCAGAGGTTGGTGGACTGGCAGGTGCTCCCCTTACTGGATGCTGTGGGATGGATTCAATAGTTTTATGAGTCATCCTTGATTCTCAGTTCAGGAGCTTTAGGTAGTACTCCTTTCAGTGGTTTTTGATGGACTCATTGTTTTGAAGAGTGTGCTGCCATCTTCATATCTAAACAGGGTGAGTGCTCAGTAGCTTGGTCTGCACACCGCCTTGATTGCACTGAAAAAGCTCCACATGTCATGACTGACTGTCAACAAATTCTTAGATTTCTTTTGCCTTCTCTTCCCACTATTTCTTTTTATTTGAATTTTCATCTGGGCTTCAGCTTTAATCTCTCAAAAACTTCTCTGCTTCTAACTGGACATTGGATGGTTTTGCAAGTCATGGAAAGCTTTTCTTTTCCAATTGAGAAGGTGGCATAAAGTCATGTGGACACTGTTGCTGATACTGAAGAACTAGGAACCAGAATGATCTGCATATATTAGAGACATAATCTGAAATCAATTACATGAAATTCACTTAGGACAAGTGAAGAGCCCTTTACTTGGGAAAGAATAATTCCATGAACAAATGCAGGGGAATGATTAGCTATGTTTCAATATTCAGAGAAGGACCTGGGGATTACAGTGTCCAATAAGCAGAATATGAGCCAATCATGTGTTATTGTTTCAATTAAAGGCAACGGCATATAGTGTTTTATCACTTGTTGCTTATAAATTAACAGAAGTGTTTCTGAGACCTTATTCAGCACCGGTGAGACCTCATTTGGAGTACTGTGTCCATTATTAGACCCCTCACTTCAAGAAACATGTGAACACATTGGAAAGAGTCCAGTGGATAAAAAATATTAGATGCCTGGGAAACATGACTCACATGGAGAGGCTGAAAGAATTAGGATTATTTAGTATAGGAAAGAGAAGATTGAGTGGGAAGGAGGATATGATAGAATTCTTCAAATACTTGGAAGACAGTTATAAAGAGGATGGAGATAGAGTTTTCTCTGTGGCTGTAGGGGGCAGGATTAGGGGCAGTGGACTCAAAGTCATCTCAGCCAAAATTAAGCATAGCTGCTGATGACACAGAGCTAGAAGCTGAAAGAAGAAAGCAGTAGGCAGAAAGTCCAAACTATCAAACGGAAAGTCCCAACTAGCAAACAACCTAAGTTATGCATGCCCAGTCATGCACAAAGCACACGGCCAGTGTGTGATCAACCAGAATATTCCATACAACTCGCATTTTAATTGGCTAACCATGACATATATAAGCCAACATAATTTCCGCCCAAGGCAGAGACCTGCCAGAACATGCTTTGAGCTTTTTCACAAGCTGGCCACTTGTGAACGTCTCTCCGCCACCGTCATCTCCCGGCGTACCCCCGCCCTTGCATGCTTGAGTTCGATCCGATTAGTGATTCGTCCACCCAATAGCTATCGACTGGTTTTGCAGCTGTCGTTTGTAACCAAGCTTGACCTGCACTGCACTGTTTCTGGTAGCGTAAGTAAAAAATAAAACTTTTTTCCACAACCATACAAATATAAGCCGCCTGACTCTCCACTGCTAGTCCCCACCTTCTCGATTGTGTTGGCGCAGACTGTGACCAACCAACTTGGTTGCCACAAAAGTATAGCGGAATAAATTTAAGTTAGAAATTGAGAGAACTTTCTGACTTTACGGGTAGTGAGTCACTGGAACAGGCTACCTAGAGAGATTGTGGACATTCCATCCCTTCATGCCTACATCCCTTAGACACACTTGACTGAGATGGTTTGGTCTGGAATGATACTACCTTGAGCAGAGCATTTATGACTTTAGCAAGAATTCATGAGGTCCCTCCCAGCCCTATTTTGCCATGATCCTAAGAGTACCTTTAAAAGTGCCACAGAAACGTGTGAGGATTAAGGATTTTTTAAAGTTAGGCAACTTTGAAAATCTACTAGTTACTAGTCTGAATCTTTAGTCACTTGAATGAAATTTAAAAATTGTTCCTAAGACCAGTGTTAGATGACTTTCCCAAAAGTTCAGTTAGTGTTCAATATCAGCCATTTTGAGGTGATAGTATATTTTAGGCATATTGTGAATTTTGGATAAATTCTAACTTCAGCTTTTCTATATATATTCTATGTGTTTTTAAATTATTTTAACATAATTTTTTCCTCTATTTATGCCTGAAAAGAAAATTGCCAATATTCTTTTCTTCTTGGACATTAATATTATTTAATTGAGGCAACTTGACCATTGAAAAATCTGTATATGGAGAAGGTTTCTTACAAAGTTATCTAGCAGGTAAAAATGTAAAAAGATCTGAAAACTGAATTCTGTTGTTGGGCCAAAATCATGTAAGCAGAATTATGTTGAAAATTTTTAAGAATGATGGTAATAATACGGCTTCCAAAGGGGTATTGAGATTCCATTGTCACCTAAAATCTTAAACCAGGACTAGCTATCTTTCCAAAGAGTATGTTCTAATTTTGGGGGGTTGAAATACAGCCTGTCTTTGCTCTTTATCCTCACTACAGACTTCTCTGGATCTGTGTGTAAAATAAGGTAGGTTTATTTTATCTCTCATATTCATTCACAAAATATTAAATATGCAGTCTCCACTGAGTAAATACTGTCATGGAAAACAGATTTATTTATTGGTTGCTACAAGATTAATGTGACTTCTGGGACTTGCAAACTGTAATAGTTCTTCATAATCCTTGTTGAACTATTGCACAATCACAGTCATTCTATTTACTAAGTATAGTCTGTGTAAATCCTTTATTAATCTGATAAACTCTGAGTCCTCTCTTGAGCTTGCATTATATGAAGCATATATTGCTGAAAGGAATTTCCCAAACTCCCTATATAAATGGAGAAACGTTTCTTTGGAATTGTGCTTCTCCTATCTGTCTCCTCCATCTGCTAGATAGTAATCGTTCTGAGTCCATCTTTTGTATCTATGTGTACAGTGCCTAGCATAATGGGGTGACTGATCTCCAATGGTAACCTTTACATTCTAACTTACAGTACAAATAAATAGTAATAAATTCATCTCCTTGACTGATGAGAATGAACTAAGGACTGATTTATAGCTGATGTTCCATGCTACCTTTGCTGTTATAGGAAATAAAAAGCATTTTTCATGGAAAAAAATGCCAAGACAATGGCCAAGTGCCAAACTACTGCTTCATGGTATCCTTAGAAGTCTTCTGTCATATGAACTATCTCAGCCAAAAAAAGATTAGCATTTACACCCATTTATGTATCGATGTAAAACCTGGACAAAGATTAGCAGTGTCTTAAGAAAGATCACCTGATCAATTGGAAGGACAAAAGAATGAATGCCAGTGTTATGCATCAAGACAACATCATCATCATTGAAGCCATGTTTATACAGCACCAGCTCCATTGGACAGAGCACCTCATACGGATACCTGATAACTGACTCCCAAAACAGGTCCTATACGCCCAATTTACTGATAGTTACTGCTACAGAGGTGGTTAAAACGAGATTTGAGGACACCTTGAAGGCCAATCTGAAAAAATGCAATATTAACTTATGATACTCAACTACTAAATCTCTTGCAGTGGAACTCTAATCCTCCCCAAGATCGACAACAAAGCATTGATTACTTTGGGCAATCTTTCCATATTATGATCAGAGAGAAGAAAGGGAAAGAACTGTAACCCTACATTATCAGACCCCACTTCTTCCTCCCAGAACTATTTTTAATGTCTGGAGTTGAACATGTGGATGTCAGATTACCTTCCTCAACCAACTTCAGACTCACTGATAACTCTACTATTTACTGGAAGACTATCCTTGTTGTATTGAGGGACTTACAATGATAATATTTAAAAAGTGAATTTGTTCTAGATAGATTCTCATAGCCTATCACTGATTTATGATACTGTTTCTGCATCTGATGCAGCTAGTATGAAAACCATACAGAACTACAAGGGAGAAGATCTTTTTGCATTATTGTACTAATGAAAGTGGTAAGAGTGGATTCTTGATGTATTAGTCCTGTAACTATTTGGTCTTTTAAAAAGATATTGTTGGCATAAAGTATGGGTTGGTATTTGGTGACTTTTTGGGACTAAGTTAAAACAGCCCCTTCAGTATGGAAAGTTAATCTGATCAGACCCCAGGTGTTGGGCAGCTAAGTGAGCTTCATAGAAAGCTACCTATCAGAGTCTTAAGAGAGAAAGAACTTTCTGTATCAATACTGTGGAGGACGTTCTTTTGTACAAAGATGCCTATTCCTGAAATGTCTTCATTAATATAAATCAGTTGTTTGTTAGATTTGGAAAAAAAACCTGGCATAACTACTCAAAAATGTGGCAGCCAACCACAGCAGCAGGGAAAGTACTTTGAACTATGACCCTTGTTATTAAAGTATTGCTGCAACATCTTGGTAACTTTATTTATAAATGAGTATATTATTAGGAAAATAATTGGGAGATAATTAGATCTGTTCATCAATGTATACATAATGCTCTGGAGTTGCTTCCCCTCTTAGCATTAATAGAAAGTATTAAAAATTCTCCTGGTAAAATGGAATGATTTCTCTTTAATGTGTATCTACCATTGATGAAAAAGGTTAAGGCACATATGGCATCATTAAAACCAGTGGCATTTTTCTTGCTGATGTAGTGATTAGCCCTGAAATGGAGAGGAAAGAGTATGAGTCAGCTTCTGCATTTCTTGTGTCCCTAAACTCCCTTCTGAAGCCAACTGAAGTTCTTAACATGCAAGTAGTCTAACATCAATTACCTGTGTGTTTTATAATCCTGTTTGTAGCAGAAAAAAGAGAAAAAAAATAGTGTTGGTTACTCACTATAAAGTTAAATGTCACATGCCACAATGAGTGAAAGCATAATGGATCTGTCTTCCATTGAAACAGAATAATCTGAGTAAAAACCTCTGCAAACACATTCTTCCCTGTAATAGCAGATTGTCTAAATTGTGAGGATACTTTATGTGCCTGCTTAGGCATGAAGACCTCCTGCAAAAGATGAAGGACAATGAATGTAACTTTTTGTGGATGGTGTACTTATATGGAACATAAAACCCATTTTATGAAATGAAAGTCCTGTAACAATTTGGTTGGCATTGATAAATGTTTTTTAAACACAATGATTATCCTTCCAGCTAAGAAACACAGAATACTGTAGACTCCCATATCCAGTAAGTAGAAATTATGTTTCTTAACAACAGTGACTGACAAATTACATATTAGTCTTGATATATTTCAACAATTGTCTGATTTTTTTTCCATTGCCCTAGGCCTTCTGAAGTCATTTCTATTTGAGCATAGTAGGTATAAAAAACTGTTTTTCTGACTTGGAATGTTGTGCAGAACAATAGAAAGATCAGACCCCATCCCATCCCATCCAAGGTATAGTGGTCCAACTTTAAGGCCACAGAGATCATTGGACCTATTGTTCATGTAGCTGCACTTGGATAGAAGTTCTAAAAGAGACCATGGATCTTTCCTTTTCAGATGTGGTATAGTTAAAATACCTTGTTTGTAGTCAAGGTCTAATGGACAGCAGAAATAAATGTCATATTCCTCACCTGTAATTAAAAAAAGAAAACTTAGTTTGAGAAGATATAGATCTCTGATGACAATACATAAGAAACAGGGGAAATACAAATCAAATAAATGGTATAGCAAAGCATTGGAATGATTGCAAAGGGTAACGAGTCAAAGTATAGCATTGATAGATGTCAGGGATGATTATTTCCCTTTGTGGTATTCAAAATTATGAAGGGTTTACCTAACAATTTATTACTTTATCTTTTTTTTCCACAATGCAAGTAAAAAGTAGATACACAATAAAATGACATGCAGTTAGATTTAGAATTTTTTGGAGGGTGGTATGCATTTAAACTGTGTAATTCAGTGTCACAGGAATATCTGAAAGTGCAAATCATGAGGCCCAAACTTAAAAAAGAATAATGCCAAGTAGCTCATATATGCAATATTAACTAGAAAATCAGCACTGTTTAATTATTAAGAGTGATGTACAAGGTTAAGGGTATGTGACACAGATGCAGCACCAGTTGATGAATAAAACCAACTGAAATTTTTTCATGTTTTGAAATATTGGTGAAAAATCAACTTTTAAAAAATGTCTAACACATCAGCTCATTTTTCATAAATTATCTATCCATTTTTGTCCATTTGAATAACAGTTAAATAACCGTAAAACAAAGGTATGTGGTCATTGTACTGTATCCATAATGAATTTACTCTGAAGTGCATTTTTTGGATTTATTAAACATTACATTAAAGTCTTCACAGTTACCCATCTCTAGATAATGATCAACATATAAGTCTAGTAAGCATGATTACTCCTTTAGTATTCTAATTCAACTAAAATTTAAAAACATAATGAATGTCATATATGGATAAGGTGACAGCATATTGTTATGTTATGAATGTATTAAAAAAAGAGAGACGTAACAATAAATTCAGTGATACTGTATTTTGCCACCCTGGCATTTCTAAGCATGCAAAGTATTACTGGCATGTCACATGCTACATTACAGAGCTGTAAAATGTGACCCAATATATCCTTAGATGGTAACACAGATATTAATGATTCAGAGAAGAATAAATAATTTTCAGATCATGATGAGGTATAATGTACTTGTAAAGTGCATTACTGCATAATCTATTGGAGGCAAAAAATATTAGCTATGGACTAACAGAGCAGAACTTGTAAGGCAAGTTTGTTATAGCAGTATGTTCACAATGCTAGTGATTAAGTCTTTTCACGCTTTTTATAGCTCTCTGGAGGCTTTACCAGATATATCTCAGATACTCATGAAAACTGAAACAGGGGATATAGTTACATGTGGGATTATTTTCAGTGGTATAAAATAGAAACTTGACCTTACAGTTACAGTTTTACCAGGTTTCTTTCCTAACCCTCCAAAAAATGATGTTTTTAGATCATAGTGTATTGTGAAACTCAGAATTTTCTGGGGAGCTGAAAGGAGATGTTATTCTGACACGCATTAACCTTTAAATGTAAATATAAAAGTAAATACATGTCAGGATAACACGCAATTTAAAGCAATTGAAATGTCAGTGGAACTGCCTTGTACAGCTCTGCAATGATAGACATTGATTTGCCTATCATCTTTTGAAAGATTTTTTTAGAGTATCATCTTCAGTGCCCCCAAAAGAGTGACCAGTAGAGCTCAATCTATCTGTGTGTATAAACATGTGCGCAGAAATAAAATTGAATAGCAAATTTGATGCAAACATCACTTTACAAAAAGAAGTATATTACTTTCCAGAGTCTGAGAATAAGTTATAAACACGATGAAAACATAAATTGTTGGAGACTTCAGAATTGAGAATTAAGCCCTGATCCAATGAGTCTTTAAAAAAGCACAATGAACTCTCATCATATGATTGTATGACTGCATGTAAACTTTTTATATGGGTGATTTAGGAAACAATAGGCAATTGACAAATATTTCCTGTGAATTTAGTTCAAGTTGTTTTATTAACCTGAATTTTCTTAAGAGAACGTGAGCAGTAAGATTTCTTTCTAATTTTAGTTTCAGGCAACTTTATATTTCATATTTTTTTTTGGAGGGAAAAAATACATAAAACTTACTTGTGGAGTGAAGAGGGAACTAATCTGCAGCCTGTTCCCACCCAGTGAGATCAAGGACACATCTATGTGAGAAAAGTCAGGCAGAGATTTGCTTATTTCTAGTGTCTCCTGCAGGGTTTTCAATAGGCAAGCATTTGACAGTATGAAATTAATTAAGTGATGACAATGTTTTCATAAAATATGGAAGATCTGTACCAGATTTGTGCTAGAAATACCCAAACTTTAGAGACCCTTTTAATTTTATAATATATTGTGACATTTTCCAGCTGTGCTATGAATACGTCATAAAGGAAAAGTAAGAAACATGAGCCCTACACAGGCTTATTCTGTGTCACTGGCAATTGGTCCCAGTAATGAGTTACAGTTACTTAATGGACGTTTTATTTATTTATTTATTTATTTTTCAGTGAACTGTTTGTGGTTAACTCTCCTTCTGGGACTGTATGTTGGGTGTGCTATGAAAGGAGTAAAAAACAAAAGTGTACAACCTGCTAGATACCTAGCATTGTTTCATTTAGAGACCAGATGCCTGATTTGAGGGTATTTATAGATCATAAGCAGGAATGGGGACAGCAGATGTTCTAGGTCATAAAAATAAATTTAAAAAAAATGAAAACCAAAGACTTCTCTGAGAAAGAAATAGCTGAAATAGTCTGTTAGTTGAATATCTGGTGAATAGAAAGCTGATTTGAAGGAAACTATTTGAAGTTAACTCTACATGAAACTGAAAACCTCCCTGTATTAATCCAGTATACACACTCATGTATTTTGCAGTACTACTGGTTTTCGCAAATGAAATTATACAGACTTTTGTAATCACCTGATTTCTTATTAGTATTGCATTTTACTTAGGAAAAAATATTGATTACTTCGCTTTTACTGAAGAAGTCGTAGTAATGATTAGCTTATTGGTAGGCAAAAGAAAATAGGATTTTGGGGAGAACATGCAGCTTGATCTAGCTGTCACTGAGGTGAAAGGAAAGCCTCTTTGATTTTAGAAGGAACTGGATTAATTTCATAATGCTTGCATTTTTCTCTATAGCTGTGTCCAGAGTTAAAGGAGGACTTCAGTTTGTAGAGACATACCTAAGCTAATATTATACTGGGTGCCATCAGTACTGGTAACAGTGCAGCCATGGCAGCACACAGATCAGCCAACACTTAACACTCATGTCTTTTCTCTGCTTCCCACACTGGATTTTCCAGCCTACTTAGGTTTTCATGCTGCTGGAGTTATACCATTATTTGTACCTCTGATAGCTAATTTAAAGCTAATTCTGGTATTCTATACAAACTGCAATTAATTCATCAACTGTATTCTACAGATGTTGTCCTGTGGGGCCAGGCCAACTCACAGGATCTCAAAACTGCACTGTTAAAATGGGGGAGCGTGACTCAACCGCACATATACAGACACATGCACTACCAACTCATGCACATACACATCCAAGATTACCAGTCTAAGCACATGCACACCTATCACCAATTCAAGCATATACACATTACGCACACCTAAAATTAGACAAAAATCAGTTGTCAATACCCGCACACCCAATACACATACATGAATTACTAATTTGTATATCACACACGATGATATACATATATATTTACCAGTTCACACACACCACACACATACACATAAGTGAGTTCCTAATTTGGGTGGTGTTGTGTGAGTGTGTGTGTGTGTGTGTGTGTGTGTGCGCGCGC
This sequence comes from Crocodylus siamensis, assembly GCF_052110815.1. Classification (NCBI taxonomy): domain Eukaryota; kingdom Metazoa; phylum Chordata; order Crocodylia; family Crocodylidae; genus Crocodylus; species Crocodylus siamensis. Next base: position 57,755,257 of record NC_143399.1, read on the forward strand.
GCATGCGTGCTTGGGGTACTTGGAATACATAGAGTGCTTGGTGACTATGGGAGGGGGAGTCAAGGGTCAAAGATTTCCAGGAGGAGAAGGAGGGAGATGGATAGGGGTCGAGATGAGAGAGGGAAAAATAAAAGAGTGCAAATGTGGGGTTTGGTGAGTGGAGAGCTGAGAGGCACAGAGAGGGAGCTGAGATGACAGAGAGAGATACATGAGAGGAAGATCAGAAAGCAGATATTTGAGTAGGGCTGGGAGGTCAGTAAGACCAAGCCCAACTCAGGTTCCAAATTAACAGTTTTATTAAACAGGCAATATACTGAACCAACAAAGTTATTGGTTCTTATACACACACACACACACACACACACACACACACACACACACATACACACAATGGCAGCAGGGGTTAAAGAGGCTTGGTAGAGGGGCTGAAGTCTGGGAAGAAAGAGACAGGGTCCAAGTTGGAGGAGGAAAGGTACAGGTAATATCTACCTATCCCAGGCTGAAAGTGATCCTTGAAGGCCAGTCAAGGTTTCCTTCAACAAGGTGTTGTCCAGAGGAAGTTGTCCAGGGTCTATGGAGTGGATAGGTGGTGTGACATGGAGCTGGTCTGATCTGGATGGAAATGGTGTTCCCATTGGGTCTGTCTTCACTACCCCTCTTTATAGGGTTAGACTTTCTATGACCCTAGTGGCAGGGATATACCCAAGCAAGGGTCAGCCCTGATCTACTGAGCATGTACGCTCCAGGTGAGGACATGCAGTTTCAGGTGTCTGTGTTGCAATGGTGGATTGGCTGGTTTCTGCAGCAGTCTTTATTTTCCAAATCTTGAGCCAGGGAGGGTCAGTGCAAGCTGATGGTTGGGTCAGTAAGTTAGTCGTTCAGTCATTCATGGGGAGAGATTTTTAGACCTACTGCCATTGTCTGTCAATCACTCACTCACTCCAGGAACCAGTTTACATGGGAGGGGGGTCATGAGTCACACAGTTACAACAGTTACAATAAGGTATGCCCGGGCAGGGGACACAACATGTAGACTTGACATGACTTTAACATAACTTATGCTAAATTACACATGTAGGCCTAAATTATATAGCATCAATAAAAAAAAAAGAAACAAAGAGTAAAAGTCAGTAAAACAGTAATCACACAATATAAAACTGTAAAAATCAATATAAACATAATAATTATACAATATAAAACAGTGGATATCCATATCAAAATAGCAGGGCACTTATTTGCAAAGGAGAGGGGGGAAATTTTTTCTACCAAAATGAAATGCTAAAGCTTACTCATAATTATCTATAAGGAATAGAGAGGGAGAGAAAAAGTTAGAAATAGTTGGGGAAGGGAATGCATTTATATATATATATAAAAAGAAAACTGGGAGTTGTGTTATAGATAAACCCCTTTAATAAAAATGAGCAAAAATAAATACATTGTACATTGTATCTCTCTGTTCTAAAGCTTTTATTTAGAAATATGAACTGCCCTTGAAATATTGACCTTGAAATATTGCCTTAATAAAATTTCAAAGTTACACACACACATATGTGCACATGCACATGCACAGACACACACAGATGCACACTACTTTATATACAATACACTATTTCATCAAATGAATTAATAGCTAGCATCTTTGCTGACTTATCCTAGAATAGTTTGAGCATATTATGTGTAAAGATAATAAATGTATTATTGATATTACTGTTCACCTCATTTTCTCCTAACTTTACATGCTCTATTGGTAATATTTAAAATGAAAGGATTACATAAAAGATTACTTACACTTGGGTTTTTCACCCCTCCAAAAATACCTAAGAAATTTGTAGATGTAATAAAAAGTCTAGTTAACCATAACGTGGAGGCATATACCCGGTGAAAGGGAGGGATTATCACCAAGGAGGAATACTCCTCCTTGGCCCATGAGTATAGGAGGGCTATTAGGAAGGCCAAGGCAGGGATGGAGCTCAGGCTAGAGACCAGGATTAAGGACAACAAAAAGTCCTTCTTCAAATACATTGCGAGTAAGAAGAGGGCACCAGGTAATGTAGGGCTCCAGCTAGACTCAAATGGTAATCTTGTGGCTACGCCAGACAAGAAAGCCGAAATTCTTAACAAGTTCTTTGCCTCCATTTTCTTAGACAGGGACCAGGACAGCTCTCCCACCACAGGTAGGGGCAATCTTGGGGATAGCACTGCCAGGCCTTGGGTCTGCGCAGATGTAGTTATGGATCTTCTGGAAGGGCTGGATGTTTTCAAATCTGCAAGCCCTTATGCCCTCCACCCATGGGTGTTGAGACAGCTGGCAGGAGTCATTACTGTGCCCTTGGCCCAGCTGTATGAGTTATCGTGGTCCACGGGCCAAGTGCCCAGAGATTGAAAACTAGCTAATCTTATGCTCATTTATAAGAAAGGGAGAAAGGAGGACCCAGGAAACTATAGGCCCATAAGCCTCACATCGGTCTTGGGGAAAATCCTTGAAAAATTATCAAGGATCACATCTGCGAGAGGTCAGCAGGGGAAATCATGGCCAGAGGAAATCAACATGGGTTCATCAAAGGCAGGTCCTGCCAGACCAACCTGATGGCCTTTTATGACCAGATAACTAAATCCCTGGATGATGGTATCCCCGTGGACATAGCCTTTCTGGACTTTAAGAAGGCCTTTGACACTGTCTCTCACCCCATTGTCATTAATAATTTGAGTGACTGTAGCATTGATGCCTACACAGTTGGATGGATCAAAAATTGGATGATGGGATGCACCCAGAGAGTGGTGGTGAACGGGTCATACTTGATCTGGCAGGATTGAATAGTGAGGTCCCCCAGGGCTCAGTCCTGGGGCCTACACTGTTCAACATCATCAGCAACTTGGATGAGGGGGTGGAAAACATGTCCAAGTTTGCCGATGACACCAAGATGTGGGCACTACAGACAGACTACAGAAGTGAGTGGATGGTAACAGGATGGGGTTAATGTAGACAAATGCAGGGTGCTGCACCTTGGGAGAAGGAATCCACAGCATACATACAAGCAGGGGAGCTCTCCCCCTTGTGAGCAGAAGCGGAAAGGGATCTTGGAGTCATTATTGACTCCAAGATGAACATGAGCTGCTAATGCCAGACCACAGCCAGCAAAGCCAACCACACCTTGTCGTGCATCCAAAGGTGCATCTCAAGCTGGTTCAAAGAGGTGATACTTCTCCTCTATGTGACATTCATCAGGCTACAATTGGAGTACTGCATCCAGTTGTGGGCACCACACTTTAAGAAGGATGTGGCCTGCCTTGAGAGGGTTCAGAGAAGGGCCACCCACTGGGTTGGAGGGCAACAAGGCAGGCCCTATGAGGAGAGGCTGAGGGACCTGAACCTGTTCAGCCTCAGCAAGTGGAGGCTGAGAGTGGATTTGGTGGCTGCCTACAAACTCATTAGGGGAGATCAGCAGCAAATAGGAAGGGCCCTATTCCCCCCAGCAGCACCCGTGGTGATGAGGAACAATGGCCAGAAGCTGCTGGAGAATAGGTTCAGATTAGAGATTAGGAGGCACTATTTCACTATTAGGGTGGCTAGGATCTGGAAACAAGTTCCTAGGGAAGTGGTCCTCGCTCCTACCTTGGGTAAATTCAAAAAGAGGTTGGACAAACACCTGTCAGGGGTTGCGTGATCCCAGCGTGTACTCCTATGAGTGGCTGGGGGTCAGACTAGATGATTTGTTCAGGTTCCTTCTGACACCAAACTACTATGAAACTACTGAGCATAACTTATTTCTGTTCAAAATTAGGACAGCTGAATTTTCATTAATACGAATAATGCAGAACCAAATCCTTAACACCCTGCTTAATTATAATACTGTAGGGTTGAGGCTTGCAACAATGATGTCTATAAGGTCATAGAATCACAGAATCATAGAAAATTAGGTTGAAAAGGACCTCAGGAGATCATCTAGTCCAACTCCCTGCTCAAAGCAGGACCATCCATGACTGGATCATCTAGGACAAGGCTGTCTAGTTGGATCTTAAAAATCTTTAAGAAAAACTCCACACTATCTCTGGGTAACCTGTTAAAGTGCTTTACTACCCTCCTTATGAGTGAGTTTTCCCTAATATCTAACCTAAGCTTCCTTTGCTGCAACTTGAGAGTTTTTTTCTGTTATGTACAATTACTGAGAACAGTCTAGTTCTAGCTCTATCATCTTTGGAACCACTCTTCAGGTAGTTGAAGACTGCTGCTAGATCCCCTCCCCCCTCAGTTTTCTCTTCTCTAAACTAAATAAGCTCAGTTAACCCACTCCTCCTCATAAGTCATGTGTCCCAGCCCCCTACGTTCATTGCCCTCCACTGGACTCTCACCAGTTTGTCTACATCCTTTCAGTAGTGGAGGACCCAAAACTGACACAGTAATTCAGATGGGGCCTCATAAGTGCCAAAAAAATTGAAAAAAATCAGTTCATTTAATCTGCTGGCAACACAGCAAAGCATGCTGTTATCTTTCATGGAAACAAGGACACACTGTAAGCTCATATTCAGCTTATTGTCCACTGTAATACCTGTCCGGACCAATTTTTGAGTGTATGCTGGTAACACAAGAGTTAAGTTTGATCATGCGCAGACAAGCAGATAAGGCCTATGGAAAATTCAACAGCGTGCCCAGCATGTGCCCCCTATGCGACCCTTGGCTTGTCAGTCACAACTGACCTAGTTTTGTAGCAACGCACATGCTTAGTTCTGCTCAGCAGGTGAAGTAATCTGACCAGACGCATGCTCAGTCTACAGACTTCATGACGTAATTGGACTAGAAATTTCTTTAGAGAAGACAACCTGATTGGCTAGCTGGTTGTCATAAAAGACTTGGGGGCCCCTCCCACAGGTTTTTTGTTGTTGTTGTTTTAGCGAAAGAGACAGTGAGAGAGAGTTTTGGGTTTGACAGTGGTGCTGACAGAAAAAGATTCGTCCTGAGAGCAGAGGCTGCGGCTGCAGGGACTGCTTCTCAGGAGGGCTTTAGGCCCACTGGTCTCCTGCCCGAACCTGAGAGCAGAGGCTGCTATTTGCAGGGACTGCTCCTCAGGGGGGAGACCACGCTCAACCTCCTCACCAGATATTGCCTTACCAGAGACTGTCTCACAGGGAGAGATTGACCCAATCCTGAGAGCAGAGGCTGCGGCTACAGGGACTGCTCCTCAGGAGGGTTTGGGCCCACTGGTCTCCTCACAGCTATGATTTTGCGATTTATTCGATTTGTCTTGATCTGATTATTCTGTATTGATCTCTGGCTAACGAATTAATTTCCGGCTTCAACTTCGACCACAATCCCGCATCTTGACCACTGGCTATGACATCATAACTCCGACCTCCACATTGACTTCGGCATCTTAACGACCACCCGTTTCATCCACTTTGGGCTGGCATCACACCGTTCTTCACATTACAGTTCGTTGTTCATCTCCTGATTAATGAGCTGTTGACCAGCCCTGGGACTATCGAGTTGGGCAGCCACATCTAGCTTCAGCTAGAAAGCAAAGGCTCAGCTTGAGAACCCCATGGGCCAACAGACCCCTTTGTTGTTTGTTACTGTAACTGAACAAGCAAGCTTTCTGCCTATGCTCCACAAGTGTAAGTAAATAAAAATCCATCTTTCGAAACTGAAGCGTGAGTCTGCGTACCGTCGCTAATCCCACCTGTTCCGATCCGATACCACCCTCGGCCCACCGTGACCTTGGGGCTGCTGTTCCCCGACAATACCCACGTACTTTTCTACAGACATGCTGCTTAGCCAGTCAGTCCTCAGCCTGTACTGGTGCATGGGATTGTTCTGTCCTAAGTGCAGGACTTTACACTTGTCCTTACTGAGAATCATGACATTCCTTTTGGCCCAGTCCTCCAATTTGTTGAGGTCTCTCTGAATCCTATCCCTACCCTTCAATGTATCTACTACCTCCCACCCCCACACTTGGTGTCATCTTCAAGTTTGATGAGGGTGCATTCCATGTCATCTTCCAGGCCATTGATGAACATATTGAATTAAATTGACCCCAGGACCCTTGGTACACTCCATTTGATACCATCATACTTAGTTCTAACTCAACCTGTTTAAAAATATCATGAAATTGGGTGCATTTTCTTCAGGAAAAAAATGAGACAATGTTGACACATTTCGTTTCAACCTATTAAAAAACAAAACAAAATATTTTTATTCTAGTTGATTTTATGACCTGATGCCAAAACACAAAAACTCAAAATGAAGTCAGGTCTTTGGATTTTCTTCAAACCAAAACATTTTAAGCTACAAAATTCTTTTGTTTTCATTCACAAAATACCATATTTTTTCATATAGCACTATCCCCCCAAAGATTTACACCTTCCTTTTGGGAAGACAACATGAAGAAAAAACAGATTTCTGCCCCCCCAGAGTTATGGTCACATAGAGCAATGACAGAACCTAATCATCAGCTTACTTACCTTCCCTTTTCTGCTCAGGCAAAACCTATAGTTTTAACCCATGCATAGCCGAATTCTCAACAGCCCCTGGCTTCTCTGCTACATTGAAACTCTGGCTGCTGGTGAGGACTGCATGGATGGATCTAAAACTTTTAAAACAGGGAGCTAGAAAAAGACTGCAGGGCTGTGAAATAGGGAAAGAGAGATTAGGAGTAGCCAACAAACAGCAAAATTGCAGAGGAAAAGATAGCTTGATTTGTGGAATATCAAGACCATTAAAAAGGAGAGGTGTTTTCATTGAGTGAAAAACAGTCAGTAGATAAGAATTAATCAAGTCAATTGACTTTCTTAGCACTTCCTGAATGCAATTAGCCACATTGACTTCTGTGGGATTATTCTCACAGGAACTACTCAACCAGAAAAACATTCCTGAACAATAGTCATGAGTAACTACTTCTCTTGGGTGAATTTTTGCCATAGATTTTTATTCCCTTTCTGCAGGAATAGTGCACGTCTTTTATGTAAACTGGAATTTTTTTTAATCGATCAGAGACACATTTATTAGATATGGAGTAAATGAAGTAAAATCCTAACAAGTGGGTTTTCATTAGACGGGCTTCACTAAATTCATCACCTGTGAATAAAGATATTTATATTCAATCTACATTTCTGGAATCTGCCGGGAGATGAATTTCCCATGTACTCTCTCTGTGTGTGAGTGAGACAGTGACAGACAGACAATTGTTGCTTGTTTCTAATTATTGATATTATTAGACAGGGCTTTTTATGTACTTCATAGAAATCCAGTAAATCAACAAGAAGGTGTAAAGTTCTTGTGCCCTTTTGTACTTCGCAGAATATTTCTTTCATAATAATCTCAGTTCTTCTGTTAAATTTTCCTTTGTTATTTTTTCCTGTTGTGCTGTTTTCATTGACACTACTAATCATTTCTGTTCAAACTAGTGTTTAAGTTTCTACATCACTTTCTGACCTGTCTGCAATTAATTATGAATTTTCTGTGCAGTACTTTAAATTGCTATTTTTTCATCCATGCAAGAAACCCTGATTACTATCAGATTTTATAGGAGCTGACTCATTACTGCTGTCACTAATTTGTCTATTCTCACCCTGCTGAACACCCTTTTCTTTATTTCTAGTTTGATTCTAGCATTAATTATTCATAGCTGACTAATCTGAAATCCAAGCTTCTATTGTATCCTCCTGTATCTGTACTCAGTTCATCTTCTTCCACTTTCCCCAAAATCTGGCTGGCATTGCATTCTTGAATTCTTGTGAGAAATAGGATCAGCCTACTATGTTCCCAGAGCTTCTCATTTTAAGGTCAAACATTCTGACTAATAAATAGAGACAATGAAGCCAATGGGGGTTTTCTAAACCACAAAATTAGTCCTTGCTTTAGGAACATGTCCCTTCCCTATGTGACATTATTCTTTTTAAATATGCTATGAGAAAATTGTCCTCAGAAAAAGAAGAAAACAAAAAATTGGTTATAATTGCTGAACCTGAATTGCCTTTAAAATGCTTATCTATTTTCCATGCAAATCAGTGATAGATTTTCTGTTATCTCTCTCAAATAGAAGAATATGCAGAGGGCCCACTGTATGCAAAATAGATCCTGAATGGTGCTAAGTACCCTCCCCTCTGTAATCGATGGAGATTAGCATGCTGAACACCATTAAGGAACTGCTTGGTACCATGCAGGACTAAGCCTATCAATAGTTTAATAAGATATAATCTAGGAAAGATGTAGTCAGTAACATATATAAGACAAGACCAGAGGTTGCCCTTGGTTACTTGAGTGAAGCAACAAAATTTCCCCAAATTTTGATGACAAAAATATTTTATTTATGACTAGATTTTAGTTAAAACTGATGATTAACTGGAAAGATTGATTTGCCAAAAACAAGACAAGACAACAAATTGGCTTTTACTCATTAAAACTCTAAAAAGTGTGACCTTAAGGTAGGTTCCATAAAAGGGAATTGGAGTTGAACATATGTTTACAGTTAACTATGCCCTCAAGTATTTTCATTAATAGGGCCTAAAATTATTCAGTAGATCTTTAAAATTCCATTAAATAAACCTTAGCTTTAGATCTCTTCTGCTTCCTCTGTCTATGGTTCCCATCATTTAAGTGTGGCAGAGATGATCACAATGGCCAAGAGAAGATTTGATGATGCTTAAGAAAATAGAGCAGTGTAAGGACTGGTATTTTAGAAGAAGGCAGTGGAACATATGAACATTATTTTAGATTTATTTTATTTTTTGTAATTTCTCGATTGCACTTTAAATAATATATTGTTCACTTTGTCTTAAAATATAAAATGAATAAAACTTCATTGTTTATTATAGCTTAATTTGGCTGTTATAAATGTGAGCTTGTAAGAAATTGCTTAAGGACCTGAAGATGTTTCTTCTTTGATTTCTGAATGTTTCTCTTTCAGCAATGATCCTCTATTTTCTGAATATTCTAATAACTTGTACGCAAGGAACAGGATTGATAAAAGACTCAAGCGTGTCAGAATTATTATGGTTTGCCCCACAGATAAATAAGCAAATGTTAATAAACTTTTTCATGCTTAATGGGTATATCTATATAAAATGCTTTAAAGTGTCAGCATCTATGTGTGTGCACCATTTACTGCACAGTAAATTAGTCTACTGTGCAGTTAGCTACTACTTGTAAATACAGGTAGTAAACTAAGTGCACAGTGGGTGCATCTACATAAGATGCTTAACTGTGCAGTAACATAGCTTACTGAGAAGTAAGAGTAACCATCTACACGGTAACATGCTTACTATGCAGTAAAACTTGTTACTTGAGAGCAAATTTGCATCCTGAAAATACAAGTAGAAAATTTATTTTAAATTAATAACAGTAGGACTCATGTAGACAACTTACTGGAAGCAAATCTGCTCCCTGTCAGTCGTCCACCATGGAGTGGGAAATTTCTCCCTGCCAGGAACTTCCTGGAGCCCAGGTGGGGACTATGTCCCTTGCCCCCAGCAGCAGGAAGCTCCAAGTCCCCTGCTCTGAGATTGTGATCAGGGTGCAGAGAACGGGAGAGTAGAGCTGCTGCTCTACTATCATATTTGGGTAGTGGGGGGCTGGGATATCCTTATCTCCCAGCACGAGCTCTGCAGTCGTGCAGCTGCTGCTGGGAGATAAGTCTCCCAGTGTCAGCCTCACAGTCACAGAACTGGTGCTGGGAGATAAGGGTCTCCCAGTTCTGGCCTCTAGTGTGGAACTGGCACTGAGACCTCCCTGTTGGTGTGGGCTGGGAAACTTGTTCCCCACAAAGCTGGGTGGGGAACAGGCTGGGGAGCTTGATCCCTACCTAGCTCCATGCTTGTGAAACTGGGCAAGGAACAAACTCCCCAGCCTCCAATCTGCATGCAGGTTAGGGGCTGGGAACTGGCTTGGTCAGGAGCAGGTCCAAGCATCATGCCCTCATTGGGTGATTCAGACATGGGGCTTGGAAAGAGCTGCATGGATGGGGTAGGTCCCAGGAATCTTCCCCAATTTGTTGGTTTGGCAGCTAGCAGCAAGCAGGGCCCTTTGTAGGGCCCAAGGAAGCGGGAGCAGTTTGCTGCTATTAACAGGAGATCTGCTGCCATTTCCCTGCACGTGTAGATGCTTGCCAGGGAGCATTTACTTGTGAATAGTTTAGTCAGGAGTAAACTGATCATGGATCAAATGCATGTGTAGAATGCCCAGTAGATATTATGCAGTAGCACATGTATAGTCACTGAATGGGGGCATGTATAGATTCTGACAAGGGGGTCATAGGGGAATGCATAGTCTTGCATTGATCAGTTCCCAGTTTCTTCCAGGAGCCATTAGCTGAGTAGTGCTGGGATGAGGTAGCTTTCTGATGCTCCCTTTCCTGCTCCTGCATTGATCATCTCCTGGGTTCCCCCAGGAGCTGGGATGTGAACAGTGCTGGGAATGGGGAACTGTTTCCCCATGCAGCTGGGTACTAGCTTGGAGCTGTCCCATTTCTGCCACATAAATCCCTGCCTAGCCAGAGGCCAGCTGAGAGCTACCCCAGAAATGAGACAGGTCCCAGTCAGCCCAGAGCTGCATGGGGAAGCCCTTCTGGGCATGGGGCTTGTCTCCATGTCCATGGGGCTGAGATGTGCAGCAGCAGCTCTCTCCCAGCCCTGTGCACATTAGGACACCTCCTGATGTGTAAGGGGCAAGGAAACAGCTGCTGCTGTAGATGTCAGAGTATTCCAGACTTTGTGCACATTGGGACTGACCCCTGTGCTCCCTACCAGCCAATGGGCTAGAACCCCAGGGGATCCTGGAGCTCCCCTTGGCTGCTGCAGGGGGATAAAGAAGGGTAGGAGTAGCCTGTACCAGGCTGCTTCCATTAGGATCAGATTTGCTCCCAAATGGGAGGACATGTAGATGTGCTTACTGTGCAGTGAGTCTTTCTAGCATTAATAGTATGTATAGATGCACCTCATTTAAATCCTACTTTGATTATATTGTACAGAGTATTCACTGTTACAGATAACTAGTTTTTCATTAATAGTTTTTTTTCCACATTTCAATGTGGTTGCATAATTTTAAACATGCATGTAAATATTATATAATAAAAATAACATATTTGTCATTTTTTTTTAGATTTCTAGTAAGCATGCCCCTAAAGAGCCCATTTAATTTAAGGACTTTTATAGGCAAGATATTCAGGAACAGGCTTACTGATGCACCCAACAAATGTCAAACTGATTAGGATCTATACATGTAACAGAAGACAAAATTCATTCAGAACTGATGGAGAAATTGAACTATTTAAAAAACGGATGTGGAGAATAATTATTTGACTAGATATTAAATCCTCATTATTAATTTGAAAGTATTGATTATGTGTCCTGCAATTAAATTGAGAATAATTAATTACACTGAGCTTACCACAGTTATTGCCTATGCTTAGAAGAAGATATGAGGTCAGTATCTCAGAAAGTAATGTGTAGTAGCAACAGTTAAGAGAGGAAACTAAAGAAACTATAAGGAAACAGCAAAGAAATGGAGATCATTCAGGGATACTGAACAAGATGTTTTTCTTTAACTGAAGACAATGGTCCTTTTATTATTTCTCTCAAATTGAAAATTCTGTAAATATGTGTTTTCAAAGCACTAGCACATTTTTTTTCCTAAAGCAAAAGATAAAAAGATCTCTGAGATCTACTTTAGCAACAATATGAGAAGAAACAAACATGCTGAAAACCTAAATCCTAGAGAAAAAAAACAAGCCTTAAGCAGAGTTTTCTCCATTTACAATAAAAAAGGTAGAAGAGTGGTTCTGGAAGCACTAAAGGTCTATATATAGATTCATGGTTGAGTCCATTTTATTATATGAAGTGATGGTTCCATGGCCCACCCAAAATCTGAAAATATTTTAAATTATTTCTACCTAATTTTACAATGGGGTTGAGAAAATGGGGGACTCATGCACTGTGAGATATGAGTACCTTAGCAGAATTAAGAATTCTAAACTACTAGATGAATATTAGATCGTTTATGCCTACCTGATAACCCAAGAAGAGCAGCTTTCTAGAAGCTTTTTTTCCTTTGCCAAATACAACCTGGTTTGAATGGTTAAATCACATGTATATTTTCCTCCAGGTACATGGCCTTGGAAATGTATTGAAAATCATTGATCCAATATTTTCCTTATATGAAACAAGATATCAACTTAAAAATCAAAGATGCCAGCATGAAGATGGATATGTTGGCAATGAGACTTTCTAAGTGTTCCCGTTTTAAAAATAATTTAAACTCCTTTGGCCTCAAAACCAATTTGTGTGTTATGCAAAACTATAAACAATGACAGGCCATTACTACACTGAGATTCATTCTTACAAGATCTACAGTTGCCAGATCCCATATTCAAACAGAATATGATCTTGTGGAAGAGCATAGACAATTAAGATAATTATTTGTGGTCTTGTTTTGTTTTTTGAAGAAATAAGAGGAAAATGGATCCCACCATTAATAGGAAATTATAAACTGGGTTAACGAAGGAAAAGTAATTGGGCTTTTTTCTTTTTAACACTTTGGTGCTTATCTGAACTTGCTTAGGTTTATTTTTGTCACTTGTAGAAGAATAAGGGCCAAAATCAAATAGAACTCTCAGGGCATTTATACACGTGCTTCAGGAGAGAGGCTGGGTGTGGGGGAGGGAAGGTTGGTTTAATTAAAGTGGCTCCAAGATTCAAGTGCCCGGACCATCTTGTGTATCAGCATTTCCATGCTCCAAAATGGCAACAAGGGAGCTTTATCTAAAGCTTTTCAAAGACTCTTGATTTATCAAGTCTGCTCCAGCATGCTGTTATTACACACTATTTATGTATAGGTGCTGTCATGTTTTCTTTTTATGTTCAGGACTTCATTTTATTTTTTCTTTCAAAATAAGAGGTGATGGTGGATGGGTCAATGTCGACCAGGGAGGGTGTAGGCAGCAGAGTCCCCCAGGGCTCAGTCCTTGGGCCAGTGCTGTTCAACATCTTCATTAGTGACCTGGACGAGGGTATGGAGAGCACCCTGTTCAAGTTCACTGATGACACCAAGCTGTGGGGTAAAGTAAATACACTGGCAGGCAGGGACCGCATCCAGGCAGACCTGGATAGGTTAGAGAAGTGAGCAAATCTGAACAGGATGTGGTTCAACAGGGACAAGTGCAGGGTGCTGCACCTGGGGAGAGGGAACCAGCATTATGGTTATAGATTAGGGGCTGACCCTCTCAGCAGTAGAGAGGCAGAGATGTATCTTGGAGTCAGGATTGACTCCAGGATGAATATGAGTCACCAATGTGATGAAGCAATAGGCAGAGCCAACCGCACCCTGTCGTACATCAACAGGGGCATCACTAACAGGTCCAGAGAGGTCTTGCTCCCCCTCTATGTGGCGCTGGTCAGGGCCGCAGCTGGAGTACTATGTCCAGTTCTGGGCGCTGCCCTTCAAGAAGGATGTGGAGAACCTGGAGAGGGTCCAGAGGGCCACTCAATATGGTTTAGGGCCTCCGTGGCCAGCCCTTTGAGGAGAGGCTGAGGGACCTGAATCTCTTCAGTCTCTGCAAGAGGAGACTGAGCGGGGGTCTTGTGGCTGCCTACAACTTTATCAGGAGCCGCCAGCAGGGACTTGGGGAAAGTCTGTTCACCAGGGCCCCCCTTGGAGTCACCAGGAACAATGGCCACAAGCTGAGGGAGGATAGGTTTAGGTTAGATATTAGGAAGAACTACTTCACGGTAAGGGTGGCCAGAGCCTGGAATAGGCTTCCCAGAGAGGTGGTGCTCTCACCTTCCTTGGAAATCTTCAAGAGGAGACTGGATAGGCACCTGGCTGGTGTCTTATGACCCCTGGAATCCCCAGTGCTCCTTCCTGCCCATGGCAGGGGGTTGGACTAGATGATCTGTCTAGGTCCCTTCCGACTCACTGATTCTATGATTCTATGATCAGCAGACACTATGTTGTTTTAGTTTTGTGAAGATGCTGGAATAAATAGTGTGTGTTTTTAGTAAAAAGATGCATATTGTATAGGTGCTGTTTTATTGCATGTAATTTATTTTGTTCATTTTACTGTACTCTTTTGGCAAAGGCTATAATTATACAACCACTACTACTTTGGGATCCAGAGGTGTCTTTACATATGCTCCAGGGGAAGAGGTAGTGCTTTAATTAGAGCAGCTCCAATAACTGCTCTAATTAAAGCTTCTGTAAAGTCATACATATTCAATGTTTCACACTGCAAAATAGTGATTGGGTGCTTTAACTAAAGCTTGTTCAATACACTTCAGTTAAAGTGCCCTTGCCACCATTTTTAATGGCAGAGGCACTGAATACATGTTACATGGTGGCTACTGGAGCACACTAACTAGCACTTTGCTCTGCCATGCGCTAATTAGCATATGTCCAGCATATGTATAGCCCTGATGGCTGCAAACTAAAGCTAACATTAGTAGATGTAAAATTGAGACCAGATGGTCTCAGAGTCTAGAAGCCCTAGGATCCACACTCCCCAAGTAGCTTGGGTGGCTGTCCTTCCCTAGTCACTGATGCATTTATCTTTTTGTTATTTTAGGAAATGAGGCCTGACCCAAGCCAGGATTCTCTGTGGTGCCATGCTCTCTGCTGTAAAACCAAGGCTGGGCACCACAGCTAGACTTAGAGATACAAGTCCCCTAACTTAGCAATTGAATGCCTGGAAGTCCTCCCATTCAGGGCAGTAGAGAGTCAGGAATTTCTTGTATAGACTGTATGACTCAGTTGCACCAAAGCTGGAACCTAGAAGTTGAGAGCAACATGTTTTTCACAAGATCCTACAGTTTGAGGAAAGGGTTGTAGACTGAATGATAATAAACCTCATTTTCTTCAATATATCTGTTCTATAGGTGCCCGTGTCAAATTCAATTTCCTTCTGGTTGAGTTGTTATTTTAAAGACACTAAAAAAGTGTTATGAGTAATATAACCTGTCCACTCAATATTTTATTAAAATATATGAATCTACTGGTTTTTGGTTCCACTCTCCCTGCGCAACCTGTTATTTATTTTAATTGTTTTACTAGACATGATATCAACACAAACCTTAAGTGTTAACAGCAGGTATTTTGGTTTGTACCAAATTGATTTCATTTCATAGACATTAGGGCTGGAAGGGACCTCGGGAGATCATCGAGTCCAGCCCCCTGCCCAAAGGGCAGGAAGTCAGCTGGGGTCATAGGATCCCAGCAAGATAAGCATCCAATTTACTCTTGAAGGTGTTCAATGTAGGTGCTTGAACCACCTCCGCTGGCAGACTGTTCCAGACCTTGGGGGCTCGGACATTAAAGAAATTCTTCCTTATGTCCAGCCTGAAACGGTCTTGCAGGAGTTTGTGACCGTTCGACCTCGTCATCCCTTGGCCTTTCTTTGTTTTATAATTAATTTAATTTTTTAAAAGGCTAATAAAAACTTGCTATCTTAGACACTTTAGATTATAAACTTATACACAATAAGTGTTACAGTGCTTTATTCTTGATCCTCTTCTCTTCTTCATTAATACATACTCTCTGGGCAATCTCATTCAGGAACACAAATTCAAATGCCATGTCTGTTTGTCTATATACAAATCTATTCTACTATAAACCTATATCCTTCTTTTTAAAGTACGTGTCTCTAATCTGTTTGTAGATATCTGACCATCAGCAGAAGTTTAACTTGATTAAGACAGGAATCTTAATCTTCTCCATGTAAGCTTTCCCCTCCCTCAGTAATTGTGGACAATTATCTTCCATATCTTTTAGGACCATAACCTGAATATTACCTTATACTTTGACTCTGAAACTCACTCAAGGTCCTCACATCTTCATTAGAGAGTCCTGCAGATACACTATAGCAATGCCAATAAATAATAAACCACATTGGGTGGGTCTACACATTCATTAACGTGTCTTAGATAGTGTGCATTTAGTTTAGTGCTTGCTTAATAAAGTACTAATTAAATGTGCAGTAACTCGAGTTACTTCACAGTAACACAAGCACATGGGTTTTTTGTGATGCTTACTGTGCATTAGCCTAAAACACTGCACAATAGGCTATTAGGACTTTTTTCAGTACTACTCTTCTGCACAGTTTTATTAGGCTAATGCACAGTAAACATCTTGTGTAGATGTGACCAATGAAAAGCTATTGGAGAACCTTTATATTGGGCTGGTAATACAAAGGAAGCTTCAAAGTGAATTCCGCCTCATGGTAGGTTAAAATGAAAACCAAGCCTCCTGATTTCAATAGGAGAATTAATATTTTGTAAAAGTTAACTTGTTCCTAAATATGTAGTATTAATATATACAAAAAACATGTCTTCACTGTTGTTTTTCACTTGAATTTATAAAACTGAAATCTGATATTCTTGAATTAGATAGAATCTGATGTGCTAAAAACTACCATTATTATTGGAAATAACACAAGATATTATAAATGAAATTCAAACTACAGCAGCATAAAATAAAGGATCACATCATTAACTGAACCAGTTTTTTATGAGACTAAAGTGTACATTACAAGGTAAGGAACAGTGATTGTATGTTTAACACTGTATGTGTCTTCCTGAAAAAGCTGTGTTGCCATGCAGCAGTACTGCAGTTCTCCCACTAGTTTTGTTGTCTCTCGTACTGGGCTGGAGTAGAGAATGGGGCTTTACTACATTAAATATATTTAATGGCAAGCTTTAGTAAGCTTGATTTAATATTAGAGCTTAATCTGACTCCTTGCACTGGAGATGTTAAAGTTGCTCTATGCAAAACAAAATTTCTTGAAACATCTAATTTAACAAAACACACAATGCTATACAAACTGATGGCTTGTCCTTCTACTTCAGTTCCAAAACCCTCTCAACAAATCATAAAACTTGACAGTAGTTAGTCCTGTTCCTTCTTAAAGAAAGGGTTCCTTGGGTCAGTTATTAACAGTGTATTATTTTCCAAAAGAGTCTTTGCATATGAAGGAAGCATGGGAATCCCCTTTCTCAGGCTTCTCCCCAAACTGAAATTACCATTTTTCAGGAAAGACCAAAATATGTTTCCTTTTGACCATGTAAACAAGAATCTTATTCGCAAGAAGCCGTGCATTAAGTCCAAGAGAACACAATTTATTCTCTGTGATTTGTTCTCCTCACCCCGACCCAAACCATGGATAGATGTTACATTTATGCTGGAAGAAAAAACCTTTCTTCTGGCACAAAAAGATTATTCAGTCATCAAGGGATATCTTGCAGAAAAGAATGAGATATTCTAAGAAAGGCAGATGATTCCTACCAGGACCATCTCCTTCCTTCTGCACTAACTTAACTGGATGTGCTCTTCTCTCAGGTACTGAGGAAACCCAATATCTCAGTCTTCTGGTCTCCTTCCCTCCCTCCCTCCCTCCTTCTAAGAGAGAAGGACAGAGAGCACTGACTCCTTGATAGCCCATCCAGAGGACAGCTGTCATGGCATCCTTTGGGGAATCTACCATGGAAAATTCTTACACCTCCAGCTGATCAGCTGATTGGTAGGACAGGTGGTCACTCTTCTGTAACGGGATCCCTCCCAGAGCCCCAGGAAGGTTCCTGCCAAGAATGGCCCCCAACCTTCCTCACTCCTCTGGGTCAAACTGGAGGAGTGTGTACATATTTGTTGTGGGGGAGAGGCAGCTACAGAATAATGGCAAGGGTCCCAGGGCTCTGGAAACTGATCCTGTACTGGGGCAAAGGGCATTGACTACATGAGTGTAACAAGAAACACTAATCCCTTTAACCCCAGAGAAAGAGGGTATAGGAGGAACGAGCAGGGTCCCAGAGGAATAGGACTTTGAACTCTGCAGCAGTCAGCAACAAAGTTCAAACATGGATGCCTTGAGACATCTGAGAAACTATGGATGACTGCAGAGCAGGGGAACAAAACCAATCATTGTGCTGAGTACAAACCCCTGAGCCCATTTTCACAGGAAGTGATTAAGTGACCAGGTTGAAAGGCTTGGGTACCTTTGATGCTGGGGTTAGTGACCCAAGGAGCAGCATGCTAGTGCCCCCTGGCTAGAGAACCTACTAGAAATTGCCTCTGGACTTGAACAGACTGTCTAAACCTGCATGCAGTGGGGAGAGGAGCTATGGGAAGAGCCGAATGCCATGACAGGAGATATATTAGAGCATGGGAAGCAAGCCAGCTCCCTAGTGTAGGGGTTAGAGACCAAGGAGAGGTTTGTGTCTTGAGTTATAACCGAGTGTTTTGTGTTTTGTATTTATTCCTACTGGAGGATTGAATTGTGGCTATGGGTCTGGTTTGGAGGCCACAGGGTGTGCCTGGGAGGCACTTAGTGCTTTGAGCTCTATGAAGGTCACAAAATGGGTAGGCTGACAGAGAAGCAGCATCCCTGCCAAGGTGATGGACCCAGAGGGTTGAGAGATTGAGGGAACAACCCTGCCATGGCCAAGAGCCTGGGGGCTTGTAAGCTGCGTTAAAGCCAGGGACAACGGCCTAGTGGATGAAAG
Source organism: Crocodylus siamensis (assembly GCF_052110815.1). Taxonomy (NCBI): domain Eukaryota; kingdom Metazoa; phylum Chordata; order Crocodylia; family Crocodylidae; genus Crocodylus; species Crocodylus siamensis. The sequence continues at coordinate 57,773,728 of NC_143399.1, forward strand.
CCAAATAATACCTTTGAGGCACGGGTGTGTGACTGTAGAGGCAGACAGAGGCCCTTCAGGCACAGTGAGCTTCAGGAGGTCTGGATGAAGGCCAATAGAGCCAGGGAAGCATAAGTGAGATATTGCTAGAGGGGACAGAGCAAAGAGAGGTTATATGTGGGCAGAGAATCCCAAAGACAGAATTTTGGGTGGAAAAGGCTCAGAACAGTACTGAGAGGGAGGACAGAAGGTGAGCCACGCCAGCCTCTAGAGGCAGCCTCCCCAGTGTAGCACTACCACTATCCAAAAGTATGACAGGAAAAAGGAAGGGTGCTAAGGAGCATGGAGAATAAGGTGGGTAGGTTGGGTCATCAGGGAACCCTGCTGAACCTGCTGTAATGATCTCTTAAGGTTATCCGTATTTTCCAATATTCTATTTCTGGTCCTGGCAAAACATAGTTTAGAAATACCAGGCTTATCTGATTATAAATTTGTCATAATTTTTCATATACTGGATCTAATTATTGGAGGCTATTCTTAAACTCTTTCCCCAATCCCCTAGTCCCACCATTGCGACAGGGAAAGCAACAGAAGAGGGAACAAGCATCTGTAAAAGCAGCAGTAGGGGATGGCCTGGGACTGTTTCCCCTGCCACTTCCCGCCTCTCAGCTGCCTTTCTCCCCACTGCTTGTCCTTCTGGTGCCTGTCCCCTGGCCACTTGGCCCACTCCACATGTGTGCCCCTGTCACTTGTCCCCCTTCCACTGCCAATCTCCTCCATCTCTGCTTACTCTGTGCAGTAGCTGTGTCTCTGGCTGCAGCCCAGGGCAGGAGCTTATGGTGGCTTTGGCCCCAGACAAATAACAGTCACAGCAACAGCTCCAGCCCAGGCCATGGCCCTAGCCTCACCTCTGGGTTGGGGCTGGAGATGGAGCTAAAGTTAGAGCTGTAGCAGCTCCTCTGCCACTGTGCCACCTTCCTCATGCTCCCCATCCTACATCATGCAATCTCATTCATGCTCTGTTCCCCCCAACACACACACACACCATACTCCCCTCCCACTCTTCAGTTTTCCCCAAGTCAATGCTGGAGCCAAAGCCAAAGCCACAACAGCTACATATCCTCAGCCATACTTTAATCTAAGAGAAGGTTTCTTTTCCCCCATGTTGAATAGAGAAATAAACCCCACCTTAATGTAAATATGGTATGTAACATTGCCCACATTGTTTTAAAGCCATAATGTCTTGTTTTATTTTGTTTTTCTCTTGATGAAGATGTAGTGGTGGAGCCTTGAAAGGGGTCATTTTCTTCCCAAACTAGTCTCTACATATCCTGACCTATGCATTGTTACAGATTGCACTATTATACTACATCACCACCAAAGTCATCCTTTCATTTCTCATTGCTCCCTAACGTCTTTTCTGAATTCACAAATCTTTATTCTACTAGTAACAGTTGCAGCACACACTAAATTAGGGTTTATAACCTTCCTGGATTGACTGGGAGTCTACCAGAATCGGCATCAATCTCCAATTGACCATTGAAAGCAATCTGGCAAATTTTAATAGAATATTTTAAGAAAATTCAATGAATGATATTAAATCAGGTTGGGGAAAAAAAAATCTCCCTTAATAGGTTCAGTCAGAGTTGGCAACCTTGGATAAGACAGGGCTATTGTTGTCATTTGCAACAAATAATTTTCATACTAAAAATGCAACCTGCAATCTTGGTATCGGCTTATTCTTCAGTATTTTTTCATGTTTCAGCAGCATTCCAGAGCTTATAAAAAGCCACAATGATCCCCATAAGGAAAAAACTTCTGTGATCTCCCCTCCCCACTGATCCGTAAATTCTCAAAATATATTAATCTAAATGTATATTAACTTTTTTGCTTGATTTTTCTACTACAGTAGTTGTGCTGCCAATTAGCTGAAATCCATGGTGTAGGAGGCCACAGATCATTAAAGATGAAAAGAATGTCACATTTCTAAGAGAAAAGGAAATTTTAAAAAATCACTTTGGAATAAGTTTTGTGAATACACCAGTAAAATGTACTTTTTCCTGCTTGATTTTAATGTCTCCCCTGTATATATTTAAGTGGGGCCTTTTCTACTTAAGATAATATGAAAGGATTTAGGTTTTTTCCTAATTCCTACTAAAGATCTGTTACAGTTGCAGCCTATACCTAGTTTTTTCTTATATCTGCACTCTGTATATGGTCCCCAAAATAAATTTTACAAAAATGGCATGAGAACTCATCCATGACCCAAACTCATTATATTGTTACTGAATTAACAACAAGTAACAGTGGTAAAACCCTTTATTTCACAAGACATGCAATGCTTGATACAGTACTGCATTTTACATGTTGTTTGTCTTTTCTCAGTTTTTCTAAATTTGATAGAACTGGCAGAACTCTAAGGACTCACAGCCCTTTACCTTCCAAGGGTAAATGTTAGAAAAGTGCCTCAACCAAATACAAAACAATCAGAGTGTAATGACTGTTTTGAAGTTGAATTTTGATTGGGCAAGGGGAAAGGGGAGGGGTTTATTATCCAAGTGTGCTTTTCTGTTCTTCAAGATAACAGCTTTCTATGTTGTAGGAAAGAAAAACCACAACACAAAAAAGCTTTAAGAAATGTTTAGAAAATATCCTATAATAAACCATACTCTAAAAGCTAAAAATATTATAAAACGTGGGTGTTTTGGCTTTGTTTCATTTTGTTTTTGTCAAAGTGAATCTCAGTGGGAGGTAGCAAAGTTTGCAAAGTTTTATTGAAACATTTTTTTTTATTCTGAGGACTTCTAGAGCTAGTTGTTATGTATCATAAACATAGTTTTTGATCTTAGGCATATGTTTTGAAGATTTAGAGAACTAAAGGTAGGTACAGGAACATATTGCTGCTGGAGAGAAGGATAATATGTAGTGGCAGAAGTGACATATATAGTTTATAGCAAACTGGGAAGGTAGTCTTGAAAAATAAGGTACTTCAAAATCTCACTAAGGAGAGAGTTGTGATAATTTCTTTCAGTATGATATGCTTCATCCAACAGCTAGAACTGGAAATGGGAGAAGCAAATAAGATATACAGACCAACCTCTATACCACAGGGAATCGTATAGAGCTGTAGAACTAATCTAGCATCTCTTGGAAATCAAGTAATATCCTGTTAATCTAGTTTTCCTAAATCTGTTTGCTTTCATAGTAAGTTAGTGTGTTGCATTTGTTTAACGTATACTTGTTTCTCCCATAGTATTTATCTTCAGTTCCTACCCTGTAAGACTTTTATTAAACAAGATTATTCCCTTCCTCCTGAGCTACATGAGCAGAAGCATTTTGTGAATCAGTCTTTTGTAATTCACATCTTGTCTTGATTTTGATATGAACACAGATGCAACATGAATGTTTTAACTTTATTTCACTTGGTGTCCAAGGCAAATGTCAGAGGTGGTGGATAAGGTTGCAAAGGACTAAAGAGCAAAATTGAACAAGCTCTTCACTGGAATCTCAGCAAAATTAAAGAGATTAACTAAGCACCTTGCACCATTAACTAAGCATCATCTGTTTCTCTCATGAAATAGTATTTCCTACTAGGGGTGAATCTAGTGTTTTGGAAAAGAGGTGCACATGGTGTGGCACCTCAACACATGTAACACAACACAAATTTTCTCCAGTTAAAGAGAAACTAGATGCCTTACTAATATGCTAGGAGACTAACATTATATTATTCAGTTTACCATCAAAGCAAAACAAATATAACTATTGAAAGAGGAACTGATTTGTTAGATTTATATATAAAGTTTTATAAGCAGAGCAAAGTAGACAATAGTCAAAATATATTTTGTCATTAGTCCTGTATTCATTATAGTTAAATGTACACCTTTTATTCAGATTCATAAAACAAAATCTAGCCTTCTTGGGCATCTTGACAGAACCTCCACTACTCCACAGTCGGTCATTTCTATACCTGAGTTAATATGACCACACCTGAAGAAACGTTTTTAGCTACAGCTTAAAAGTCTTCAGGAATTTGAAATAAGAAAAAAACATTATCAGGAATGGATTATAGAAGTATTAAAGAAGAAACGATAGTTTGACTAGTGGAGCACCAAGATCATTAAAAACAAGGGAGGGTCGTTAACACCTATGGAGTAGAGAGAGATTAGCAGGAATAGGGAGATGATAATGAGTCATAAAGTCAAGTCACTCTGCACCTCTGAAAAGGAATCGGAGGTGATATCTTTTATTAGACCAACTATGAAAAAAAAGAGCTTTATTTGCAAGCTTTCAGGTGCATACACCCTACTTCAGGGATAGGAAAATGCAAAGATTGTAAAATTTCTCCTAGATGGACATGAAAATTCATATTTTACAGGACAGCTGAAGGTGCTGTAAGATCTCCTGGTTGGAAAAGTTCACTGCCCTTCCCAGATACTTGGTTTTGAATTTTGTGTAGAGCAAGAATCAAAAGGAGAAGTGCAACTGCACCACTGTATCACAACTAGATCTGCTTCTGTTTCCTACTTACATTTTATGATCATTAGACTGTCTGCATATTTTTCCTTAGTCAAAAGTACAGTGATAAGACAAAATACTTGACAAAATTAGACAAGAAGAGGCATAAGAAAACTAATATAGTCAAAAGTCATATACTATTTATATTTCTTGGAAGTCTGATAGTAGTTTCCAGGTCTCTTTAACAAATTATGAACATTTGCTCCTGCTACCTCTTTGGTTAAGCATATTTTAGGATAAATGCTGGAAATTATCTATCTTCAGTGGATAGTATTATGGTGGTTTCATTGATATTTCTTGTTATAAATACAGACAGGACTTGATGTTCTTAAAAAAACACTGTGCAAACAGAAATTGCATAAAAAGATACCAAGGGTCTATGGGAAATAAGAGTTTAGGTTCCAAATTCAGCTGAAAATTTGGCTGATAAATGCCCATGTGTGCATGCAGCTGCAGCCCAGCATGCAGGCAGCGACGGAGCAGACCCCAGCAGTGAGGAGAGCTACATGCAGCTGGTAAGTTTGGTGTGGTGGATGGAGTCCCTACAGTGAGAAAGGAGTGGGGCAGATGCTACCTAAGTGGGGTGGGGTGGGCACAGCACAGAGCTGTGGTTCATCCAGATAGCATGGGGGGGGGTGGCTCCCACCACTGTAACACCAGAAGGGCACGGGGAGTGGGGATTGATATGTATGTAAGAGCTGTAAGATCTGTGCAAGGCTGGGCAGGTAGGATGCAGCTGTGGGCTGGAGCTGGGGCTGTGCCAGGTTTTTCTCAGTGGGGGTTGGGCTCGGGGCAGGTGGCGGCAGTGTTGGAAGGGCGGAGCTATTTCACCATAGCCTTCCAGACCTATCACTGCCCACCCCAAACCCAGCCTGGCTCCAGCCCACAGCTGCAGACTGCCCCGCTCCATGCAGATCTGGGGAGCACACGCCCCCTTCATGTCCTCCCAGCTTGTGCAGAATCTGCCCTTCCCATGTTTCCTGGACAAGCCACAGCTTTGTTCAACACCTGCCCCCACCCCGGCTGGGCACCACCTGCCCTAGCCCCTGCCCCACTCCTTTCTTCACTGCAGGGGGCATTGATCTGCCTCCCCACACCCTTTCCTCCCCCCTCCCTTTCCACTACAACCCAACACACTAGCTACACTGAGAGCAGTGTGGGGAGGGAGGCTGGATGCAAACAGCTGATTCTAGATGCATCTGCCCATCTTGGTGACTGCACTGCACCGTGTGAAAGTGAATCCATACCGTGTACAAAAATAATAACAATTAATTAACTGTGCATAAATGAAAATGTGCACAAAATACTGTGTAAATTAAGGCCCAACTGTACTCCCAAAATTATGAATTAAAAATTAATATGGTATTGTTAAATATAAATAATTTGATGGACTTTTCCACAGTTGTTTATCCAGGAAGACAGGTTTTTTTAGTCATTGTTTCTGGCTAGTCACACCTTCAGCAGAAAGTTTTCTATGCTGTACTTACCATTCATTGTTAAGGGCAAGATAAAGCCTGCAATGTTAATGTTAATCTTGATACAACTTTTTTAAGCTATCGTTTCTTTGGACCTTAGTTATTTGTACATTTTGCAATCTATATTTATGGTTGTACCTGTATGTTTAATAATAAAAAAAAACAAGTGTTTGTTAATGTCTTAAAAGTTTATAGTAAAATTCAAGATGAGAATTGAAATAAAATGGACTATGTTGCAATCATAAAATGTTAGAGCCAGATTCAGGTAACAGTCTGCTAGTATGCCCCCTTCTGATAGTGAAAGCCTTGGTAGGAACACATAAGGTAAAAATCTAAACAAAACCATTTCTGGAGTTGTTAATGAGGTTGTGTGCTTATGTGTCTGTTTTGTGTGCATTGTTTTTTTAACAATACAACTATGTAAGATTGGATTTTTTTTTATAAGCTTAAGATAATGGTATAATGGCATCTCATATTTCTGTGGCTCATCAGTTTTTATTCAGTTTCATTTTACTTTAGTATGCAAAGATTTTTAACCTGCTGATAAAAAATCTTGACTAGTAGCAAATCTGAACACTTGCCTTCAACTTTTATCCATCGTAGCTTTTCCCCCTTGATTTGGTCTTATATTTTCCGTAGACAATTTCTCATGCAGGGACTTATTTTTGTTGGGGATAGATTTGGAAATTATTTCATAATGAATATTTTAGACTTGATTTTTCCTTTACAATAAGGCAAGTTTCACTGCTATGACAGAAAAAAAGCTCAAAATATTAATTTACATTGTATATACATCCATGTTAAGACTTCAGTAGCTTCCAGACAACTGTAATATGGCTTAGTGAAAATGTTGAATTGTGTATTTCTAATCAAATAAGATAAAATCAACAAGGAGCTGAAAGAACAATGTACAAAATAATTAGTTTCCATTTCTTTTGGTGAATGTTCTGATTTTGAATCTTGAAATATTTATGCATGAATTTAATCCATTTTCAAGATTGGAGAAAAGAAGAAGAATTTGAAAAAACTTCACTTAAATGAACTTCTCATACCTTGACTTTAGACTATCCTCTGTGTGCTTCCAGACCTCCCTCTGGTTCAGTCAGACAAACAAAACAACTGATGAAAGACACCTTGACACACTAAATGCAGAGCTCTTTCCTAATTTAAAAAACCTGAACTTTTTTATCTGGGAAATTGTAAATGCTTAAAAACTTGATAGAAACTTTACCTTTGCATTTTAGCTTTTGTATGAGGTGAGTGCTGAATTTCTCTCTCTCTGGAGAGTTTATTATAAGGTGTTAGAAACAGGAATTATGCATTCACTACACCAAACCTCTTCAAACATTCTGATTTTCCTGTAATTTATATAACAGACCTACAGGATTGTATTGTGTGTTTTTTGTTTACCAGATGCTATTATTTTTACATGTAGCTACACGTTAAAAAGCAATAATAATGAGGAAATCTGCCATTACACTTCCTTGCCTTTATTTAACAATTGTCCTGAAGTGTTCTGTGCTGACTGCAGATTTCTGAACTCATTGTCTTATTTAAATAATCTAAAATTACATATATTTCCAAGAAGATTCCTCAATAATTTTATATGTGCAGTTTATACTTTAACAATGTAGTTAGAGACAGTAAAGGCAGGCACTGAGTTCAGCAGGTCATACTCTGGTTTCATACAATTATAGTTGGTTCATTCATCTCCTCAGCAAGCCTGTTTTCTTTTATCCTTGTATTTTTTGATCAGCACTGGAAATTATTTGTGATGATTTCCCCATAGTACTGCTCATAGTAGTAAAATACCACATGCCTCTTTAGAACATTTTTATGCTATCTAACTGGTTGCTCTGGGGTTATTCTTAAGATTAAATATTTCTCTTTTTAAAGTTTTAAACAGGTTATTTTTTTTCTCATTTAATTTGCAATTAAAATGAAAGAGAAGATTGTCAGAAGCATAAAGGACCAGGTTACTTAAATCCATAGCTATCAAATCAGTTTTTAACTAACGCCCTTCATTTGGGTTCCCAATGATTTCTCCTAACTAGAATGTATTCCTGTGCTTAGGGGTGTAGATTGTAGCCATGTTCATATAAGGCAGCTGTGATGTTTCTGCTTATTTTTCACTTATTAGACCCTTTCCTGTGATTGCCACTATTTGATACTTTGTGGTATATTCCAACTCTCTTTCCTGCCATGTCTTGGATATTTTTTTAGATGTTATTAGTTGGGAGGTGTTACTTACTCTTTTTTTTTCCTTTTACCACATTCATACAATGGCAACTCACCTATGGGCTTGCTAGGTCACCAGCCCAATCTCTACAGCATCCAAACTTAAAGTTAGAAATTGAATCACAGTTTGATTTAAGTTAATCATTTTTCTTTGCTTTTCTTCTGACATTTTTTGAATAACACACAGTTAGACAGAATATGGCAATTATATGTCTTTCAAGCATCTCTTAAATTTTTTACTTGGTAACTCTTCAGCTGTCTTACTTCACTCTTTTATCAGATATACAGGCAATCCTTGACTTAAAAGCTTTTGAGTTACAACATTTATAAATTGACACCCTGTTTCAACTTTGCAATGCCAGTTTCAACTTACAATGCTTGATCTGATGCAATGCCATGCCAGCGAACAAGTTCGCTGCATTGCTCAGCTCCCTAGAGAACATCTGTCCAAACTTCCTTGGACACTTCCTTTAAGAAAGCAGACAAGACTCCAGAAAAACCTGGAGCCAAAACTACTGAGAAGACTCCAGCCAAGAACTTTTCGAAAAGTCCAGCAAAGTCACCTGAAATAAATCCTTCTAAATCAATATGATTGCTATTTACAATATAAATATATTAATGTAGCTATATTAGTCATCTATAATTGATTGAATACAAAATTCTGGGGTATTTGAGGGGAAAATAGGATATCAGGCCTTAGTTCAGGAACCAATCCCCCATTTATAAGATTGTTTCTTATGAGAAAATTGGTTCTGAGTTACAACGTTTTGACTTAAGGTGTGGTTTCCAGGAACCAATTGTGTCTTAAGTCTGAGGACTGCCTGTAATATGAATTAACTGAAACTTAAAGACTGGTAACAAGCATAAATTTTTTCTTTCCTTTTCTTTACGTTGCTTAGTGCACTCTGACATTAAGAGAGATTTTATCTCTTCAGATCTCCCCAAGTGATTTTGCTTCTTTATGGTGTTGGGGGAGTCATCACTTTGACCCCCCCTTTACACGAAATTCCTTGGACACTGAGTAATTTAAAAAAAAAGTCCCAATACAAACAAAAACCCCCAAATAACTATATTTTTTTATGAGTACCCTGCAAAATAATTATCCCCTTTTGCTCACCACCACTGCAACCAACATTTCCGTGCAGCTTGGAGTCCTTCCCGGGGTACGTAATTTTTCTTCATTTAATCCATGCTCAAATAAACTCAACTAATTTTCCCACAGTTCAAAGAAAGTATCTTCTGGTGTCTCCTTCACCCCAGTAGTCTCCTTTTATTTTTCTTTCATCTCCTGATACTCTCTTGACCCACTGCTCCTCTGCTCTTTTGGTGCTTTTATCTTGAGGCAGCTACCCAGAAGCTGCATTCTCCATGTTTCCTCACTTCTGCCACAATCATCTCTTCACAGCAGCTGTTCCCAAGCTCTGACAGATTGTGCACCACCAACATAAAATGACACAACATTAAGTACCACCAGCAAATTTTTCAGTTCAACCTTAACTACCACCAGCAAATTTTTTGTCCTATAAAGTAATTATAATAATCTGTTAATGCATACCACTGACAGGTTTTCTGTGTGCTGCTGGTGGTATGTGTACCACAGATTGGGAAACATTGGTCTAAGGACATAGGCAGACAAAGTTATTTAGGTAAGTATGATTTTTTTTTATACCCACTCAAATAGTTGGAAAAATATTCTTATCAAGTTTTTGAGCACAAGCACCCTTCATCAGGCTGCAGAAGCATCTACAGATGGCCTGTGCTCTTCCTGGATAGAGTGGTAAAGCAGCCAGAGACTGGTACATATGCAAGAAAGCCAGTTAGTTAACATGTAAATTGAGGTGGTCAGTAGGTGAGATACAGGTGGAATGAAAGTGGCTGTAGTCAAAGGATGAGAGACAGGAGGCGGGGAGGGTGGGGGCAGGGAATAAGAATAGCTGGTAAAAAGTGGAGGATTTACCTGGGGTGTCAGATGTTAGGCAGGTTGAATTTCTGATAGAAATCAATCAGAGATTGTAGGTTTTCAGTCCAATGATGAAGATGTCATCAATATATCTGAAGTATAGGAAGGGGTTCATGGCACATACCTTGAGGAATTTTTCTTCCAGGATTTTTTCTTCCAGAAAGCTGTAATATACAGCCAAGCCTTCCAATACCATCAAATTTGCACTGAGGAGAACACCCATGATCGTCACCTCACAAATCTCAAAAGGGCCTTCACTTAACAAGGACATTCCTCCAGAGAGATAGATCACACTTTTGAAACAGCCACATGGATACCATGTGAAGAATTCCTGGAGGATAGAAGAAAACCTCCATGAATCGCACACCGCTGGTTCTGACATATCGTTTCTCTCTGGAGCCTATATGGAAAATCCTCAAACAATTGCAACTCATACTAGAAGAAGACACAGTTCTCAAAGAGATCTTCCCAGGACCACCCATCCTATCCTTTAAACAATCACCAAACCTCGCCAACTTCATCACCAGAAGCAAACTTCCTACAGCCCAAAACACAACAAATGGATCCAAACCATGCAGGGACAAGAAATGTAAAATCTGTTAACATTTCTCCACCACCCTCACAATTACTACACCCCACAACAGAATGATCAACATTCCTACAGCTGCATCTCCAGAACTGTTATATATGTCATCCAGTGCACCAAATGCCCCGTTGGAAAATATGTAGGGGAAATGAAACAACAACTTTCCATCAGAATGAACGCACACCAAAAATCTATCAAAAACAAGAATACCTGATCACCTATGGGAGGCACATTTCTCACAAGAAAACCACTCTCTTTTCAGTCTCTCAGTTCTAATGCTCAAAGGTGATTTACAAAATACCTTCCACAGATGATCCTACAAACTTCACTTCAGTAATCAACTAGATACAAAAAATCATGGACTAAATATAGACATTGGATATATGACACATTATAACATTACTAAAATCTGACTCCCCAGGTAAACCCTCCACTTCATTTTACATTTTAACTGACTGGCTTTTTTGCATACCTCTGGCTGTTTTACCACTCTATCCAGGAAGAGCGCAGACCATTCTCAGATCCTTTGTCAGCTTGATGAAGGGTGTTTGTGCCCAAAAGCTTGCTAAAAGAATTGTTCTAACTATTTGAGTTTGTCTAATAACAGATATTGGATTCACCTTATCTCCGTGTGCTTAATCACCTTCAATAAATATAATGTTAAAGGATTTGTGCAAGACATACTTTTTAAAAATAATTATATCAATTCTTAAAGAACCTAACATTTGATTCATATCAATTCAAGTTATGGGTTGGTCTACTAAGGGTAAAATGAAAGTGAGGACCATTAATACTATACTATACTATCTATTGACCTGACCTTAGCCAAAGTTTGAATGAAATTTGACCCAAGTTTCTGAAAACAGGCAGGGGTTTCTATTTCATTAACAGAAAAAGGGAAACACTAATGGCTAATTATTTATTTGTTAAGTTCTTGTTGTTTTATAATGTATGACTGAATATGACAAGGTTGCAGCTAATCTAAACAATGAGGATCATAATTAGGACTTAATGAAAAAGGAGAAGTCCATATAGCAAGAGCTAACAGAAGTTTTGAAGACTGCTTGCATGGTGAACAGAACACCTACTCAGAAATAAGATTACAACCACCCATAAATCATAAAATATGGAGAAATGATGGGAACAGAAAAAAAAAAGGCAAGTTGAGGGAAAAAATTCCTTTTATGTATGTAGTACCCACTAAATTTATGGAGGAAGTGGGTGTCATACTACTTGTTAAATTTTTATGGACAATTAGTAATGAGAATGAAGCATTTTTTGAACAGTGTCAAATATTACAGTGATTTAACTATAATATTACAGGTATACAAAACAAGTATGGGGAAGACCATTCTAGTGCCCTTGAACTTATCCATTTTGAACTGCCAAACCAAGCAGGTTACTCATGCAGCTGATAACTTGGCTGTGGTGTAGAATAACTCTTGGCATGAATTTTGGGCACTTCTTGAAAAACACCCTGACTTTTTTGCTGACAAAAGTATGGGAGTCCATTGGGTGGTAAAGCTGTGGCAGTTAATGGAGATGCACTGCTATATTCAGTTTACATAAAGAAGCAAGAGACTGGAGTATATATTAAAGAGAATGCTTAGCACTGCTGTCTGGAAAAATTCCCGTTTGTATGCTATTAGGCAAATGATGGTAATCAATTAAATATCTATTAGAATTGTTTGACAAAAAGGGAGATTAACAAATATATAAATTTAATGTGCAAATTTTCCCCTATTTTTGCAGTAGGTGACATTCTGGTAATTATACAAATTTGAAAAAATTTGATCATCTCCAGTAAATTCAGAATTATTTGACTGAAGCTATATAACCAGAATTTAACTAACACTTTTCCCTCCAAAACCAGCTGGTGGAAACTTAAGTGCACGCCATATGTTATGAAATGTGGGAAGTGTGGATTCTGGCAGTGGTGTTCTGTAGCTCGGGAAGTCATGGCAAATAATGCTACTACTGCTTCCCCACTACCACATTTTGGGACTTCTGGGAGCCTCCCTAGCTGGATGACCTGGTCCAATGGAGTAGAGTGAGTTAGTGCATGTGGTTGCTTCGTGGCTGGACCCAGTGCACATCATCAGATAAGTCATATGGTCCAAGACCTGGCATGTGAAGTCATTGTGTAGGACTCATACTACACAAGGGGTGAGCAGAGGCTTGGGAACAGGCTCAGATCCCTAATGACTACTATTTAGATAGTACAGGAAAATATGTGTTCTCTTCATACTTCCTTTTTCAAAAACAAGATGTGCATTATATATAATGGGGGGGGGAGGTTGCATGCAAGAAAAATATGTGCATTTCTTACCAAAAAGGACAGACTGTTGGAATTTGACTGACAATACAAAAAGATTAGGAAAGAAGAAAAGAAAGACTTGCTTCTATTAGGTTACCAAGGCAGGTAGATGAAGAAGACTTGAAAATGGGATTATTAAATCCTGATCACAAATCTCATCTATAATACTAATATTAATCTGATCTCAACCTTTTGCATTTTCTCTCTCATCTTTTTAAAGCTAATGTAAGAAAATAACTTGCGCCATTACAACTCGTCCTTATAAATAAAGCATCTACATGAGATGCTAAATGAACAGTAGATTAATTCTAATGCACATTAGCTCATCACAGCAAAAGCCGTGCTAATCCACTAATGTTCAGTAGAATTAGTCTACTACATCTTAGCATAAAAAAATGCAACAACAACAAAATATGTCAGGTCTACTGCATGATAGCACCAATTACTGCACATTCAGTTAGTACTTATTATTACAGGTACTAAACTGAATGTGCAGTAACCACAATGCATTAATGAATGTGTCGATGTGCCCAGAGTATCTTATATAAAGAACCTTTAATGCATAATAAGGAGAAAAACCTAAGAAGGCTAGAATTAACAAGGAATGAAATATTTGGAGAGCTACTGAATGCTTTATATTCACACATCAGTGACCAGCACAAAGTTACTTAGCACAGGTGTTTCTGTAATTGTGATGCATTCAAAAAATTAGCAATGTTCAATCAGCCTTAAACTGACATTACTGCCTTTATGTGTCAGCAGTCTATTATTAATCTACAGAGCTATGGTGCAAAACATATACCATAACATCTTGGCTTAAGAAGCCCTGCTTATGGGTTTTCACTGTAAATAGTTCTTGGTTTATCCAAGTGTTAAACTTATAAATTCTGTAAAAGATGATTTAGAATACAACATCAAGCTGCAGATTTTTATAAACCTGTTTTGGGGCAGTATCTCTTAGGTTACTGTAGTATTATCAACATTCCCAAGGCTAAACTTATAATATAATTGAAAACAAGGAGAGTGTAATTGAGTGAATACCTAATTGTGTTAAATGCATAATGATTTTACTAAAGAACACAAGTAAGCACTGTGAATTAACAAGTAATAAAATAATTAAAATGTATATTTTATTAATTTATGTTATAGCTTGCAAATATTTTATATGGGGAGGGGTTCCTATTACCCTGCAAAAATCACAAAAAAGGCAACTTCATAAGAGCTCATATGACAGAATATCTAGGGCAATGGAACACATTCATCATATAAACAACAAAGGAAATATGTTCTAATTAATCAGCTACAGGATGTATCATTAGTTTTTATTTAATATGCTAAGAATTGATCAGTTTATGTACATAGACCATGAATTTGTATCAATAATAATTCCATTCTCCCCTCTCCTATCCTCCCTGCATAGACCTGTGAATAGTGCCTGTGCTTTTGGAGCAAAATATCAGAATTTTGACCTAAGAGTCCCAACTGAATTATGAGCGGGTAGTATCATTTTACAATCTTTATAAGCACTGGCAGTAGTGCTGAGGCCTGTGCCACCAAAGCAGAGCTTTTTTTTTGCCAATTCTTTGTTGACATATAACTATTTATGGTCTGTTTGTAGTCAGCCTACATTACACCAACCATAATTTATGATGGGTCCACAATTAGAGTTACCACACCATGAAAATTAAAACTGGCACAGTCCTCCTTTCCTCCCATCCCTGAGCTAAACATTTCCTGGGACAGGTGATAGTGTAGCCTTAGATTTATAAATGACACAGATGGAACTAACTTTTTCTGGTTAACAGTAGAATATCACATAAAAATATATATGTAGATTAACTTTATGATAATCCAGTGTGAACATTTAATGCTAAAAAGCCCTAAATACTTTTAATATCAGGAAGTGCTGAAGCTGGGTACCATCTGGGTGCTCACAGCACTTCAAACAAGAGTACATAGGGAACTTTTCTCATAGTTTGTAAATGGAATCATACTGCAAAAATAATCTTATAATCTATATATTTGTTTTTGGTTTGTATTCCAGATGGTGAGGTTACTTAGTTAAAATCTGGGTTCATAAACTTCAGTAAGCAATGTATTCAACATAGTAAACTTTTATTTTCTGAAAACAATTTATTTGAATACTTCACTATTTTATTAATTTGTTTCTCATAACAGGTTAATGAGCAAATGGCATACGAATATATTTCAGTATATAGATTCGCTAATATACTTATTCAGGATGTTTACGTCATATATTTGATATTCTTAATTCACTGCTCATTATGTACATTGTTCATTATGTTCATAAGAGCTCATATGATTTGTATGATTATATAAGTTATTATGGATCTAAATCCAACAAAGTTCTTAACGGCTTTGTTACATGGTAATTTAGGTGGCTCCTGGAGCTCTTAATCCCTCAATTGTCCACACATTATTGCCTTTAAGTGGCTTTAAGCACTCATTATGCACTTTAAACTTATGCCACTCCAGGGGAGGATTATCTCTGATCTGCATAAATTTGCTTCTCTTCTATTAAGGTGTATCCAATCCTCACAGCTATGTCATTCAAGTTAAAGTCCTTCAGTAGCCTAGGGTGCAGTGGCCATTTCCCCATGTCATGTTTCAAGGCACAGCTGAAGCCATGTAAGGTGGTACTGAGGATACAAAGGGCGCTGTGCAGGGGGAGATGGAGGCAGCGGCTCTGGTGCTGGCTCTGGAGCTGGGCCCAGCAAGGTGCTGATGGCTCCATTGCTGCCTGACCCGGGAAAATTGCACCATGCCACACCTCTGGTTTTCTTTTTTGACATCATGCATGGCTGGTGGGACCACTTAGCAGCTCTGGTGCTAGTGGTAGGGGAGATGGGGAGGAGAAGTAGGAGCAGGAGGAAGAAGGGAATGAACTGCCTTATTGCAGTGAGCCACCAGCTTACTGTTCATACTCATGCTAGCCTTTGGGGAGACAGGTGACATTGGCAGTTACGAGTTTCCTCCCCTCCAACCCATCTCTCATACCCTTGCCCATAGCTCAGGGATAGAACATGTCCTTGTTCATCAGTCTTGTTAACCAGGCCTCGTGGCAAGTCACAGCTGTGCAGGTAAGTACCAGTCCAGGCTACTGAGAAGAGAATCACCTAACCTAACCAATAGGAAATGCTGTTCAAAAGGGTTTATTTGATATCTTGCTACTTTGGGAGATTTTGATACCTCCCTGAGAGCTACAGCCAAGATACACAAAACAGAAACTTGTCTTGCCTTTTTTTTCAGTAACTTGAACAATACATCCCACAAAAGGTAACTAGAGGAGGTGGAAGGGCCACTGAAGAACACATTTTTTTTAGTCCTTAGATCACTCACCTATTGAAGCAGTCAAGTGGGAGATCCAAAATTAATTTTATC
The DNA here is from genome assembly GCF_052110815.1 of Crocodylus siamensis. NCBI lineage: Eukaryota > Metazoa > Chordata > Crocodylia > Crocodylidae > Crocodylus > Crocodylus siamensis. The sequence continues at coordinate 57,790,200 of NC_143399.1, forward strand.
TTTAGCCTGAGGAGGGTGGGAGAGAATACAAGTAGGCGTGACTCTGTATTTTAGTTATTACAGCATTCAGATGGAAAAAGGGAAGTCCTTGCTGTATTTTAGCAGGTGATTGTTTAATTTAAAATACAGAAATGGTTCTGGGAGCTGGGCCAGAACCCAAGATTCCCCTTTCTCAAACAGTAACAGTTTTAACAGAGAGGTAAAATGTGCCCTATAACCAGAATATCCTTAGACTGGTAGTTGGATATTTTCTATTTAGGGAGAATATTCATGAATGGCACACAGTGAACCCTGAAGATGGCCTTTGGGGTTAATCCATGACAGTTATCTCAAATGTTTTTTTAAAAACTCATATAACAATGACAGGTACAGTCTTACAGAAATAAGTTTTATTCCAATAAGTGTCCCTGAATGTATTTTGTAGTGTTGTTTTTAAAGGCATTATTATGATGACTGCAGCTCATAGCCCATGGGAAAAAGTGCTTGTACAATGCTTGGCATTAAACTCAGAGGGCCTCAATGTGCAATTAAGTTAACTTCTGGCACAAACAGCAATTAACAGAAAGGAAAGGTTTGCCATATTAAATACAAGTGAAATCAAAATATCATGACATTTTCCCCAAAGATCCCAAAATCTCTTAAACAAACTATGCTTAATGCATTGCTTAATTGTCCCTTATAGGAAAGGAAGGGTAATTAAATTGTATTACACTCTAGACAAAAGTTATACAATGACTATTCAACTTCCTCTTGTGCTTTAACAGAGTCAAGAAGTTAATGGAACAAAAAGCTATGGCTTCTGTGCAAAGTAGGAATGGTAAACCTTGTAGTTCCTTTTAATCAAAGTCCCTTATTTTCCCTGCTCTCTCTGTCTCTCTCACTCTCTCTCTCTTTCTCTTTTGTCATAGCATCTGATGAAGACAGCTGGTCTGTGAAAATTCATGTCTCTGAATAGGTTAGCTGGTAAGTAGGGACCGACCAAAAGTGTGATTATATGTTTTTGTGAAAACCACAATTTTGGGCAGACTCCATGAAGAAGCCCCCCACAATCGCTGCCCCCCATCCCAGCATCCAGACCATTAAGAACAAACAAAAACAACCCCCCTGACACTCACTAGCAGTTCCAGCTGCTGGCAGGGTCACTGGGGCCCCTGCGCACAGCCCCAGTGGACTGATCCCAGGCCCTACTGTCCCCCACTGCCCCGTGATGCCCCCGGGGGCTCTGCCAGGAGGCCCTGGAGGCCCCACCCCCCCGGTCCTGTGGTGAGTAGAGCCTTTTTTTGGTCTTTCCTTTTTTTTTTTTTTAAGTTCTGGAGGCTGGGGGAGGGCAGCCATCGGGAGGTTGGGGGTGCAAGTGGGGCATGGGGCTGAGTGGGACAGCCATTGGGTGGCTGGGGGAGTGGGGGGTGGGGCTGGGTGGGGCATCCATCAGGGGGATGCAGGAGCTGGTAGGGGATGGGGCCATATGGGGCAGCAATCCTGTGGGACTGGGGGACCAAGCAGGGGTGGGGCATGTGGGCCCTGCAGGGGGGGTTGGTAGCCCCTGAGGGGGCCACTTGGCCCCTGTTGGTGGGGCTGTAACCCCTGGGGGGGGCTATAACCTCTGAGGAGGTAGCCCTGGTGGGTGGCAGCAAAACATATAGGTATTTAGAATTCACTTTATTATGATGATAAAGACACTGGTAGGCTTCCAAATTGTTTTAACGCTGTAAATATATAAGTAAAACATTTCTCAATTGATTGCACACTCTCTCCCTCTCTCACCATATATATATATATAGTGATCTTTTGTTTTAATTGTGGAGGAACATGGATTTTGGGGTATTTTACAGAGTGACTTTGGGATTTTTTTAGCAGGTTTTTTTCAGTGTTCAAAGTGGGAACACCAGAATTCCTGCTAGGGGGTCCAGTGGCAGGCCCCTTCCTGCTCAGAGCTGATACCTTGGACACAGCTGCAGGTGGCTCCCCTCCTGGTCAAAGGGGGAAGGAGGACATGGTTTGACAGTTCAAAGCAGACCGCCACACCCAGAATATCTTCCAGGTGATAGCTGCCCAGGTGGCCTGGCAGGGGGTGCACATTGCAGTAATGCTGGACAAAGGCCAGCTTTACAACCACAGTACACTGGCAGCTGGCCCAGAGGGGCAAATGCCTCTACTGGCTGTCCAGTTTCCATGCCAGTCTGGCAGGTGCACAGCAGATTACAGCCAGGCAGCAGCCCCCACTGCCAGACTGCTGCAGTGGTTAGAGGGTGCAGGGAACTCTCAGGTTTGCTTCAGCAGTCCAGCAGGCACAAGGGGTAGTGTCCCTAGGTACCAATTGGCTGGGCCCCAGAAGCTCCTGAGAGCTAGTAGCCCTGAGTTACTTGACAGAGCAGCTTTTTGTATTGCTGGGGCAAGGACAGGGCAGTTTTTTATACTTCTGGGGACAGCACAGATAATGGCTCTGGGTTCTAGCTCCCCCTGGTTCCAGATGCAGGAGGAGCCAGGCAGGGTTATTTTGCCCCAAGTGGCACAATTTTCCCCACACCAAAGTGCATGTCCGGGCATATGTGCTGAGACAAAAAGCTTGAGCTCAAATTTGTACTGTTTCTATCTGAGCTGCTGCAACCGCACATGCTTGCATGTGTGGTCACACCCTTAGAATGCAATTTACACATGAATTGGAAGGCTGTTGTGGAGTTTAAAGGTCAGAGAAAGAAGCAAGCAACCATGCCCTCCCTGTATAAAAAGAACTACAGAAAGCAGCTTGGTAAGATAAGGGGCAGCATTTACCTTCATGGAGGCTTTCACGTCCACAAACATCCCACTGGAAATACTTGATCACTCAAAGTTGAGGGACGACCTGAACCCAAATGTGCCAGATGTTGGAAGTTTCCCACATGCTAACAAGCTTCTCCAAGACTATCTCCCTGCAGTGGTTTCTTCATATATATAGTCCACAAAGGCTGCACAAGCAGAATATGACTCCTCCTCGATTATGGCAGATCATTCTGCATATTTTATAAGTACTGGGGAACTGGACAAACCAGGACCTGCCTATCTCTCAAACTGAGCCAGTCCACCTCACATCTATCAATTTTCCTACCATGTCTCAAGCCATCATAAAGATAATTGTCAGCTATGGCATAGATTTTAACAAGATCTCAGCTTTTTGGTCTCCCACGTACATGTGCAAGGCTTTCTCTGTTGTGCTCCAGGAATGCTACCTAATGGTGTTCATGTCACCTGAAATGCATACATTCTGTCCCAAGTAAGTGATGTCTGGTGCACACAGTTCCCCAATGTGTATAGGTTGGTGTTTTCTTTTAAGAAAGCCTTCAAGCATTTTCCAGGCTGTAATGTCTGGTACAGGGGGTCCATCACCAAGTCAAAGTGGGTATCCACATGGCATTGTGCCAGCTCCACCAGGGCCCATGCTTATATGGAGGAATTTGTTGTTCCATTACCATGCCAAGCATATGCAATTCTGCCAACAGTTTGAGACAAAGGAGCTGGAAATCACACACAGCACACGGCTTTTGCTTAAACTTTCAAATCTCTTAGGGTGAGGTGATACTCAAGATCAAGTTAGGTTTGAGGCTGACACTACCACCTGGTTCATGGAGCTCCTGGTCTGGTTTAAAGGTTGGTAGCCTGTGATCCATTGCACACACAACAAGCTGATGGATTTTATAAGCTGGTTACAAGACAGGGCATCATAAGAACTCTCAAACTGTCCTTGAAAACCAGTGACCTATTTCAAGCAATAACTATGAAGCTGAGCCAGTACTACCGGTATGGCCCATCACTGCCACCACAGTTCCTTCAACCTTCCTTAGTGCTGTTTGCATTTTAGACCCCAACCAGGTGCCTGTTCTTCATTGTGACCCTCAGCTACTGAAAGCAATTCCAGGATGGGGGAAAGCATGACAATGAACATGCTTAATATGTGAACTTCATCAGGAGTCCTGGATACCTGTGCCTGTGTTTTGGGTCTCTGTCTGTGACCAATTTCCAAATCTTTACACCCTGACAAGATGCTGCCTCACCATTCCAATTAAATCAGTGGATGCTGAGCATGACATCTCAGTGTATGGGCAAGTGTTCTGTCCACAGAGACAGAGAATGCCTCAAGCAACTGTATCTGTGTGCAGCATGCTTGCATTTAATACCTATGATGAGCTGCCTATCTAAAAGTTAGTATTCAATAAACTCCTTTTTATTATGTCCTTTAATTAAGTGTATATAGTTGGTATTAGTTACAATTCATGGTGTTTATAGCTTCAATTTAATATTTCTTTTTAAACATTATTAAGCATTTTGATTGTTTAATAACATGTTAGTTAATGGCTTTTGTGGGCTCAATCCCCTAATTAAGGCCATGGAAGCCATTAACTACTGATGCATTTTTAAGCAATCTAAGCAGTGGTTAATGACTTCCATGGACTTAATTAGGGGATTAAGCCCACAAAAGCCATCAATTTGGCATGTTATAATATAAGCAGAGGTTTGGGGCCATCTGAGAATTGACAAGGAGGGGTGGGATTACTGGGGCCCCTCAGCCAATCAGAGGTGCAGAGGGGCTCAGCACACTTAGCCCACAAAAATGGCAACCAGCCCAGGGATATCCTAAGAAATCAGCCAGCCAACACCTTGAGTTCTACCTATAGCATAAGTTCTACCTATTCCATCTGCAAAGTCACCAGGGGGTGTAGCAGGAAATAGGATACAATGTTTACCAGGGCACCCATCAGGGTAACTAGAAACAATGGCCACAAACTGAAGTAGAACAAATTTAGATTGGACATGAGGAAAATAAAAATATTTACAGTGAGGGTTGCCAAAATATGGAATATATTTCCAAGGGAGGTGGAGCTGTCCCCTTCCTTGGAGGTATTTAAGAGGAGATTGGGCAAACACCTGGTTGGGGTCATCTCACGCCAGCCCTCTTTCCTGTCCAGGGCAAGGGGTCGACTTCAAAGATCTAATAGGTTCCTTCCAACCCTAAATTCTATTAAGCCTATGAAATCTATAAGGTGCCACACTACCCTGCCTCTCTATTTCAGTGATTGCTGGTTCAAACTCTAAAGTACAGTATACTGACATATGTTAAATGGACCTTAATAGTATCTTTCCCTCCCACACCACAAAGCTGTTTAGATGCCTTCTCTTATTTCAGATTTGAAATTATTAGTCACAATTCATCTGTTCAATCAGATTGCCATGTTTCTTCTTTTTTTCTTGTTTACAAAAAAGAGTAGTGCTGGTTTATATGCAAATGCAGATTTCTTTGTTTTTTTTTATTTATAAAATAGTAATTTAGCTTTAATTACCTACAGTGATTTAAAGACTCTTTTAAATAAGCTACCACATCAGTTTGATACGGTACAACTGCATCAGGAAAGCCATTAGCTGTAGATTTTAAGCAGAATAAAAAGCTTCTCCTAAAGGTCTTTTTATGACTATGGAGTGCTTGTTTACAGTGCAACTGCAGAACTAGTCAAGTGTAACTAGAAGGAGAAGTACAGCCAAATTTCTATTGATAAAATTAGTTATTATGACATCAATTTTCCTGCAGTGCTTCATCGTCATGGAAGGATAAATGCTCTTATAGTATAAGAGCCATAGTACATGTTACACTGTGAGATGCACAACTATTGATCAGTGTTAGAGCTAGCTCAATTTTGAAGCAGTCACATTCAGGCAAGCAAGAACCTGGAGAACTAAAGGTAACAATTCCCCCTTCCAATTGCCCTCCCTCCTGCAGAAGATTCATTATCATCCCCTGCTCCAGTTATTTGTGGCTACCCATGGTGTCTGTCCCAGGGGAGCAGGCAGGGAACAATTAACCTGCCTGCCTGGCACCCCACTGCCACCATTTCCAGGCTGCTGCTTCTTCCCGGGCTGAACCCATCCCAGATAACAGCAGTGGTGATAGATGGACAGGCAGATTCACCCTTCCTTGACTGCTCCCCCAGGACAGATAGCATGGGAACCCGTAAGTAATCAGGGGTGGTGGGAGGTCAGTGAGCAGGGATCTGGGGTGTTGGGAAGGGGGTAGCATTGGGCCAGATCTGGGCCACAGGGGGAAGAAGGATGGGTGAGGTGTTTACACTAAGGTATAGCCTAGAGTGGCTACACCTTAGTGCAACATGAGCTGGATAACACCCAGCTGGGTGACACTCCAGCTTGCCCTGGAGTGCCATAACTTTGAGCTGCATATAATGTAGATAATCCAGGGGTTAAGAGCTCCAGAAGCCACCCAACATTACCATGCAACAGGGCCCTAAGTAACAAGGAATCACTAATTGGTTAGAGACTTAGATTCTTTGCATTACAATTCAGTAAAAACATCTCTTTTCACATCTCTTTTCATGTGTTATTCTCAAGAAGTGATAATTTTAAATAAATGACAACATCACTGACCAAAAATGGAGCTGATTCCATTATGTGTGAGCTGATATAGATGGCATGGATTTTATCTAGTCCATTATATAAGCCAGGGGAAGACTTTGAAAGTAATGCAGTCCAGTCCTGTTATATAAATATTTAATTTTAGCCTTTCATAAGCCTGTAAAGCTCCATCTTAAAATGCATTAGTTTTATCCTCCACCTACACTTTCCTATAGGAAATCTTTTTCAGAACCTCTTAAACTTCTAATCACACTTATTCTTTTGATGCACTTTTCTCTTAACTTCAAACTAATTTATGACCAATTGCTCCTTTGTTAAAGTTAGCTATTACAAAAATAGATTTCTCCTTCCCCTGTTTTGGTTCTCTGATGTATTTATTAGAGAGAAATTATATCCCTCACCAAAATTTTCTCTTTTGCTATTCTTTGAGATATGCAAGTACTCTAGCAGCCATTTGACCAGGTATGCCTATGCAAATTAGCAATTTAGGACAGTTTTTTAAAACATTTTAATGTAATCAAAGAATTGTTGCTTGGAAGAGATTGCTATGGGTTCTCCAGTCTTTCCACCTTAACTAACACAACAGTGATTGGAAATAATAGAAAAGATCTGGTCATTATCCAAACCTTCCCCCACAAATATCTGTTACAAGATATAAAGTCAGAGACATTAGGGGGTTAGAAGGGACCTTGCAAAATCGAGTTCAGCCCCCCTGCCATAGGCAGAAAGTCTGCTGTCATCAAAGGATCCCAGCAAAGAAAACAACCAGATGCCTTTTGAATAAGTCCAGAGTAGGTACTTGTACCATCTCTCAGGGAAGTCTGTTCCAGACCCTACATACACAGACTGTAAAGAAGTTTTTCTTATGTCCAGTCTAAACTGGCTTTCCAGGAGTTTGTGGCCATTAGACCTTGTTATCCCTTGGGGAGCCTTGGTTAACAACTGTGCTCCCAAATCCTGATGCACCCTGCTTATATAGTTGTAGGCTGCCACCAAGTGCCCCCTGAGTGTTCTCTTCTAAAGGATGAAGAGTCCAAGGTCCCTCAGCCTCTTCTCATAAGGCTTTCTCTCTTGGCTTTTGATCATACAGGTGGCTATCCTTTGGAATCTCAAGCTTATCCATGTCCCTCCTGAAGTGGGGGGCCCCAGAACTGGACGCAGTACTCCAGCTACAACCCCATTGAGGCCAAGTAAAGTGGGAGGATGACGTCCCTGGTTTTGCTTGAGATACACCAGTGGATTTATGCCTGTGTTTGTCTTCCTTTATCAGCCACAGCATTACATTGATGGCTCATGTTCATCTTGTGGTCAATCAAGACCCCCACAACTGTTTCAGTTATGGTGATAACAAGCATAGCACTGTCAAGCCTATAAATATGCTGCTGGTTCTTCCACCCAAGGTGGAACACCCTGCATTTCTCTACATTGAAGGCCATCAGCTTTTGGTCTTCCCACCTTGCAAGCATGTCCAGGTTGGCCTGTATTCCCAGCCTGACTTCCAGTGTGACCACCTTCCTCCACCTTCCGCTGCTCTCCCTTGTACCATGCACCCAAAGACCTGGCTGTGCATGAAGCCATCACCTTCTGGGGTTACTGTGGGCCCAGGACCCATGGGGGAATGTGCTGAGGCTTAGGTGCTGGGCACCTGGCCCCTGGCTCTGCTCCCTAGGCCCCCTAGGCCCCACTCTGGGCTCAAAAAACAGAAATATTGTAAATAGTTTTCCAACTGGCCCCTGGTTTGGGGTGAACAGCTGTCCTGGGGCCTGGGTGGGGGGGCTGTTGGGACCATCAGGGCCTCCACCATGGTCAGCAGGAACACAGGACACTGGTCATTGCTGGTAAGCAACCATGGCATGGGGAGGGAGGATGGGCAAGGAGAGAACTGCCTTGTGCTTTCCTTGTGCTGGGCACACAGCTTGTGGGCAGGGAAGAGGCTGGCCAGGAATCAGAGGGTGGGGCTGTGTTTCCAAGATGGCTTCCAAGTGCTGGAAGCTGTCTCTGTCTTCACAATGGTGCCAAACACTGGCAGACATGTGGCTGGAGGATGGAGCTCCAGCCAATGGCCACAGAGGCACATGGCAGGGCTTGGAACTAGATTTAATGCTAAGTCCCTGCACATGCAGACACCTGCCAAAAATCACTTAGTGAGCATTAATTTAATGTGCAGCAAATTTAGTTGTGCTTAAAAGAACATGTAGGCATGCCTTGTATGTCAAAACACATACTTATTCCGTGACTCAGGAGGAAAACGAAAGCACTTCAGAATGCATTAAGGTGAAAATTAAAGGTGAAAGACACAGCACTGATATAATGGTAGGGATGTATGATAGGCCACGAAGTCAGGAAGAAGAGGTAGATAGGGCACTCTGTAAGGAGGTGAGAACATTATCCAAAAGTTATAAGAAAAGGTGAAAGTCTTTTCTCCAACAGGTTGGCTGATCTCCTACATCGGGCTTTAAACTAGCTCAGATGTGGGATGGGGAGGCAAAAGGAGAACATCAGGAATCTGCAATCCATTGGACATCCAGCAGTATAGAACAGGTAAACAATAAACAGGTAAGCAATAAGGTGCCCATTGGCCATCAGAGCCGGTAGGTAACATAGGCGCCAGTCACAGGGCTCAAGTGCCTATACACTAATGCTAGGAGCATTGGGAACAAGCAGGATGAACTAGCACTCCTGATTGCAGAAAACACTTATGACTTAGTGGGATGTAAAAGGAGGGACATCCTAGGGTCACTGTGCTCTCCCCTAGCACCCCGACCGTGTCCAGTTCATCTACAAAGCACCCTTAATTCTCATCCATCACATCTTTGATGTCTAATGTATATTATAGGGAGGCTGCCTCTTTGTCTCTCTGGACACAGTTTTCCTCCTGTACATTAGCTCTCTTTCACTAATGGGTGTTCCAGCCTTATGGGCTATGTGTAGCTCCAACCACCCCTTTACCATGCCCCAAGCCTCGCTGATGTACTAGACGTTGTTCAGTCTTAACCGCAGCCCTGGTCTCACAGCCATGCCTCTCTGGGTGCTCGGGCTCCCCGCAGCCCTTCTCTTGCAACTGTGCATCTCTGGGCACTCGTAGAATCATGGTCCTCTTGTCTGGGGCTTCTCACTGCCCCCTTATCTGGGCTTCTTGCTGGCCCCTTGTCTGGGGCTTCTGCCCCCTGCTCTGGGGTTCGGGGCCAGCATAAATCAACATTGCATCCTCCCTGGCACTGGGGTTGGCACACCCCAATGCAGCACCTCCTCTGGCACTCGGGTTGGCTCACCCCCCGCAATGCTGCACCCTCATTGATGCTTGGGTTGGCACACCCCCTTTGCAGTGGCTTCTCATGTGCTCAGGGTCAGCACACCCCAATACTGCACCCTCTCTGGTGCCCAGGTCCCCATGCTGCCATGGACCCCCTATGAGGCCTCCTCCAACCCCTAATAGCCTCACCCAAGCCACCGGTTGTAAACACCAAACTCAAGCCCCTAGGCTATAACATAAATTTCTACCAATCAGCTCATGCATTTTGGCCTCTTCTCTTTTCTTGCTTCGGCAGAGTTCCTTTCCCTTTGGCTGCCAGTAGGGAACTTCCTGCCTGGCCTCAGCCTGGGAGTTATATAGTAACCAGGCCCTGCCCCTTCTGGTCAGCTCACTGCTAAAAGAGTCCCTGGCTCCCTCCGGTTGCCTTAGCAACCTTCACCTGGGCTCTTCCATTACTACTCCACAAGTAGCAGGCACCTCAGTGCCCTGCTTCATGGGGTTAACAGAGACCTGGTGGGACTCTACCCATGACTGGGCAGTACACCCTTATAAAAATGGAATTGGAAGAAGAGAAAGTAGAAGGATTGTGAGTTAGGATACATGGAGGTCAAGGGGAAAGGGATTTGGTGGTAGGGGTTTGCTACAGAACCCCACACGAAGGGGAAGTACTAGATTTGGAACTCCCGAGGTAGCTCTCAGAGAACATAAAGAGTAGAGAAACGGTAGTCATGGGGGACCTAAACTACCCTGACATCTGCTGGGAGATGCAGAGAGCAAATTCCCACCATTCATGCAAGCTCCTATCCTGTGTACAGGACCTCCATCTGACACAGGAAGTACACGGTCCCACTAGTGGGAATGTCATACTGGACCTGGTATTGGCAACAGGGGATGACATGATAGGGGACCTACAGATCAGTGGTCACCTGGGTGACAGTGACCACCAAATAATAGAATTCACCATAAGGTGTAGAGTGGGAAAGTAACTAGCAGGGTGGAAGTGCTAGACTTTAGGAAGGCTGACTTCAGCAAGCTCAGGTGTTTAGTCAAGGATGCACTGCAGAGTAAGAGATTTGGTGAGATGGGAGCCCAGGAAGGGTGTCTGCGCCTTAAGGAAGTGATCCTTCGGGCACAGAGGGAAATAATCCTGATGCGGGGGAAAAGGGGGAAATGGGCCAATCGGCTTCCTTGACCGACCAGAGAAATCCAGAGCAGCCTAAGGGTAAAAAGGGGGGCATATAAACAGTGGAAACAGGGACAAATTAATAAGGAGGAGTATGCCTCCTCAGCTCGCAGTTGTAGGGAGGCACTTAGAAAGGACAAAGCTACCATGGAGCTGAGGATGGCATCCCAAGTTAAGGATAACAAAAAGTTGTTTTTCAGATATATAGGGAGTAAAAGGAAGGCCCAGGGCTGTATAGGACCACTACTGGGTAAAAGCAATTGGTGACAGACAGGGGGGACAAGGCTGAACTCCTCAATGAGTTCTTTGCCTCAGTCTTCCTAAATGAGGTGCAAAACAAGTCTTACAATGGGATCATAGAGAGACAACAGTTGGGCACCAGACTACCAAGCTTTGACCCTGAGATGGTGCAGAGTCACTTGGAAGGACGGGTTGCATTTAAGTCGGCAGGCCTGGATGAGGTCCATCCGAGGGTACTGAAGGCACTGGCTGATGTCATTGCACAGCCACTGGAAAGAATATTTGAGCACTCGTGGTGCATGGATCAGGTCCTGGAGGACTAGAAAAGGGCCAATGTGTGGTCCCTATTTTCAAGAAGGGGAGGAAGGAGGATCCAGGCAACTACAGGCCAGTCAGTCTCACCTCCGTCCTTGGTAAAGACTCTGAGAAGTTAATTAAGGCTCATATATGTGAGAGCCCAGCAGGAAAAATTATGCTGAGGGGAAACCAGCACGGATTCATAGCAGATAGGTTATGCCTGACTAATTTAGTCTCTTTTTGTGACCAAGTTACTCCTGGATGCAGGAGTAGGCATATACATCATTTACTTAGACTTCAGAAAGGCCTTTGATATGGTATCCCACCCCATACTTGTGAACAAATTAAGAGGCTGTGACTTGGATGATTACACAGTCTGGTGGGTGGCAAATTGGCTAGAGGGTCATACCCAGAGAGTGGTGGTGGATTGGTCGGTATCGACCTGGAAGGACATGGGCAATGGGGTCCCGCAGGGCTCAGTACTTGGACCAATACTCTTCAATGTCTTCATCAGTGACTTGGATGAGGGAGTGAAGTATACTCTGTCCAAGTTTGTGGATGATACAAAATTGTGGGCAGAAGTGGACACACCGGAGGGCAGGGAACAACTACAGGCAGACCAGGACAGGTTGGACAAATGGGCAGAAAACAATACAATGCAATTTAAGAAGAAGAAATGCAAAGTGCTGCACCTACGGGGGACAAATGTCCAGCACACCTACTGCCTAGGAAATTACCTGCTCGGCAGCATGGAAGTGGAAAGGGATCTCAGAGTTCTAGTGGACTCCAAGATGAACATGATTCATCACCAAAGCTAACAGCATTTTATCGTGCATCAGCAGATGCATGACAAACAGAACCAAGCAGGTGATACTTCCCTTCTATTGGGCACTGGTCAGACTGCAATTGGAATACTGCATCCAGTTTTGGGTGCCACAATTTAAGAGGGATGTGGATAAGCTGGAGAGGGCCCACACTCATATGGTTAAAGGCTTGCAGGCCAAGCCTTACAAGGAGAGACTAGGGCACCTGGACCTGTTCAGCTTCCACAAGAGAAGGTTGAGAGGTGACCTTGTGGCTGGTTATAAATTCGTCATGGGGATGTTGCTGGCACAAGGTGCCCGAGGGAGGCAACAATTGGGTTCATTGCCCGGTGTGCGTCGTGCCAAATAAACACACTGGGGGAGAAGAAGACAGAGTTTATTTGAGCTCAAGTAAAAGGCACAGGGAGACTGTATTGTCTCAAATCCTGCACACCTAACCCTGCAACAGCAAGATCTTTATACCCCGGTCAGTTTCACTGTCAGTGATTTTCCACCCGCTGGCCCCCCTTCTTCTTCCCTTTTCCTCCTCCTCTCTCTCTCCAAGCGGTGCACAGATAACAGTTTTAGCTCGCCTGCTTTCCAGAAGGACAGGAGATTTGCAGGTGCCAGAGAAAGGGTTGCAAAGGTTGGGCAAGGGGGGGCTTTGGCTCTTCTGAGCCTGGAGCAGAAGGATTTCCTCGACACTCGTGGTCTTCCATCCCTCTGAGTTACCCAGGGTTATGCCCAGTGTCACCAACAGCTCCCCCCTTTGAGAATACTCAACAAAGTTTTGGCTGAGTTTTCTCATTCTGAAGACAAAAAGTAATTGAGTGTTTGAGGCAATGCAAGGGTATAATGAGGCGCTCGGGGAGGGGGATGCACAGACTTTGTGCAGGAGGGCGTTACAGCACGCAAATAAGAGGAGAGTAATTAAACACAACACAACACTGGTGATCAGGAGGTTAAGGATGCCCGCTCCTAGGCCTCCGAGGTTGGGCAACCAGCTCCAGAGAGAATCAAAGACAGGGGGTTCATGTTCCTGACTTTTCCACAGCTCAAAAGCCTGTTCAGCTAAAATGTGTTTGTTAATACCTTGGGAATTTTCTGGGACATAAGTACAACATTCGTTCCCAATTAAAGCACATACCCTGCCCTGAGAAGCTAAAACATAATCTAGGGTCTGACGGTTTTGAAGAGATAATAAACGAAGTTGATAAATCTCAGAGTTAAGGCTCTTTTCAATAGCTAAAGTGTCATTGGCAAATTTTGTAAGAAACGCAGAAAGTTGACGATACAGCTTGGCTAACCAGCCCACTCCATACGCCGGGAGAAAGATCATGCCAAGTCTGTCTCGTGATGAATCCAGTTCTTGTGTCCATTGACCTTTGCCGCTGTGTGGGAACCTAGTAGGACAGGGTGAGGTCCTTTCCACTTCTCTTGGAGGGGCTCATCCTTCCAGGTCCGAATGAGCATGGAATCTCCGGCTGTAACAAGTGGACTGGAGCATCCAGCGGAAGAGGCTGCAAGTCTTTAGTGTACCTATGGAGAGAAGAAAGAACAGCAGACAGAGAGCACATATACCATGACAAAATATTACATCCATTTCCCACTCCCCTGCTAGAACCGGCGTCCCGTTCATAGGCCATGCCCTTCCAAACATAACCTCAAAGGGGCTAAGCCCTAATCTTCCCTTGGGAAGGGCACAGATATGAAGCAAAGCAAGGGGCAAAGCATCGGGCCATCCCAGAGAGGCCTCCTGGCAGATCTTTGATAGATGACGCTTGAGGGTCTGATTTGTATGTTCTACTACACCATTAGCTTGTGGTCGCCATGCAGTATGGAGTTTCCAGGGGATCTGTAAGGCATCTGAGATGTTTTGGATGATCTTTGAAGTGAAATGTGTTCCGTTGTCAGATTCCATCCACTGGGGAAGTCCGAAGCGGGGAATAACTTCCCGGATGAATTTTAAAGCTACAGTCTTGGCTGTACAATTGCAACATGGAGAAGCTTCAGGCCATCCGCTGAATCAATCTATTATAACAAGGAGATACTTAAATCCTTGAGTTCGGGGGAACTCAGTAAAGTCTATTTGCCAAACCAGTCCGGGGCCTGGAGTAGGTTCCAAAGTGGCTGGAGGTGATGAGAGACTGGATTGAGGGTTATTCTTTTGACAAATCGAACAGCTGGCCTGTATTTGGGAGGCCAGAGGTCGAAGTCCAGAGGTTAGAAAATATTTGTTCACCAACTGAGTGAGAGCTTCTTTTCCAGCGTGAGTAGTTTGATGTAGCCGTTGCAACACCGGCTGGGTCAGGCTCTTTGGTAGGAGGATCCTCCCGTCCATGGAGCAGAGCCATCCCTTCTTTTCTTGGAGACCAAGCTTGTCAGCTAGTTCTTTTTCTTCATATGAGTACTGGGGATTCGGGAGCTCCCCCGCTGATGAAATGAGAGCATGCATAGGGATGTCAGCAGGTCTCGGCGTCCTCAGGGTGGCAGCAATTTTAGCTTCTCTGTCTGCCCGGGCATTACCCCTGGCTACGTCTTGATCCTCTTTCTGATGTGCCTTATAGTGCATTACTGCCACTTCCGAGGGAAGTTGAACAGCTTCCAGGAGTCGGAGAATTTGGGGTCCATACTTCACTGGGGAGCCTTGGGCTGTCAGCAGTCCCCTTTGTTTCCATAGGCCAGCATGGGCATGCAGTACTCCAAAAGCATACCTAGAGTCGGTATAGATGTTGACCCGTTTCCCTTTTGACAGTTCTAGCGCCCGGGTCAGGGCCACCAGTTCAGCAAGTTGAGCAGATGTTCCGGCAGGCGAACCCTTGGCCTCAACAACATCATAGAGGGTCACAACAGCATAACCTGCCCTCCTTTGCCCTTCTGCAACAATGCTACTGCCATCAGTGTACCACTCACAATCAGCATTCAGAAGTGGCTGATCCTGTAGGTCTGCACGGCTGGAGTACTGTGCATCTATGATGTCTAAACAATCATGCTCTTGTTCTTCCATTTCAGGTAAGAGAGTAGCCGGGTTGAGGGAGGGACAGGGTTGCAGAGTCACTTCAGGGTTCTCCAACAGCTTAGCTTGGTACTGAGCCACTCGAGCCTAGGTGAGCCAGAGACCCCCCTTAGCGTCTAGCAGAGCCTGGACCATATGAGGGGTATACACCTGCACAGCTCCTCCCAGCGTTAACTTTTCAGCTTCCTCAAGTATTAGGGCAGTTGCCGCAACTGCTCGTAAACACGCTGGCCATCCCTTGGCAACTGGATCAAGCCGTTTGGAGAAATAAGCAATGGGACGTTTCCACGCCCCCAACAATTGAGTAAGCATTCCCAGAGCCATCCCTTTTCGTTCATGCACATACAATTGGAAAGGTTTAGAAAGGTCCGGTAACCCCAGGGCAGGGGCTTCCATTAGTTTCCTTTTTAGTATCTTAAATGCCTTGTCGGCTTCTGGAGTCCAATAAAAGGGGTCATGGTCTGCCCCTTTCACACAGTCATATAGTGGTTTTGCCCATAGTCCAAATTCAGGGATCCATATTCTGCAAAAACCTGCCATGCCAAGAAACGCCCTGAGCCGCTTACGGTTGCTTGGGGTGGGAACCTGCCATATAGCCTCCTTTCGCTCACTTGAAAGCTGGCGCTCCCCCTGTCTTATGTGAAATCCCAGGTATCGTACTTCGGGGAGAGCAATTTGAGCTTTATTTCGAGCCACCTGAGATCCTCGAAGCCCAATAAAGTTCAGGAGGCTTACCGTGGCGTTAAGGCAAGAGTTTAAATCTATGGCAGCAATTAATAAATCATCCACATATTGTAACAAGAGAACTTCATGCTCATTATTCCACTCCTCCAAGTCTTTAGCTAAGGACTGGCCGAAAAGGGTAGGAGAGTTCTTAAATACCTGGGCTAATACAGTCCAACAAAGTTGTTTCTTAACCCTTTTTGTCCTCCCATTCAAAAGAGAATATCTCCTGAGAGGGGGGGTCAACTGGAATCGTAAAGAAAGCGTCTTTCAAATCAAGAACTGAGAAATGAGTATACTGCCCCCCTACGGAGGCCAGCAAGGTATACGGGTTTGGGACGAGAGGATGAATAGTTTTAACCCGCTCATAACCGCCCTTAGGTCCTGCACCAGTCGATATGTGCCATCAGGCTTCAATACTGGCAAGATAGGAGTGTTCCAGGCTGACTGACACTCTCGCAGTATGCCGTACTTTAGGAAACGGTCTATAGTCTCTTGCAGTCCCTCTCTGGCTTCCCTTTTGATTGGGTACTGCTTGATTTGTACTGGACCTTTTCCTGGCAGTAGTTGAATATTAATGGGGGTTTGATGTGTAGCCTTTCCAGGGACCCCCTCTGCCCACACCAAAGGGTATACCTGGTCTTCCCACTGGTTCCACTCCTGGGGAACGTTCATGGCCGAGGGTTCAACCGTGAGGGTCATTATCCATGCATTTTCAGGGGGCAATGTGAGGGTTATTTCATCCTGGGTAAAATGCAGTGATGCACCTAATCGACAAAGCAGGTCTCGTCCTAGCAGGGGTGTTGGGCAATCTGGAAGGTAGACCAATTTGTGAGAGAGAGCCCGGTCTCCCAGAGCACATTCTGCAGGAGCATACACTGGGCACTGAGTCTTTTTTTTCCCGTGGCACTCACCACGGTGAGAGAGTCCGCTACAGGAAGTTGAAGAGGTTGATTTACAGCGGTCCGTGCTGCCCCAGAGTCTATCAAAAAATCAATTTCTGAATTCCCCCCCTGCATTTTTACTCAGGGTTCCGGGGGTGGGGTGGTCCGTTTCCCCTGCCACCCCTACTCCTGTCCTTCCACTGCCATTACATGAGTGCAGTCTCTCCCTTTCTCTGGGTATTCATTCTTCCAGTGTCCCTCTTGCCAGCATAAGGCACACTGGTTCCATCCCAGGCATCTTTCTTGTGGGCCAAGGCACCTGCGCCCACGACCCCTTATACCTCTGCCTCTCCCACCTTCTTGTGGCCTTTCTCTGACTCCGGCCTGAACTGCTACTAGCATTCTAACTTGTCTCTTGTCTTTTTCTCCTTCTCTGAGAGTATACGCCCCGTTTGCAGTTTCCAGGATTTGTGCTACAGACATACCCATTAAGTCTTCCTTCTTTTGTAACTTCCTCTTTATATCAGGGGCTGCACGGCTGGTAAAAATACCCTTTATAGTTGCCTCTATCGCCTGATCATCAGGGTCTGCATTGGTATTTTGCCGAATGGCGTCTCGGATGCGCTGTAGGAATGCAACGGGACTTTCCTTCAGCTCCTATACTATTTCATACAGCTTTGCCCAATTATTATGTTGGACAGCCGAGTGCCTGAGCCCATGAATAAGCAGTTCTTTGTAAGAGGTAAGATGGGTATGATTCACAGGATTGTTAGGGTCCCATCTAGGGTCTGCTAGGGGAACCACATCTGCCGGAACAGGAACATTGACAGGATCCCTTTCATGCCTCCGCTGTGCTTCCTCCCTGGCTTTGGAAATAACTTGATTCCACTCTACTTCAGATAATAAGGTTCGCATAAGGATATTACAATCATCCCAGTCAGGCTTGTGACTAGCTAAACATCCCTCAAAGACAGAGATAAACTTACTCGGGCTAGTTGAAAATTCTCCAGCCTGTACTTTAAAAGCTGCCAGGTCCACCGAGTTAAAAGGTACATGGGTGTATACTTGCATGGTCTGGGCTGCACGCCCATCTGCCCCAGGCCGGGCTATTACAGTTTCAGTAAGTAAAGGATAAAATCCCACTGAGGGAGGAATCTCTGGGACTGGGGGCATCTGACCTTTATATGGTGGAGGTGTTAAAGCCGAAGGGGACGCCGACTCTGGCATTACAGTAATGTGGGGGGGGGAATGCTGATACTCAGCACTAACAACTACTGATCCTGTCGGAGTCAAATTACACTTCTGCAAAATATCTGTCTTGTTCCATAAAGCCATAAACAATTGTGCATACAAATGTTCATTCCACTTACCCATCCGCTGACAAAACAGGAGTAATTGGAGAATTGTATTGTAGTTAATTGACCCTTCCGGAGGCCACCTTTCCCGATCCTCCAGTTGATATTGAGGCCATTTCACTGTACAGAACCTTTTAAGATCATTTTTAGTCATTAGAACTGACTTAAACAGTTTCCAATTTGTCAGAATGCATTCTATGGGTGTACACTGTACCCTGCCAACCGTACTCTGTCCCTGCCCATACTCTAGGGAGACACTGGGTGTCCCCAGGTCCTACAGGGAGACACTGGGCGTCCCCAGGTCTTAACAGACAATGCTCAGGCTGCTGAGCTATCCTACCTTATCCGAGGGACCAGTTTCACACCGTCGCCCATGATCGCTTCTCCACTATTAGAGCACATTGCACCGTTGTGCCCTCCGGGGTCGATCAAACCACGTCTCTGCCGAGGCCCCCGATGAAACCACCAGTGCGCGCTGGGCGTCGGTTGTTGCCGCAAGTCGTCGACCCCAGGAGGGATCCGGGCAAGGTGAAATGTTAGCCTCGAGCCCAACGTTGGGCACCAAAACTGTTGCCGGCACCAGGTGCCCGAGGGAGGCAACAATTGGGTTCGTTGCCCGGTGTGCGTTGCGCCAAATAAACACACTGGGGGAGAAGCAGACAGAGTTTATTTGAGCTCAAGTAAAAGGCACAGGGAGACTGTATTGTCTCAAATCCTGCACACCTAACCCTGCAACAGCAAGATCTTTATACCCCGGTCAGTTTCACTGTCAGTGATTTTCCACCCGCTGGCCCCCCTCTTTCTTCCCTTTTCCTCCTCCTCTCTCTCTCCAAGCGGTGCCCTTGCATTCCACAGATAACAGTTTTAGCTCGCCTGCTTTCCAGAAGGACAGGAGATTTGCAGGTGCCAGAGAAAGGGTTGCAAAGGTTGGGCAAGGGGGGGCTTTGGCTCTTCTGAGCCTGGAGCAGAAGGATTTCCTCGACACTCGTGGTCTTCCATCCCTCTGAGTTACCCAGGGTTATGCCCAGTGTCACCAACAGCTCCCCCCTTTGAGAATACTCAACAAAGTTTTGGCTGAGTTTTCTCATTCTGAAGACAAAAAGTAATTGAGTGTTTGAGGCAATGCAAGGGTATAATGAGGCGCTCGGGGAGGGGGATGCACGGACTTTGTGCAGGAGGGCGTTACAGCACGCAAATAAGAGGAGAGTAATTAAACACAACACAACACTGGTGATCAGGAGGTTAAGGATGCCCGCTCCTAGGCCTCCGAGGTTGGGCAACCAGCTCCAGAGAGAATCAAAGACAGGGGGTTCATGTTCCTGACTTTTCCACAGCTCAAAAGCCTGTTCAGCTAAAATGTGTTTGTTAATACCTTGGGAATTTTCTGGGACATAAGTACAACATTCGTTCCCAATTAAAGCACATACCCTGCCCTGAGAAGCTAAAACATAATCTAGGGTCTGACGGTTTTGAAGAGATAATAAACGAAGTTGATAAATCTCAGAGTTAAGGCTCTTTTCAATAGCTAAAGTGTCATTGGCAAATTTTGTAAGAAACGCAGAAAGTTGACGATACAGCTTGGCTAACCAGCCCACTCCATACGCCGGGAGAAAGATCATGCCAAGTCTGTCTCGTGATGAATCCAGTTCTTGTGTCCATTGACCTTTGCCGCTGTGTGGGAACCTAGTAGGACAGGGTGAGGTCCTTTCCACTTCTCTTGGAGGGGCTCATCCTTCCAGGTCCGAATGAGCATGGAATCTCTGGCTGTAACAAGTGGACTGGAGCATCCAGCGGAAGAGGCTGCAAGTCTTTAGTGTACCTATGGAGAGAAGAAAGAACAGCAGACAGAGAGCACATATACCATGACAAAATATTACATCCATTTCCCACTCCCCTGCTAGAACCGGCGTCCCGTTCATAGGCCATGCCCTTCCAAACATAATCTCAAAGGGGCTAAGCCCTAATCTTCCCTTGGGAAGGGCACAGATATGAAGCAAAGCAAGGGGCAAAGCATCGGGCCATCCCAGAGAGGCCTCCTGGCAGATCTTTGATAGATGACGCTTGAGGGTCTGATTTGTATGTTCTACTACACCATTAGCTTGTGGTCGCCATGCAGTATGGAGTTTCCAGGGGATCTGTAAGGCATCTGAGATGTTTTGGATGATCTTTGAAGTGAAATGTGTTCCGTTGTCAGATTCCATCCACTGGGGAAGTCCGAAGCGGGGAATAACTTCCCGGATGAATTTTAAAGCTACAGTCTTGGCTGTACAATTGCGACATGGAGAGGCTTCAGGCCATCCGCTGAATCAATCTATTATAACAAGGAGATACTTAAATCCTTGAGTTCGGGGGAACTCAGTAAAGTCTATTTGCCAAACCAGTCCGGGGCCTGGAGTAGGTTCCAAAGTGGCTGGAGGTGATGAGAGACTGGATTGAGGGTTATTCTTTTGACAAATCGAACAGCTGGCCTGTATTTGGGAGGCCAGAGGTCGAAGTCCAGAGGTTAGAAAATATTTGTTCACCAACTGAGTGAGAGCTTCTTTTCCAGCATGAGTAGTTTGATGTAGCCGTTGCAACACCGGCTGGGTCAGGCTCTTTGGTAGGAGGATCCTCCCGTCCGTGGAGCAGAGCCATCCCTTCTTTTCTTGGAGACCAAGCTTGTCAGCTAGTTCTTTTTCTTCATATGAGTACTGGGGATTCGGGAGCTCCCCCGCTGATGAAATGAGAGCATGCATAGGGATGTCAGCAGGTCTCGGCGTCCTCAGGGTGGCAGCAATTTTAGCTTCTCTGTCTGCCCGGGCATTAGCCCTGGCTACGTCTTGATCCTCTTTCTGATGTGCCTTATAGTGCATTACTGCCACTTCCGAGGGAAGTTGAACAGCTTCCAGGAGTCGGAGAATTTGGGGTCCATACTTCACTGGGGAGCCTTGGGCTGTCAGCAGTCCCCTTTGTTTCCATAGGCCAGCATGGGCATGCAGTACTCCAAAAGCATACCTAGAGTCGGTATAGATGTTGACCCGTTTCCCTTTTGACAGTTCTAGCGCCCGGGTCAGGGCCACCAGTTCAGCAAGTTGAGCAGATGTTCCGGCAGGCGAACCCTTGGCCTCAACAACATCATAGAGAGTCACAACAGCATAACCTGCCCTCCTTTGCCCTTCTGCAACAATGCTACTGCCATCAGTGTACCACTCACAATCAGCATTCAGAAGTGGCTGATCCTGTAGGTCTGCACGGCTGGAGTACTGTGCATCTATGATGTCTAAACAATCATGCTCTTGTTCTTCCATTTCAGGTAAGAGAGTAGCCGGGTTGAGGGAGGGACAGGGTTGCAGAGTCACTTCAGGGTTCTCCAACAGCTTAGCTTGGTACTGAGCCACTCGAGCCTAGGTGAGCCAGAGACCCCCCTTAGCGTCTAGCAGAGCCTGGACCATATGAGGGGTATACACCTGCACAGCTCCTCCCAGCGTTAACTTTTCAGCTTCCTCAAGTATTAGGGCAGTTGCCGCAACTGCTCGTAAACACGCTGGCCATCCCTTGGCAACTGGATCAAGCCGTTTGGAGAAATAAGCAATGGGACGTTTCCACGCCCCCAACAATTGAGTAAGCATTCCCAGAGCCATCCCTTTTCGTTCATGCACATACAATTGGAAAGGTTTAGAAAGGTCCGGTAACCCCAGGGCAGGGGCTTCCATTAGTTTCCTTTTTAGTATCTTAAATGCCTTGTCGGCTTCTGGAGTCCAATAAAAGGGGTCATGGTCTGCCCCTTTCACACAGTCATATAGTGGTTTTGCCCATAGTCCAAATTCAGGGATCCATATTCTGCAAAAACCTGCCATGCCAAGAAACGCCCTGAGCCGCTTACGGTTGCTTGGGGTGGGAACCTGCCATATAGCCTCCTTTCGCTCACTTGAAAGCTGGCGCTCCCCCTGTCTTATGTGAAATCCCAGGTATCGTACTTCGGGGAGAGCAATTTGAGCTTTATTTCGAGCCACCTGAGATCCTCGAAGCCCAATAAAGTTCAGGAGGCTTACCGTGGCGTTAAGGCAAGAGTTTAAATCTATGGCAGCAATTAATAAATCATCCACATATTGTAACAAGAGAACTTCATGCTCATTATTCCACTCCTCCAAGTCTTTAGCTAAGGACTGGCCGAAAAGGGTAGGAGAGTTCTTAAATACCTGGGCTAATACAGTCCAACAAAGTTGTTTCTTAACCCTTTTTGTCCTCCCATTCAAAAGAGAATATCTCCTGAGAGGGGGGGTCAACTGGAATCGTAAAGAAAGCGTCTTTCAAATCAAGAACTGAGAAATGAGTATACTGCCCCCCTACGGAGGCCAGCAAGGTATACGGGTTTGGGACGAGAGGATGAATAGTTTTAACCCGCTCATAACCGCCCTTAGGTCCTGCACCAGTCGATATGTGCCATCAGGCTTCAATACTGGCAAGATAGGAGTGTTCCAGGCTGACTGACACTCTCGCAGTATGCCGTACTTTAGGAAACGGTCTATAGTCTCTTGCAGTCCCTCTCTGGCTTCCCTTTTGATTGGGTACTGCTTGATTTGTACTGGACCTTTTCCTGGCAGTAGTTGAATATTAATGGGGGTTTGATGTGTAGCCTTTCCAGGGACCCCCTCTGCCCACACCAAAGGGTATACCTGGTCTTCCCACTGGTTCCACTCCTGGGGAACGTTCATGGCCGAGGGTTCAACCGTGAGGGTCATTATCCATGCATTTTCAGGGGGAAATGTGAGGGTTATTTCATCCTGGGTAAAATGCAGTGATGCACCTAATCGACAAAGCAGGTCTCGTCCTAGCAGGGGTGTTGGGCAATCTGGAAGGTAGACCAATTTGTGAGAGAGAGCCCGGTCTCCCAGAGCACATTCTGCAGGAGCATACACTGGGCACTGAGTCTTTTTTTTCCCGTGGCACTCACCACGGTGAGAGAGTCCGCTACAGGAAGTTGAAGAGGTTGATTTACAGCGGTCCGTGCTGCCCCAGAGTCTATCAAAAAATCAATTTCTGAATTCCCCCCCTGCATTTTTACTCAGGGTTCCGGGGGTGGGGTGGTCCGTTTCCCCTGCCACCCCTACTCCTGTCCTTCCACTGCCATTACATGAGTGCAGTCTCTCCCTTTCTCTGGGTATTCATTCTTCCAGTGTCCCTCTTGCCAGCATAAGGCACACTGGTTCCATCCCAGGCATCTTTCTTGTGGGCCAAGGCACCTGCGCCCACGACCCCTTATACCTCTGCCTCTCCCACCTTCTTGTGGCCTTTCTCTGACTCCGGCCTGAACTGCTACTAGCATTCTAACTTGTCTCTTGTCTTTTTCTCCTTCTCTGAGAGTATACGCCCCGTTTGCAGTTTCCAGGATTTGTGCTACAGACATACCCATTAAGTCTTCCTTCTTTTGTAACTTCCTCTTTATATCAGGGGCTGCACGGCTGGTAAAAATACCCTTTATAGTTGCCTCTATCGCCTGATCATCAGGGTCTGCATTGGTATTTTGCCGAATGGCGTCTCGGATGCGCTGTAGGAATGCAACGGGACTTTCCTTCAGCTCCTATACTATTTCATACAGCTTTGCCCAATTATTATGTTGGACAGCCGAGTGCCTGAGCCCATGAATAAGCAGTTCTTTGTAAGAGGTAAGATGGGTATGATTCACAGGATTGTTAGGGTCCCATCTAGGGTCTGCTAGGGGAACCACATCTGCCGGAACAGGAACATTGACAGGATCCCTTTCATGCCTCCGCTGTGCTTCCTCCCTGGCTTTGGAAATAACTTGATTCCACTCTACTTCAGATAATAAGGTTCGCATAAGGATATTACAATCATCCCAGTCAGGCTTGTGACTAGCTAAACATCCCTCAAAGACAGAGATAAACTTACTCGGGCTAGTTGAAAATTCTCCAGCCTGTACTTTAAAAGCTGCCAGGTCCACCGAGTTAAAAGGTACATGGGTGTATACTTGCATGGTCTGGGCTGCACGCCCATCTGCCCCAGGCCGGGCTATTACAGTTTCAGTAAGTAAAGGATAAAATCCCACTGAGGGAGGAATCTCTGGGACTGGGGGCATCTGACCTTTATATGGTGGAGGTGTTAAAGCCGAAGGGGACGCCGACTCTGGCATTACAGTAATGTGGGGGGGGGAATGCTGATACTCAGCACTAACAACTACTGATCCTGTCGGAGTCAAATTACACTTCTGCAAAATATCTGTCTTGTTCCATAAAGCCATAAACAATTGTGCATACAAATGTTCATTCCACTTACCCATCCGCTGACAAAACAGGAGTAATTGGAGAATTGTATTGTAGTTAATTGACCCTTCCGGAGGCCACCTTTCCCGATCCTCCAGTTGATATTGAGGCCATTTCACTGTACAGAACCTTTTAAGATCATTTTTAGTCATTAGAACTGACTTAAACAGTTTCCAATTTGTCAGAATGCATTCTATGGGTGTACACTGTACCCTGCCAACCGTACTCTGTCCCTGCCCATACTCTAGGGAGACACTGGGTGTCCCCAGGTCCTACAGGGAGACACTGGGCGTCCCCAGGTCTTAACAGACAATGCTCAGACTGCTGAGCTATCCTACCTTATCCGAGGGACCAGTTTCACACCGTCGCCCATGATCGCTTCTCCACTATTAGAGCACATTGCACCGTTGTGCCCTCCGGGGTCGATCAAACCACGTCTCTGCCGAGGCCCCCGATGAAACCACCAGTGCGCGCTGGGCGTCGGTTGTTGCCGCAAGTCGTCGACCCCAGGAGGGATCCGGGCAAGGTGAAATGTTAGCCTCGAGCCCAACGTTGGGCACCAAAACTGTTGCCGGCACCAGGTGCCCGAGGGAGGCAACAATTGGGTTCGTTGCCCGGTGTGCGTTGCGCCAAATAAACACACTGGGGGAGAAGCAGACAGAGTTTATTTGAGCTCAAGTAAAAGGCACAGGGAGACTGTATTGTCTCAAATCCTGCACACCTAACCCTGCAACAGCAAGATCTTTATACCCCGGTCAGTTTCACTGTCAGTGATTTTCCACCCGCTGGCCCCCCTCTTTCTTCCCTTTTCCTCCTCCTCTCTCTCTCCAAGCGGTGCCCTTGCATTCCACAGATAACAGTTTTAGCTCGCCTGCTTTCCAGAAGGACAGGAGATTTGCAGGTGCCAGAGAAAGGGTTGCAAAGGTTGGGCAAGGGGGGGCTTTGGCTCTTCTGAGCCTGGAGCAGAAGGATTTCCTCGACACTCGTGGTCTTCCATCCCTCTGAGTTACCCAGGGTTATGCCCAGTGTCACCAACAGGGACACAGAAGAGAATTGGTGTGGCTCTACTCACCAAGGTGCCCCTGGGGGTTACAAAAATAATGGCCAGAAGCTAGCAGAGAGAAGATTTAGACTGGACATTAGGAAGAACTTCTTCACAGTTAGAGTGGCCAAAATCTGGAATGGGCTCCCAAGGGAGGTGGTGCTCTCCCCTACCCTGGGGGTCTTCAAGGGGTGGTTAGATAGGCATCTGGCTGGGGTCATCTGAACCCAGCACTCTTTCCTGCCTATCGGGGGGTCAGACTCAATAATCTATTGAGGTCCCTTCTGACCTTAACATCTCTGAATCTATGATAGTGATGGGAGTGTTCAATTTTCCAGACCTCTCCTGGAAAAACAATACAACCAAACTTAGAATGGTCAGCCAGTTCCTACCTTGTACAGGGGATAACTTTCTGTTTTGGAAGGTTAAGGACAAAATTAGGAGATCATCTATCTTGGATCCTACCCTGACCAATAGGGATCAGTTGGTGAAGTATGTGAAGGTGGTGGGAAAGTTGAGAGAAAGCAATCATGATATAACAGAATTCCAGATCCTAAGATGGGCAAAACATGAAGTCAACAGAATGAGGGAGCTGGTTTTCAAAAAGGTGGATTTTAGTTGACTCAAGGAGTTAATAGACATGGTGCCATGGGAAAACAGATGGAGGATAAAGGGGTACCCATATGGGATGGGCACTCTTAAAGGATACAGTAATGGAAGCTTAACAAAAAACTTGTTATAGCATGATAGAAGCATGAGAAGAATAGTAAACTGCACAAGGGGCTTCTAGGTTGCCTTAAATGCAAAAAAAGAAAGCATACAGGTAATGGAAAATAGACAGGTCACCAAGGAATCTTATCAGGAAATTGCAAGGACCTGTAGGGACAAAATAAAAGAATGAGCTGTACCTGGTGAGGGAAGTTAAAGACAACCAGAGGAGGCTCTATAAGCATGTTGGCTGGAAAAGAAAACCAAGGTACTGGTTCCACTGTTAAATAACCTGGGTAAACTCTTAAGAAAAGATGCAAAAAAAAATTTTTTTTTTTAAGTGAAGCTGCTCACCAGCTTCTCTGCCTCAATCTTCATGAGCATAACTGCAACCAAATACCAAATTAAACTGCAACCAGACACCAAAAAAAGATTATATGGATAAAGAAGAGGAGAGGCTGAGAGATGAGATAAGTAAAGAGATGGTCAGAGACCTTTTAATGCATCTGAATGGTTTTAAGTCAGCAAGGCCTAATGAACTTCATCCCGGGTACTGAAGAAAATGATAGAAGCCCTTGGCAATATTTATGAAGTCAGGTGAGATACTGGTCCAATATAGTTACCCAGAAAAAAAGGCAAAAAAAGAGGACCTGGGGAGCTACAGACTAGCTAGCCTTACCTCAATTCCTGGGAAATTACTGATGTATATCCTAAGGAAGTCCATTTCCAAGCATTTGGAGGAGGAAAGGCTGATTATCAGCAGCCAGCATGGATTTACTAAAGACAAATTTTGTCAAACAAGTTTGATTTCCTTCTATGACAGAGTAACAGCTTGAGTGGATGCAAGAAATGCTGTTGATATAGTGTATCTAGATTTCAGTAAGGGTTTTGACATGGCCCCACATGATCTACTCATAAACTAATTGGAAAACTATTTTTATAAGGTGGATAGATAACTGGCTCAACAGTGGCAAACACAGGGTAATTATAAATAATCCATTGTCAGAATGGCAGGAATTTTTTAGTGGAATGTCACAGAGTTTTTCTTGGGTCCAGTGCTGTTCAACGTGTTCATTACTGATTTGAATTTTGGAATTGAGAGTTTCATGAGGAAGATTGCAGATGACCAGTCTGGGAAGGATTGCAAATACAATAGAGGACATGAGGACAATTCCAAATGATCTTGACAGGTTGGAAAGCTAAGTTGGAGATGAAGTTCAATGCTTCTTGGGAAGAATAGTTAAAAATACAAGTACAAAATGAGTTACATTTGGAGAATACTTGGATGGATGACAGTATAAGTTTGGGGAGTCTTGGTAGATCACAGATGCAGTATGAGTCTGCAGTGTGATGCAGCTGCACAAAAGGCAAATGAAGTTTTGGCATGCATCAATAGAAGCATTAAGTTCAAGACATAGGAGGTGATAGAGCCTTTCTACTTGGCACTGGTGAGGCCTCACTTAGAGTTCTGTGTGCAGTTTTGGACTCCATATTTTTAAAATATCATGGAAAAGCTAGAAAGTGTCCAGAGGTGGATGACAAAAATGATAAAGGGCTTGGAAAGCATGTCATATGAAGAAGGATTGAAAAAGCTACTGAGGTTGTGGAAAAGGTGCTTAAGATGGGGCATGATAGCAGTCTTCAACTATATGAAGGGAAAACATAAAGAAGAGGGAAAACATGTTTCTCTTGAGGCAGAGAGTAAAATATGGAACAATGACTTGATATTGCAGTGAAGTCTTTTTAGATTGGATGTAAGGAAAAACTTCTACACTGTTAGAATAATAAGTCAGTGGAATAAACTATCCCACTGGGAAGCTGTGGACTCTCCATCACTGGAGGTGTTCAGGAAGAGGTTGGACCATAGGGGTGCATGAAACAGACCCTATTCAATTTGGATTTTTCCCAAATCAGGGACAGTTATTCAATTCATTGATCACTGTCCCTGGCTGGCTGAATCTGAATCTGAAGATTCAATGCTGATTCAGAGAATCAGCGATTTGGACATAGACACAACTTTAAAAGTTTTTTCTCCATGCCGTGAGGTAGCAAGCATGGCTCATGATGGTTGTGATGCTGGGGCACATGAAGCATCTCATAGACATGTGGAGGGCCCCTCCCCATGCTCAGTGGCAAACCTGGAAGCGGATCAGAAATACTTCTGGTCCACTTCTGGGTCTGCTGGGGAGTGCACTGGGGCCCCTCTTGCACCTCTGGCTTGGCGATCAGCTGCAGGGGGACCCTGGGTGCCCTCCCTAGACCCAGGAGGCACCAGTCACTGAGCCAGGGTGGCACAGGCTCCCCCCTCTTAGGGCGCTCCCTGGCAGACCTGGAAGTGGACTGGAAGTGCTTCTGATCCACTTCCAGGTTTGCTGCTGAGCATGCTGGGGCACCCCCTGCACTGCTGTAAGACATCCTATGTGCCCCAGCATTGCAGCATTCATAAGTCCCTGCTACCTAGAAGTATGTAGAAAAAAACATTTAAAGCTGTCTCTATGTCTGAATCTCCAAATCTTTCTGAATCTCTCTGAATTGATTTGGAGGGTTCTGATTCAATCTGGAGAGATTAAAGGGTCCTCTGATTCAATCTGGATTCAGAGATTTGGCCACCAAATTGGGCCAAATCTCTGCTGAATTGAATCAGGAATGGAAGCTTTGCACAGCCCTATTAGATGGGCATTAGTCAGGGATGACCATAGCTATGCTTATTTTCTTCTAAGGATATGTGGTCCAAACCACTAAAGTACAGATTGAGTGACATCAAGTAATTTTATTTATTCTTTTTTCCACAGTATTTGGAGCCAATAAAGCTTGCATTGTCCAAAATGTGTGAAAGGAAGAAGATTCAGACTGAAAATTTTGTTATAGAATACGGGTGAGAGGACATCAATATTTGAAGCTAAGTTATTGTTGTTTTGAATTTCTTTGCATCTATGACAAATATACACAGCTTAAAATGTGTGTGATACAAAAACAGTTAAACATGTTTTTAATTGCATAAGAAAACATTAATATGGGAAATAAACTTATGAAATATATGGGCAATGAAAAATAGAATGTCAGTTTGGGGGTTCCACTTAGCAAGGTTTGTCATAAAATTCAGAGTAACTCCTGGCCTTAGAGATAATTCAATGACACTGCAAGCCACCTCCACAATGCTTTGTTTTATGCTGTTATAGGAACACTAACTATTTTACAGGCTTCTAGCCTAAAGCAAATTTTATCTAACAATATAAAGGGTATGGGGGAAACTTGTAATCCTTATTCTTTCCATCGTTTTATATGGTGTCTAACCAATCACATAAAGACCTTTAAAGAAAATTATGCATCATTTTATTTTCAAGTTATCTTGGAAATAAGGAGTTGCTTCCGGCTGTCATAGCAACTAAAGTTCTGAAATATTCAAAAGTCAAGGGTCAGTTTCTGAGTGCTATGCCTGTGATCTCTTTGGTTCCTCTGTTAATCAATAAATGTACTGTAGCTTCTGCCTTCACTGAGCTCTTGGGATAAGACAAGATTTGTAAAATGCTACTGTAGATCTTGGTTTAAGTTTTTTGATCCTCCTGTGGAGCTACAGCAGGCATCAGAGAACTTCATATAACACATACATTTCAGTGGGTTTTGACAGCAATATTTACACTAAACCTGAACTGAACAGTCGTGAGCAAAAAGATGGCTTTACATAATACATTTTAGATGGACAGTTTGTAATAAAATCCTGCTGTAGCTTGCATAGCACAGATAAAAACTGAGATAGACAAAGCTCCCCAAATGTATAAACAATTCCTTGGACCATTCTTTGTTCTTACCAGAGTCTCTCTGCTTTGTACAGTTGCTTTCAAAAACTTTTTTAAAAAAAACCAGAACTGTTAGAAAGTTTCAGAAGGCCATGAAGACTTAATAGGGAACTCCTAAGCAGGTGATAAGAGAGGGAAAGTAGTGAAAAAATGTATATTGCTTACAATCTCCCCTTACCACTTTTGTAACAGAAGATAGCAAAGCAAAAGCAAAGTGACATTGGAAAAAATATATTCAGTAGGGGAAAGGTTTCAGAAAATTGTTCAGGCATCATCAGGTTGGATTCAGGACATTTCATAAAAAACAAGACTGATGATCAGCATTACAAAAGAATGCTATATCTTCTCGATAATGAGATATCCATGAAAACTTTAACCGGGTACATCTACACATTCAATTAGTGCAGCACAATAAACTCTGTTTCAGTTTGTGTCATAATTAATGGCTCCCAGGTGCACATGCACCTGGGACCACAGCATTTTGAGCCAGAGTGGAGCAGTCTTGAGCTGGCAGCCCTTTCGGGATATCAGGCTGAGGCTCTGGGTCATGGGGTCTGGCAGTGGAGAGGCTGGTTGAGGCACAGGAGTGCCCAAAGAGCAGACCTGGGCTGACTGGGTGCAATTTATGCTTAGGTCTGTGCTTATACATGCATTTAGGCACAGTTATTTTTTCAGCCATTAGACTGTAGGAGGCTTACCTTTCAGAGCTTGGGTTGAGTCCAAGGCTTGAGATCCTACTGTTCTGATTGGTGGAGCCTTATTTAAGACTGCAAACTGTCATGTCTGGAAGACTTCAGGGGTAGAACCCTGGAGCATATACAATAACCTGTATGCCCAGCACAAGGGGCAGATGAGTCGGGGGCAGAGAGGAGAGAAGAATGGGGCTTAGAAGAGCTCAGGACAGCTGCTCAGCAGGGCAAAGCAGTAACCTAGGAAAAACCTCTGAAGACTTCTATCAGCAGGAAGTGTGGCACGGCTCCAGTGGTTAGGCTGTCAGTGCACAGCACAGTACATGGTGTCCAGACCCTGGGAGCTGTGTGAAGTAGCTCGGGTCTGCTACCTCTGACATGCAGCCAGAGACATAGTCTCTACATGCCATGCCTGGCTGCGGCACAGGCTGGTGCATGGAGAAAGATCTTTGGAGCCCCTGGGGTAGCTCAGGTCCTCAACACCCAGAATGAGGCTGGGATCTCAGTGCAGGAAGCACTGCATGGAGGTTGAGAGACCCTGGGAGCCACTTGAGCTGGCTTGACATGGGGCAGCAGCTCAGTGCAGACAATGCTGCCCAGAGGGTCTGGAAACAGACCGAGCCTCAGTGCTGCACAAGGCTGTTCATGTCTCCAACCCCTAGCACAAGGCAAAGTGCCCACTACACACAGCAGTGCATGTGGCCCTAAGCCAAGACAACGGCAGCAGAGTCAGGTGGCAGGAAAACCTGGTTGGGAACACAGCTTGACCTGGAGAACAAGAGGCAACCCTCTGGGACTGTGGATTAGTAAGTTACCCTGGAGAGAGGGTCCGTACAGGGGAGGGACCCCCCAAGGGTTACGAAGGAGCACAATGTGGGCTGTTCCTGGGTGATAGTGGGAAAGCTTAAGATTTTTTGGGGTCTTCCTCTCCTTTTTCTTCCCCCCACCTCCTTTTCTGTAGGGGTACCTTGGGAGTGGGACCCTGCTCTGGAGGGCATCCAGGTAGTCTAAGGACTGCTGATTATATTTTTGGACTGTGGTTTACAGTTTATGTGAATAATTTGAAGATAATGGTTTGTATATGAATAGAGTTCATAGAATCATAGAATCAATAAGTCAGAAGGGACCTAGACAGATCATCTAGTCCAACCCCCTGCCATGGGCAAGAAGGAGCACTGGGGGTGGCAGGGGTCATAAGACCCCAGCCAGGTGTCTATCCAGGCTCCTCTTTAAGATCTCCAGGGAAGGTGAGAGCACCACCTCTCTGGGCAGCCTATTCCAGGCTCTGGCCACCCTTACAGTGAAGTAGTGCTTCCTAATATCTAACCTAAACCTATCCTCCCTCAGCTTGTGGCTGTTGTTCCTGGTGAATCCAAGGGGGGCCCTGGTGAACAGACTTTCCCCGAGTCCCTGCTGGTGGCCCCAATAAAGTTGTAGGCAGCCACTACATATATATATATATAGACACACAAACATATATGTATGGATATATATGTGTGTGTCATATATATATAGATATATATATGCATATATCCTTACCCTTTAATGGTTTTGTTGTAGTAATAAATCTGTATATAGTTAAGTAATTGATTGGCTGGACCTGACTCTACATGGGATGGAGGCGGCCACTGGGCTGTTGTGTCCCTCCACAGCACACTGCCCTGCTAATAATTCCCTCAGTTGGAGAAGGAAGTACAAACCCATGTACACCTGGGCTACAAGACAGTACTGACAGTACTAAGGCAATTAAAATTATTTTGCTGTGGTGTAATAGTGTTGGTCATGCAGACTGTAATGATTTACATTGCAGCAAGTTAGTCTACTGTACAGCTAAGTGCATGTGTACATGCACACACTGGGTACATCTACACAAGATGCTTTACTAACCAGTAGGGCAAATTACTGTGCAGTAAGCATCACCAGCTACATATGAAAAGGCTAACGCATAATAATTTGCTCTATATAGCAGTTAGTTTCCTACCTGCATTTGCCTGTGCAGTAAGCACATGTGATGGCTGACAAGGAGCAAATTTGCTCCCAGACAGCCAGGCAACAGCAGGTGGGAAATTGCTTCCCAGCCTGAAGCTGGCTGGGACCTGTCTCAGACCAAGACAGTTCCCAGGCAGCCCCAGGCTTCTTGGGGCAGTCTGCCCTTGCAGCCTGGAGCTAACTGGGAATTATCCCATGTGCAGCAGTTCCCAGCCAGCTCTCGGCTTCAAATGCAGACCGGGACAGTTCTCAGCCAGCCCCAGGTTGGGCATAGAAGTCTGCATGTGTGGCCCAGAACTAGCTAGCAACTCCCTGAAAAGGGACAGTTCCTAGCCAGCTCTGTGCTGCACATGCAGACTTTCCCATGCAGCCTGGGGCTGACTGAGAATTGTCTCAGTCTGGGGCATGTCATGTTGATGCGTACACTGTGTACTAACTTCAGGATTGTAGAATTAAGGAAATGTAACTGGAAAATAGTTAAGTGGATCAAAATGTATTGAAACTGCATATAACGTGCTTCTTGCCCCCTAAATCATAAGAGATATAGACAGATAGACAAAATGAATATTATACTAAATAAATATTTGAAGGAAGGCAAGGGTTACAAATTGTAAGCCATTCCACAGTAATATTTTTTGCATCCAGTCCTAACTACAATAAGCTGAGAGATGAGCTACCTCAGTGCAACTTCAGTTTAGCACATGATAGGAATAGGAAAACTGAGCAGTTCCTTAGGCACAACTGACATGTGGGGTAAGTCTCCTAAATTTCTATCTTTTTAATTAGTCTAAATCATTTGTCCAAAGCCTGGAACTGTGAAGCAAAGTAAAATGGACAGACCTGAAGATAAATGGTGACTAACACAAATGTTTTTCTTTTTGGCTTCTCTTCCCCAACGCTTAGTATGCTTGGAATAAAAGGATTCAAAAGTGTGTGTGCGTTTTACTGCTCTTGTATTTCAAAATAATACACACAATTATGACCATATGTTTATTATACATCAAACCCTATTTTGTGTTGAAAGTTGTTGTCACATGCAGATCCCAATCAGAAATTCATATACTTTAAAACCATTGTGTAAAGTATCATAAAAATATGTAGTGAGAGGACAATTCTTCTGACAAAAATACATCTAGCTGAACAAGAATTGTTTTTAACATTTTTATCTTTATGGTAAATACATGTAAACATTTTAGGTGGCACTTCTAAGAGTCTTTTAATAATTATATTATTGGCACTTGTTTGGGTTGAATTTCATGATCATGCTTTCGGAGCCTGAAGAGGCAGCTGGAAAGTGTGGCCCAGCTCTGATGAGTGGTCATTTTAAGTTTCAGACCAGCAGAGCTGGAGGCAGCACTCTGCTGCCTGGCACTGAGGAAACAACATCTCCTAGTGGAGCTGCAGCTCCAGTAACACCAGAAGGTAAGGGCAAGAGCTGATGGGGGTGGTTAGGAGGTTCTTGGTCCTGGGCAAGACCTAAAACTGCATCCTGCTGGGCATGGGTGGCCTGGTGGGGCTGTTTGTGGTGGAAAAGCCCCCAGAAAATGCCAAGCCACTTACCACCTCAGTGGAAGGTGAGTAGGAGCACCTAAACCCCAGCCCCCACCTTCAGGTGGGTCAATTAACATTGGAGGTAGTTTGGATCCAGGTACAGCTGTGGCCACATTAGCCTAGGTGGGTTTCAAGACACTGAAGAGTGGAGACTGGGGCCAGGCATGGCTGCAGCCACCTGAACCTGTGTGGGGGGGTGTGACCCCAGGCCCCAGCATAGTGGAGACAGAGTATGGGCCTCAGTGGAGGCAGAGGTGTAGAGCGGGGTGCAGTGGGGCACCTGACAACCTGCATTAGAGTGGCAGTTGGGAGCCCTGGGGAGCCTAGCAAGGGGTATGCAGCCTAGCAAAGAGATAAGGTGCCCAGAGGCTATGAGCCCCAACTGTACATGTGTGTGGGGGAAGGAGCCCAGGGAGAATGAGGGGCTCAGAGCTTAAGGAGAGAAGCTGGAGTTTGGGGCTGGGATATAGTTGCAACATGTGAATGTCGAGAGAAACAAGTACTGAGGACCTATGGACAGGGGGCCTGAGATGAGGCTCTAGGAAGAAAGAATACAAAGTGGGTCCTGGTGAGATGGGGGCTTGAGGGTAAGCCCTACTAACATGGGGGCCAGGTTAGGTCCAGATAAGCCTTTGGGTGCCTGAGGCCACAGGTGGGCCAGAGGCTAATTGGATGGAGTGGCTGAGGAAGTGCCATGGGTAAACAATGGGATGAGTCAGGAGCCCCTAATTCAGAGCAGCTGGGTGAGCAACTCCAGTGTTCTGCAGCCCACCCAGCACTTGCTCAGATGAGGGTCACAGGAGAGGCCCAAGAGGCTGCATGCTTGGTGGCCAGAGAGTGCAGGGAAACAAGCCCCGAGACCCTTCAGGTGAGGGCATGGTCAGTGTGGCACCAGGAAAAGGAGAGGCAGTATGAGACTGGCTCCACGAAGGGGTAGATGAGAGACACCATATGAGAGGTGGTGGAGTGGGAGAGGCCTCAGTGAGAGGGAGGCAGTATGAGTGTGACCTGTAATAGGGCAGAGAATGATAGGCCTAACTCTGGGATGAGTTGAGCTCAGCCTCAGGCTGAGGCAGAGCTCAACATTTAGGAACATCTACGAGGCTTGGGATGCAGTATAGGGGTAGAGCTGGGATGCAGTATAGGTTGGAGCTACATACATAGGCCCAGGAGACCAGGACATTCAAAGGGCAGCCTCCCACCTAATTAACACCTTAATTATGTGTTATCAAGGTATGGCAGGAGAGAAAGGCAGGCGGTGTGCCCAGAGGCAGATGAGGAGACTAGCACTGTGGCTAGTCAGGGAGTTCCCACTTTGGCACACTGTCTCCTTACATGCTCCAAATGCGTATTTTTGTATAGTTGTATTATTTAGATGGAATATCCCTGTCATCTTAGTTATGAATGGTGAATTCACTAGTGTCAGTTCAGTTATATATCATGGGAAGACATTAATCCACATTATAACATTCTCCTTCTAATTAGATTTAATGTAATAGTCTTTGGATTATTCTCATTCTTTTTTCCTGTATAATGATCCCCACCACATGTTTTCTAAAAAGCCTCCTTTGTTGTTTAATTATTTTTGTTTTTAACTATATTGAACATACCTATATTTTCTTAAAATAATATATGAGTTATTTAATTAATTATATCCACCACACTCCCATATGCATGAAGAACTGTCTGCTTTATTATGAAAAACACAAAGACATAATAGGTGACCAAGTGGTGTCAAATTAAAAAAAAAAAATTCTGAACAATGTCTCATTTTCTCAAAATCTATAAGCTCTCTTAAATGAGAATCCAACATTAGAAGGAAAGTCCCATTAGTATTAGATAGGAACTTGATCACAGGAACCTCCTCATTTTCAGTAACTTAATCATGCAAATCTTGGAAGCAATTAATTATTGTTAGGCTGATTTAATCAGCTGTGTTGCTTTTAAGGGTCAGTCAGATTATTTTAGGGCATGAAGAGTGGAGTTAAAACAGGGTCTATTATTGAATAAGATATTTATGTATAGAACAGAATTGTTTTTCCAACCGTATAAGGCTATACATGAATGTACTAGAATAATTATATAAATATCTACATTTCAATTTGCTCAGATTAGTATTTTTAAATTACTACTTTTAAGGTGTGATTTATCAGTGGGCTTGCACCATTTCCAAGCTGGTATAACTAATGAAATCATTCTAGATTTTTATGAAAACAACAATAGCTGCTTACTGAAAGAAAGCAATAGTTTAAGGACCATTAGCAAGGGCAACTTCAAAGGGAGCATTGACTACAGTGGGTGCATCTACATGTGTTGCTCTGGTGACATTGTTACTGTGCTATGATTTAATACTTCCTTTTGGAAGTACTAAATCATGATGCCGTAACAGCCCATACTGCACCGTATGAGCAGTCATGGTTATTTTTAGCAGCTATTTTGCCATAGTGGCACACTATACTGGGGGGAAAATGTCACTACGGCAATGTAGTTGCTGCATCACAGTTCTTGCCCATGGATAATACATTACCATAGTGAATTGCTATGGTGACATAGCATCACGTGTAGACACACCCACTATATATCAAAGTGATTTTGGATGGTTTAATCTCTGTTAGCTATAAAGCACATAAATAAATCTCTGGTGAATCTATCTTGATTTCTTAATTTGTATCTTAATGTGATACCCCATATAATCTTCCAACGATTTATAATAATATTTCCTGCATTTTCCAGGAAATAAATACCTGGGATCAACCTGGGTTAAATCGCTTACAAGAGAGTTTCTCCTGGAACAGTAAATGTCTGTAAATGCTGTAGCTTCTCTCAGAAGACAACATAGCTTCTCCCTTCCTCCCTCTAGAAAGGCAATATATCACTTTCTGGATTCTGCTACCACAGAAGGGAGTGAAACAAATCCCCATTTGTGGTCCTGGAAACACAGGAAACACAGGCTGCCCATGGCCAGCCTGGGGCAGCCACCCAGGCCTGATTTATGTACTACTTCAATCTATCACCAGGCAGACTACAGGAACCTGCAGAGGATTCTGGGATATGTGCAAGCATATGCTCCAAGATGCAGCATGTCAGAACTGAAAGCTCTTCACTCTCTGGGACCTCAGCATTTAAATGTCTGCACATGTGGCTCTGAGTAAGTTTTTCTACCAGGAGAACCTAGGAGAACTCTCCCAGATTATTTGAAAGCAGCCACTGTTCCATAAATCAAAAATTTTTACACAGATAAAATACCGTTATGCTGTAACATATGCATAAAATTAAGCTACTATTATTAAAGGCGTGTTCTCTTTTCTGAATTTTACTTTAAAATGTATATTTTAACAAGGAAATTTAATCTGGAGCAAGTAACAGAGCGCTTGCTTTCAAATTAAAATAAACTTGGACCAGTTTGCAAAGCCCTAGATCAAAAGATAACCCTGATGAAAGGAATTAAAGTTGTTTAAAGACACCTGGAAGCTTAATACAAATCCTGCTTCACTCCAAATAAGAAAAAACATGCTCAAATTTATGAGTAAGCAGAGATTTTTACAGCAACTTTTTCTTCTGGGTAACTTGTTCAATACTTTTTCTGGAAACTATATTAATTTTATTTAACAAGAAAATAGCAATCTGACTGAATATACTTTGGACAGGTCTACTTTTGTGTTTGTTACTGATAGTAAGGTTACAGCATTAGGCCAGATGGAGTTTTCACCAAAGAAAGTCACTAGGATTAGACTGTATTGAAGACTGGCTTTATTGAAGATCTATTTTCTGAGGCATGCATCAGTCTAGAGATCTTTTTATATGACTATAAGATTACCTTCCTATTGGAAGTATTTCCCCCATGTCAAAATAAATTATTTATCTTGACAGTAGTAAAGACACTTTTTTTTTAAATGGAAAATGGTCAATAGTGTTGGTTGAAGACTATACACCCAATTCCCATATTTTACTTTATTTACAATTTTCTAATACCCAAGTAAATTTTCAGAATGAAAAAAGTAGATTAATTTTCATCTTTCTAGTTCTATTCAGCCATTATTTAAGACTTATTACAACACTGATGTACACACGGTATGGATTCAAGTCATAAATCCAGAATTCATGCACTCATGGTGCTCTGGTGTGGTGCCAGAGGACTGGAAGAGGGCCAGTGTGGTTCCCGTCTTCAAAAAGGGGAAGGAGGAGGACCTGGGAAACTATAGGCCAGTTAGTCTTACCTCGATCCTGGGCAAGCTCTTTGAGAAAATTATTCTGGCACATATCCATGAGGGACCAGGAGGGGAGGTCATGCTTAGGGGCATCCAACATGGGTTCATTAGTGGCAGGTCTTGTCAGACCAACCTGGTGGACTTTTATGATCAGATCACCAAATCATTAGATGCAGGGGTAGCAGTGGACATAGTCTTCCTGGACTTTCGGAAGGCCTTCGACACTGTCTCTCACCCTGTTCTCATTAAGAAACTGGGGGACTGTGGTGTTGACACCCACACAGTCAATTGGTTTGCCAACTGGCTGGAGGGCCACACCCAGAGAGTATTGGTGGATGGGTCATTTTCAGCCTGGAGGGATCTGGGTGGTGGGGTCCCCCAGGGCTCGGTCCTCAGGCCCGCACTGTTCAACATCTTCATCAGCAACTTGGATGAGGGGGTAAAAAGCACCCTGTTCAAATTTGCCAATGACCCTAAGATGTGGGGGGATGTGGGCATGCTAGAAGGGAGAAATAGGCTACAATTGGACCTAAACAGGTTACAAGGGTGGGCGGATGAGAATAGAATGGTATTCAACACCAACAAGTGCAAAGTGATGAACCTGGGGAGCAACAACTGGCACCACACATACGGGCTGGGGACCTCCCTTCTTATCAGTACAGAAGCGGAAAAGGATCTTGGAGTCATCATTGACTCCAAGATGAACGTGGGTCGGCAGTGTGGGGATACAGTCAGGAAGGCCAACCGCACCGTGTCCTGCATCCACAGATGCATCTCAAGCAGGTCCAAGGAGGTGATCCTCCCCCTCTATGCGGCACTGGTCAGGCTGCAGCTGGAGTACTGTGTCCAGTTCTGGGTGCCACACTTCAAGAGGAATGTGGACAACATGGAGAGGGTCCAGAGGAGGGCCACTCGCATGATCAGGGGGCAGCAGGGAAGGCCTTATGAGGAGAGGCTACAGGACCTGAACTGGCTCAGCTGCCACAAGAGAAGGCTGAGGAGGGATCTAGTGGCCTGTTACAAACTAGTCAGGGGGGATCAGCAGGCACTGGGGAAGTCCCTGTTCCCCCGAGCACTGCCAGGAGTGACCAAGAATAATGGTCACAAGCTGGCAGAGGGTAGATTTAGGCTAGATATCAGAAGGCGCTACTTCACTGTCAGGGCGGCTAGGATCTGGAACCAACTTCCAGGAGAACTGGTGCTGGCTCCTCCCCTGAGGGTCTTTAAGAGTAGGTTAGATGTACACCTTGCTGGGGTCGTTTGATCCCAATACTTTTTCCTGCCATGGCAGGGGGTCAGAGTAGATGATCTACTCAGGTCCTTTCTGACCCTAGAAACTATGAAACTGTGAATTGATGATCCTTTAATGAACTCTAAAACCTAAGGGTAGGTACAGATGTTCAAGAATTTCAGAGAGAGGTTAGATTGCATTAAAATGGCTACCTTATCTAATGGAGTTTGCCTAGGTGTGAACTTTATGCTTAGATAAACCTAACTAGGGATCTAAGTGTGAACTGTACAGAATTTTAGGAAGTTTAGATTGGTCTAAAAATGGCCAACACAGTCTAATTTAACCCTACCGCTGAGGTCATTTAACTTAAATCATGTCTGGTAAGATGGATCTAACAAAACTTCTGTACAGTTCCCAGTGCAGCCCTGGGGCTGGGAAAGCCCAACCACTGGCCCCAGCCCTGGACAATAGTTCTTTACAACATTTATACACCTTGGTTCATACTTATTAACATTTACCCCACCTCTGTCCCTCCTTTACTTCCACCCATCTCAAGCTCCACCTCTGTTGACTGTTTGCTTCCTAAGCATGGTATTGCCTATGCATTCCCTTCATTTACATGCCTCTCTCCTAAAAGTGCATGCGTAAGACTCTGACCTCCGCTTCTTTCAGTCACTTGAGGTTTCTTGTTGGTTCTTTCTAGGTTTTTTTGCTGACTTTAGCACCATCTCCAAGGCCATCCTTCTGCTTTGTCCCCTAATGATAGCTGTTGGTCTGTATCCTATTTTTACACAATACATCATGCACCCTGCACCCTATCCTTTTGTTAAGAATCCGCTTTCTTAAGCATTAACAAAGTTAGTTACTTTTAATATATCATCCAGCCTTGTGACCAGCAGCTTTTGTTGAGACACAGGAAAAAAAAAAGTCTATTCAGCTGTACACCCAGCACTCCCAAAAATCCACATATCATTACCTTCACCGATGACACCAAACTTTGGGGCAAAGCATCCACACCAGAAGACAGGTGGATGATCCAGGCTGACTTGGACAGGCTCAGCAAATGGGTGAATGAGAACTTGATGGTGTTTAACACCAAAAAATGCAAGGTTCTCCATCTTGGGAAGAAAAACCTGCAGCATCCTTACAGGCTCGGCAGTGCTATGCTGGCTAGCACTATGGAAGAAAGAGACTTGGGAGTCATCATTGACCACAAGATGAACATGAGCCTGCAATGCGATGCTGCGGCTACTAAAGCAACCAAAATGCTGGCTTGCATCCATAGATGCTTCTCAAGCAAATCCTGGGACATGATTCTCCCCTTGTACTTGGCCTTGGTGAGGCTGAAGCTGGAGTATTGTATCCAGTTTTGGGCTCCACAATTCAAAAAGGATGCGGAGAAGCTTGAGAGAGTCCAGAGAAGAGCCACGCGCATGATCAGAGGTCAGGAAAACAGACCTTACAACAACAAGCTGAGAGCTGGAAAAGCGCAGGCTCAGGGGTGATCTGATGGCCACCTATACGTTTATCAGGTGTGACCACCAGGATCTGGGGGAATGTTTGTTCACCAGAGTGCCCCAAGGGATGACAAGGTCGAATGGTTATAAACTACTGTGAGCCTGTTTCAGGCTGGGCATAAGGAATAATTTCTTTACTGTCCAAGCCCCCAAGGTCTGGAACAGCCTGCCATTGGAGGTGGTTCAAGCACCTACATTGAACACCTTCAAGAGCAAATTGGATACTTATCTTGCTGGGATCTTATGACCCCAGCTGACTTCCTGCGCTTTGGGCGGGGGGCTTGACTCGATGATCTTCCGAGGTCCCTTCCAGCCCTAACATCTATGAAATCTATTAAATAAATGAGAGCCTCCAAGAACTGTAGCTGTGGCAATCTGAGAGCATGGCACCTGGCTGGCAGCCAGACCATGGCTCCGGCCAGCCAGTCTCCAGTTTTTAGTGGCTTACACTGCCACCATGTGCACTGCCTCACTTTTCTAAGGGACACATTTTTTGACACTGGGATCTCTCCATTTCAAACTCCTCCCCCTCCCGCTGCAAATTAGCAGCATAGGGAATGCCTGAATGTTCAGTGCATATTGTGCGCAGCACCACAGATCAGTCTGTGGCACCACATACTGCACATGCAACTACTCTGGACGTGCTCTTAGTGAGCCACCTCTGTGGAAGCTCAGGCTGAGAGGAAATCCAGACTGTTTCATGATATATGTTTATCTGTTTTAATTAAAATAACCATGCTCTGAATCCAGATATATTAAATTAAACTTTCAAAGAAAGAAAACTCAGTTGTCTGAAAAAGAAAATGATCCAGGGTTGCCATGCTGTTTGACAATTTTCTCAGGTGGAGTCTTGCTTGCCTCAATCCCAGTCACACCACAGGTTTTCATGAATTCTTTGACATGTTCATTTAGATTCAGAACATGACTTAAATAACCTATATTCTCTGCCTTCCTGATTCATTTCACTGGTCATCCATGCAATATGACCTCTGATGAAGGCAGAGTCAAAGAAGATATGTAAGAATAATTTCTAGCTAGCTGATGAGAGAAAAATACCCATTTTTCAGGCAGGATTTCAATCCAGCGTGTGATTTACAAGCTGAACAGAAAAGTTTTCACAGATTGGTGCAAAGCCCCTTGCAGTTATTTAATCCCCAAGAGCTGATGAATAAAGTAAGTCCCAAGCAATGATAAAAATAGAGAGTCAGTATTGCTCTCAAATTGGAAGAGACAGTATGTGCCCATATGAAGAGGATAATCCTCCCCAACTGTGATCCCAAACCAGAAATAAGATCCAGAATGTGGCCAGCTGTGTCCACTGAACCAG
The DNA here is from genome assembly GCF_052110815.1 of Crocodylus siamensis. Taxonomy (NCBI): domain Eukaryota; kingdom Metazoa; phylum Chordata; order Crocodylia; family Crocodylidae; genus Crocodylus; species Crocodylus siamensis. The sequence continues at coordinate 57,832,666 of NC_143399.1, forward strand.
AATCCAGCTGGTATTGTCATTGTGGTTTCTAAGGCTGCAGAATGAATCTTGAGGAATTTAGAATCCTTATTATCCTTGTAAAGTTTGAGACCACACAAATCAAGGTGTTTTCAACATTCACATCAGATTAATTAAAAGTTTATCAAGAAAATCTGAAGTGCAAATGTGCAGCATCCATTCCCATTTTAACCATCACATGCAAAAGTGGACACATGAAAATTAACTGAGTTTCAGAATAAGAAGACTATATTAAAATTTAGTTAAGCCATCTGTGTAGATCATATTTTGCTGAATTGGGTACTTGTCAAGGGATAACGGGGCTAATAATGGTCCTTCAGTTTATTCTAATCAGACCTCAGTAATGCACACAAAATAATAATGATAGAGCATATTAGTCTTTGATATTAAAGCAGCAGCATGAATTGTGGAAAAGAACATTTGGCACCTGGAGCCTTGCAAAAAGCAAAAGGCTTGCCTACCAGGATATACAGGCAATGGGCACATCTACACAAGATGCTTAATTCCTGTTGGAATAATTCTGCCGTGCATTAGCATGGCTGGCAAAAACTGTGCTAATGCACTAATGCACAGGAGATTTGCCCAATGTGCATTAAGCATCACACAAAAAACTTTATTTAGGGCTGTGTGAAGTTTCAGGTGCTGATTCAATTCAGAGGAGATTCAGCCCAATTCGATGGCCAAATCTCCAAATCAGAATTGAATCGGGAGACCAATAAAAAGGTCCAAAATGTTTTGAAGCTCTCTGAATCGATTAGGAAAAGATTTGTAGAGCTTCAGAGATTTGGATAGTCTCTACTCGCCTCCACAGGGAGCTGAACCCAGACTCCATGCCAAGAAGTAAGGGGTGGGGAGAGCTGGAGGAGAGGGAGAGAACCATGGGGGGACCCCCACAAGGCCCCATCTCCTGCCTGCTCCCCCAGCATCCCTAAGCACCCCCAAACCCTACCCAGTTTCCCAGCCTCATCAATGGCTGCCCCACCTGTCCCCAGCATCCCAGCTCTTAAAAAAAATTAAAAAATAAAATAAAATCCCTGCACTTCCATGCCCCCTCCCCCGCCCCCCCAGCCTGGCAGAAGCCTGTGAGGGGATGTGGCCTGTTTGATTCGGAGATTCATCCAATTCAGTGGCAGCCGAATCAATTCAGGACAGTGATTTGAATCACCAAATTGAATCACATTCCCCCAAATTGTCCAAATCCAAAGTGAATGCTAGCTGCTTCACACAGGCCTGGCATTCATCTGCTAATGTGCAGTAATTAGGTGCAATTAGTACCTTTTATTACAGTTACTAAACTTAAGGCACCATAATTATGGCATATTAATGAATGTATAGATGTACCCACATACATTTAGAAATCAGTGACTCATCAATGTATACAGGCAAGTTCTAAGAGGACAAGGAAATATAGGTGGGTCTCTCACAAAAACTTAGTAACCAAACAAAAGGACTCTTCTTCCTTCCCTTATTCTTTCATTATGTATTTTCTTTTTAGATTGTATACTTTTAGGGTATAAACTGACACTTACAATATATTTGTATTGTTCCTGAAAGAATGGGACCTCAATCTTTCATCTGCTACAACATAAATGATTAATACTTATTTACCCAAGGAAACTGAAGCACTGGCTGTATTAATGCTGATGCTCATAAATGCTCTTTGTAGGACTTTGGTGGCCCTATATATTAATATCTCATCTCTTTTCTTGTTTGGTTGTGGAAGAAAGCTCAGACCACAATTTGAGATTTATGTTTCCAAAGAGGTAATTTTCATATAGCCAGCATGTGGCCTCAGTGTTGTTCACACCCCTAATTGCAATTAAATCATCCTTGTACTTTGTTAATAGAACTAATTGCTTAGCAAGAAAAGCAGTTGTAATTGGATTATGTCTCAGTATTATGCTAGTAAAAAAATGGCCACATATTTACTAAGAGAGTAGAAAGCTCAGGAAACATGCTGGTTAACTAAAGAACAGAACTCTGAAAGCCCTATACAACTAGTTCTCTGATGAATATCATTAGGTTTTTTTCTAAGATGGATATTTAGATAGAATTGTTGTGTCAAGCAAAGCTCAGAGTCTCACTAAATGCTTTGGAAATTCTTTAAATATTTTGTAATGTTCTTTTGGTGTTAGTAAAGTAAGTCTATGTGCATCAAATCATTAGTTTGAGTCCATCGGGCTTGATCTTAGGTCTAGAAGTTTTAAAATTTTCTTTCTTTTCTTTTCTTCCTTTCAAACATACATTGTGCTGCTTTTCTGGTTATTCCTAAATTTCTTCTTCTGCCAGAAGTGGTATCTATCTATTTATAAAATCATGTAAAAATATCAACAATGCTATAACAAGTCAAGCTGTTGTCTATAGCCAGCTGTTGTATAAATGAGTACTAAATAAATGCACAGTAACCTGAGTTACTGCAGAGTAACACCAACGAACATCTTTGCGATAACATTACTGTGCAGTAGCCTAATACTACTGCACAGTAGTGTTGGGTCACAGTTTTTGCAATGCAGTGCTATTGTGCAGTTGTATCAGGCCACTGAGCAGTCAGTGTCTCATGTAAACATGCCCAATATTACTTTTGTATGTAATGAAACCAACAGGTCTTTCCAGGCCTCTTACAAGTTGGCAAAAATCATAGATCTGGGTATAGGAAGAGTAATATATGTACATTGTCTGTCTGTCTGTCAGATCTTCCTATATCAGTGCAGTTCTTTGGGTGTTAAAGTCCTTGTTTGTTTCATGAATGAGTATCTTTTTGATAAGATGGCCTGTGGACAACATCAAGAAGGAATTCTTCCAAACAATCCCTAGGCATTTCATGATCTTCCAAGAAGGGTAGTCTTGCCCAAGAACAATACAAATATTTAAAAACTTCTATATTTATCTAGTACTCAGTTAACTTTGGATGCTATCCATTTATTTCAGGTGGACTGCCTTCATTTTAAAACCATGTCTCTTGTGGTTATTGTTAATTTTCCTAGATCATGAAAGCACAGTATAATGTATAGTTAAGCCTACAGATGCTATACCCATACTGCCATACTATTCAATAGGTATTCGATGTAGATTTGATTTGTATTGTCATCAGATCTATAGATATAGCAAAATGCAAATAATTCATCCTAAAGTTCTTTTTCATTATTCCTTTTGGAGAGGTACACTGCCAATTTGAACTGAAATACTATATTAATACGTTTTTATTAATAAGACATAACTTACCAATGCAATCAATCACTGGACAGCAAGAAGGGAACTTAAAAATATTGCAAGCTGCTCTCAGACTATAACTGCACTTTTATGAAGAACTAAAACACTGCAGAATTTCCTTACACTGGATTGTCAAATAATTACCCGCCTCAGGTTCAAAATTATCTTGTCCTTAAAGCAGTCAGCTGATATAGAAATTCTATGACTCAGTAAATGCCTGAAAGCAGCAATGAAGTGAATAGTGGTGTCAAGATTTATTTGCCTAATTATTTTCTCTATGTTTCTGAGACTCATAATGACAGTAGGAAACAATGCTCTGATTATTTCCTCAAAGTAAAACTTACTGTTTTTTACAATAAACGTGATTGTGATGGTAATGAAAAAAGCACATTCACTTCTCCAGCTATGGCATAAACTCCAGAAATGCCTCATAAAATGCTTAGCTCAGACATTTTCACCCTCTGCCCTAAGGCCATTCATCCTGTGCCGGTTATATCAGAGGTACTTCTTAAGTAATTAGTAGTTAAGATTTACCATACTCCAAAATTAACAGATGCTTAAGTTCAAATTCTGGGCAGAATGCCTAATAACAGTTGGGTACACTATTCTTCTACAAAAAAACCTCCAAAAACAAAACAACACCCCGCCCCCCCATCCTCTAATTCAAGTGTCGGGAAAGATAAATCATTTTAAGGGAAAAAGACATGATCCAACATCTATTCCAAATCCATTTTTGTTTGTTTACAGTCCTGGAGTTTTGACATTTCCTGTGTCCTGCAAGTAGTAAATGTCTAGAGTGACTCAGTAGGCATTTCTACACGTGATGCTTTACTATGCAGTAGGCTGATCTAATGTGTGGTAAAGTATCATTGTCTATGCACATGCAGCATTTACTGCACATAAATTAGCCTACTGCACTGTTGGGTAGTACCTATAAACACAGGTATTTGATTAACCATGAAGCAGTTATTGTTCAGTAGCACACATGTAGACTGCTGCTCAAGAAGAAATTGTTCCTGGTCATCCCAGGCAGCAAGGAGTGGGGGAACTGGGAGGCAGCTAGGTTTGGAGAATGGGTCTAGGAGGCAGCTACTCAGAGCAGAGAACAGTTTCCCAATGCAATCTACCAATCACAGGACAGCTCTCTCCAACCCCGGAACCCGACCCCTGTGCCTTCTACCAGCCCAGGACTGGCACTGGAGGGAGTCTGGAATATTGCTGTAGGGGGGCAGAGAAGGTCAGGAGTAGTCCTGCACTGAACTGCTCCTGTCAGAAGCAAATTTGCTTCTGATAAGCACATGTGTAGATTCGCTCCCAGGGGAAATTTACTTCACCTTATTTTACTGCACCATAAGTTTAAAGCACATTAATAGCATGTGTAGACATGCCCAGTGTTATTCAAAAGGGAATAATCCAGTATAGCAGGATGCTCCATGTAAGACAGAGACATTGATAATTCTGGAGTTGTAAGTGAATTCTACTTATTGAATATTGTTTCAAAGTCTACTTGAACACGTACCAACTTTATTTAAAGATTTATTTTCCATGTTAGGAATGTTTCCATGTTAATACTTGGTAGGTAATTTGTGTTTCCCAGTTTTTATATCAAGTTCAAATCAGGAAGTAGAAACACTATTTATGTTGGATGGTAATATAAGCTTCTTACTGTTAAAATATTTATCCTCTTGCTTTCTTCTGGCTTCTGAAATTGACAAATGATTACAAAATAATGGAATAATGTTGGAATCACTGATTCTTAAAACTAAATGTCATAATTTTAGTTTGTAGGTTTGCAAAGTAAACTTATTTATCTTGAGAAATTTCTAAGAGTGAAATCCTGAACCCAATTTAAGACAATGACAAAGCTCCAGAAGACTTTACTATGGTCAGGATATCACCCCTGAGAAGCATGCACACAGCTGCTATTTTTTAAAATGGAATTAACAAGCTGCTTTTTCTCAAATGTAAAACATTTCATCAAAGTGATATAGCCCCAAGTCCAAGACTAGATAATAAATATCTTAATATCTGATATGTAGAAAATCCCTGGACTAGATATAATCATTTCAGTTCCTTGAAATGATCAGATTCCTGTATTTATAGTGGTAGGAAAGCATTTTTGTAGCCCTGAGAGGTACTAGAGGTACTAGATTATAACATTGTGATACCTTTAGATACAGAAAGATATTTCAGAAATTTTCAAAATCTTTAAAGATTATTTCTTTTTTCCCCTTTGGTGGCCTCCACAGTTGGTTACATTGTGCTAAAGTAACTTTGTTTTTTCAGGAAGAGGAATATAAAAATGTTACCATAAACTTTATAAAAACTTAGATAATTAATCTTTTTTATATTGTCTGATGTAAGGTTTCTCAGCACTCCGTATCTCAGTCTTGGCTACTCCAGTCATAAGAAGTTCAGCCATTCCACATTCATGCCAACAAGCCTATGTACAACATTTGCCTGGTACCATTTTTTTTGCTACCATATTTACTCAAATGATGACCCTGAATTTAAGACAACCCCACCCCAACAATTATATTCTATATGAGGAAAAATATAAATTTTACAGCTATAGAAATTCTGAAATTATCCTTCCCACCCCTGCTGCTATAGCAACAAAAGCAGTGCTGGGGGGGCCTAGGCAGCCTCTCGCCCTCTGCCCCCAAACTTCTTCCTCTGAAGCCTTCCCACCCCCTTACTACCTGTAAACTCAGCTCCCAAGAATCTCTATCCCTTCCCACACACTTGCTCCCCAAAATCTCTCTTCCCTCTTACTGTCAGATACTGCTTTGGCTCTATTTCCCTCCATGGAGTACAACATGTGGAAATTCAGCCCTTACCAGGCTGCAGAGCAACATGAGCGCTGCTAACTGACCAGGTAAAGAATGGAGGTTCCCTATATTCTTTGCCAGGGAGGGATTCTGGCCCAAGCTGGAGTCAAGCTGCACCTAACGGTAATGGGAAGAAGAGTGCTGAGCAGGCAGCAGAAGCTGCAGACGGTAAGTAAAGAGGGGACAAAAGGCTTCTGTGAGTCTGACTTTGGCCCCAAGCCAGGTTCAGGGCCAGAATCAGAGATGCAGCCAGTGCCTAACCTCCCCCTTCAGTTTGTATATGAATCTAAGACACTGGGCTTTTTTCTGTGCATGGGGTGGGGGAGGGGGCAGGAATGACACACAAAGCCTTATCTTAGATTGAGTGAATATAGTAAGTTTGGGCACTTTGTGGAGTAAGCACATAATGAACTAATTATCTTTCACTGTTCACCCCACTTAACTTCAGCCTATTTACTAATTTAATACTGCTGGGTCTCCTTCTAAAATACCAAACCTCTGAGCAGCTTCCAGAGACCCTGAAAACTTTTTGTCTCAAAAGATTCTAGGCCTCTCTTTCAGTTATCCTTTCATTATTTCTTCAGGCCCTGGCATAGAAACATGGTTTGAGATTTTCTGAACAGTTTGGCACATGTACAGAATGTGCTACAACCCCTGGCTAGAAAGGTATCCTTTGAAAGCACAACTTTGAGCATCCTTAGTGGCCAACAGTGGTCTATTTCCCATAACTGCACTCAGTTAGTGCTGGATTTGGGCAGGATCTGAATTAGTAAACTTAATCCCAGGTGGAGTTTTGCCCTATTACAGCCAGCAGATGTTTTTCAGAGTTTTAATTTTGAGCAAGAAGTTATTTTCTTTTTTAGTTTCTCCATATAAATGTGTAAAAAGTAGGTTTTTCACATAAAAAACAGTGCTTATTGGGATGTAAAACCTATATTGTTTCCTAAAGCTTGAAGTTCTTGCTCTTAAATGTATCTTATTCTGCCTTATCTTCTGTCTACCTTACAAAGCAAATTTTAAGGTAGACCTTCTATACAATGTAAAATATTTGAATTTCTTTAGATCTAGGAAGAAATATTCTTGTCCTAAACCAATTCCCTGCAGGTTCCTATTGACTTTACTCATGTTTGCTCGTGAAGATGCAAATTAATGTAAATTGTTAACATTATGTTACTCAGCATCAGGCAATGTAATGGCCCAGTGTACATTTAATACTGTGAAACACCATAATACACACCATAATTTACCTTCTTTAATCTTGGACTCATAATTTAATTCTTTCCCCCTGTGAAATACAGCTCCAACTACTGTATACTGGAGAAAGTTACCAGTGAATTAATGACATGCTGTTTATTTTAAAAAAACACACACACAATGCCAATACATTTAGATAACTGTAGGAAGTATTTTCACTCACAAATTGTATTGGTAGGAGAAGGAAAGTCTCCAAGGAGTTATTAAGAAAAATGAAACTGAGACATGTTTTAAACATTTTAGGTGTGTTGCAATACCTGCTACACTGGCTCTGCTTTATGTACTTTTCCAAATGCGGCACATGATTGATCTCTGTTGTAACAGAACATCAGGGCTGCCATTAATCTGAAGTCTTGCCTTTTTCCTTATTTTAAAGACTTGAATGAAAGGCTTAAAATAGGATTCTAGAAATTACAGTGTGCCTTGAATTTAACTACCATACATAAACATAATAGCAAGAGCAATTACATTAGCTATCAGTGGTAATAGTGAAATGGGAGTTGGTTCCATTCCAGGTTATCAGGCAGTGGGGCATACACAATCTGGAACAATAGTTACTGAAGACCTGAAGACCAGGAGTCTCAGGCAGAACTGGAGTCAGAAGAACAAACTAAGGTCACAAAACATTGAGCTATACCAGTGTCAAGTAACTAAGAAGACAGAGAGGGGAAAACTTAGCAAAAGCCAAGGCTAGAACAGGAGTCAAAGCAAGCAGGAACCGGAGTGGAAACTGGAGGCTTAGTTTTAGCAGGGGCACTCAAGATCTAAACCAAGCCCACTGGTAGACTCTTGCAATAGACTGATCAATCCCTTTATGTCTGACTGAGGAAGAAGTGTAATCATCAAAGAGCAGGGTTTCAGACTATATATGGCCAAGACCGATTATATTATGTGGACAGAGTATTTATGTAGCTTCACTAGCTTCTTTGCACTTTATCATGGGGCTCTGTATTAACTTACTGTGCATCTTAGGTAAGATGTTTAAATGCTTTTGTTTGATAATACCTGCCTCACAAGGGTGTTTGTGAGCATTTTTTTATTACCTTTGGCCTGCATAGACATAGTGGTTGTATCTATGCATGCACATTTACTGTGCAACAACTGAAATTACTGCACAGTATGGGCACACGTCTACATGTGCACACCCATACTGTGCAGTAAATATGGTGACTTATGCTGACTTGAGCATACATTTGATACCTGCAATATGCACAGGTATCAAATTTATAACCGATTAGTTATTGCGCAATAACACATATGTAGATGCCTTACTGTGCAGTAACACTGTGTATATGGACTGACTGGGGACTGACCTTAGTCCCAAGTCAGTCCGCACACAGCGTTAATGCACTTTAATGCCTGCATATGTAGATGCCAGCTTATTCCTGTGTACTGCACAGTAACTTACTGAACAGTAAATGTAAGCTGGTGTAAATGCACATGTAGACATGCCCACAGTGAAGCGTGAAATACATCTGCAACCTTATTGCCCCAGCCACTCAAACATGCCTGTTTCTCAGCATGACCACTGAAGAGACCACTAAAATATTATAACTTGTACTCTTAGGTCCTCATCCAGGCTGACTGGCTTCAGTAATGATAGAATCAGGCCACAGTGGCACTGGTGTGAACATTGGGAGACAGGCATATTTGATAGCATGGCTACTGTCTTCTGCACACCACATAGTGCTAAGTGAAGTTGGGTAGAGGAGGAATTAATTTTATTTTGTTAGTAAGCATTTCCCCCAGGGCTTCTGAAACCATTGGGCATGGTTCTTTACAAGGCACAGTGGGTTGGTATGATGTTTCCATCTTCCGCCATCCAAGCTCTAACTCCTAGACCTTTAGAGAATGAAAAATATATAGTTTGACTGAGAACCATACCTTTGCTTTAGAATCCTATCAGATATTTTAAGGGTGAAAAAATAAGTAAAGCAATTTACCTCACTCACTGTTAAACTATTGCTTTGCTATTTCTAGAGAGCCAAGTTAAATTTCTGTATAACTGCATTGATTTATTCTCTCTTAAATGCAGCTTCATTTTTCAATAAGCATAGTCACAACAGAGCCCTTAACATAGGTGAAAATCTTCACTTGAAGGCAGTAGGACCAGATATCTTTAAAATCTCAGAATCTAAAATCAGGGCCAAAGGCAAAACTCCAGGTCCAACTATATACAATGGTGAATCTTCCACTGATTTCAAGGGCAATGGGATTTCATCTGTTTTAAGATGATCTCAGAATTGCTTTGAAGAGACAGATTTAGGAAAATCTTCCTACTAGTATCACAGTGGTTGTTTCTGGGATTTAAAAACTTTTGAAAACTTGGTTCTATTTAATTAGAAGAGCTCATTTGAAGAGCTCAATTTCAGTGTGAGTTTTCATCCTTTGAATATCTGGACTCTCAGGGAATATGTCTCATGCAAATACTGTAAGACCAAACCTTTGGCTGATATACTCAACAGAGCTGATGTTGACGTTTGTAAATTTAAATGATACTTGAAATAGGAAAAAATAAGAATATCTAGCTTGTATTTATTGTTGATTTTTTCAAAGTAAGTTACTCCCTGAACAAAATAAGAGCTCAGATTTAGGTTCCTTGCTCTGGTAAAACTCAAGCTAATAAAAGAATCCTTTTCCTTACTGAGAGACAGATGGTTTCTCAGGTTTTTTGGTGTGTATATTATTTTCCTCCTATTGTGGTACAACTGTTAAGAAGAACCAACCCCACCATTAGACATGAGCTATATCAAGTCTAGTCATTAAATAATTTCATTCTATGTTGTATATAGGTTTGCTCCCCCCACTTTTCGTTTGAAAGAAAAAATATGATTTTTGATGAAGCCTGAAGGCTGATCTGACACAAGACTATGATGCTGCTCTCTAGTTGCCCTCTATGGGCTTCATTTGATACTTTTCCCCCTGGAGATATACAGGAACTTGATTTGATTTTTCAGTTGCTCAGACACATTTGGTTCAGCTATAATGAGCATTGCAATAAGGGATCCCTGGTGATTCATCATGGTTTGAATTCAGCTGTATTATCATTGTGTTGCCAAAGTTTTACAGACCTTCTTGTGAGGCTGATTCCTAGCATAAAAGAAACCTGGATCAGTCGTCTTAGTTAAAATTTCTGTCAAGGATTCATCCTTTTTGGGGAAAACATGATTCACTTTTTCTTTGCATTTTAATATGAAGTACTGTAGTTTGTTAGATCAGGATCTTTATTGCAGAATATACTCAGTAGAAAAGGCTCATTAATTTCACAACCTCACTGACTGACATACAACAAGATAAAAAATAGTTACACTTTTTAGAGAATATGCAATGAAGTATTCCAATGGGAAAAGAAGGTGCTATTTAATCTAATCTCTAAACTTGGGCCAAATTCTGGTTTTGACTTCCAGTATAAATGCAAAATAAATCCACTGAGTCCATTAAACTGTTGTAGATTTATGTCAGTGTAACCAGAACAGAATTTAGCCCTTTAAGTCAGCATCTTCCAATTTTTGTCCTTGGTTCATGCAAACATCCACAATGTAGCTTAAGTCTCAGTTTGATTCTCTACAAATGTTCCTACAAAAGGGAGAAGTGGTTAATTTTTTATTTGTACAGTATTGCCCAAAACACCATACCCACCCTAAACAAACAAGCAAACAAAAAACACAGACACTCAGCAGATGCAAAGGACAAAGCACAATTCTCATTTTTCACCTGTCACAGAGAGATTATGGAACTGTTTCACAGAAGATACTTAAAGGCAAGAAGTCCCACCCATACGACCATACATAGCCCCCTGGTGAAGGTGATATGCACCTGGGCAAATTCTCCTGTTTTTGTTATTGTATACAGAGTATGCATGGGTTGGTGTTCTCACCTTACAAAAATGCATATCTCAAAATATAACCCCTGCTTTTGCAGAAATGCACCTGTTCTGTTCTACTGCCAGGAGGCCATATTACTGCAATTAGAATTGCCCCTAATACTGACTAAAATATTATGCATAAAATATTGACAGTATGAAGTAAAATTATACTGTAAAAATAATCCTGTATAACTTCCAAGTCTCCACCCCAAATACTATGTAACAATAATATGTTCCCTTGTCTGTAAATACCACTTAATTTGCATTTTTCTCCCTAAAAGAACAGTGACAATGGAACCAGACATTCTCCTTTGTTTTATTATGAAGACATTGCTTTTGGGGATGAAAACATCAGAAAGCAGAATGCCTCAAATATCCCGCTGCATTGTAGTCCTCCTCCCTCCTTTCTCCTAGTAAGTTATTATAAATCCATCCCAGCTGTTAATGATTATCCACTGCCCATTAGCTCTTTTACTCTGGCCAGCTTATGAGGAGACAGTTAGGAGAAGAGTAAAATCTCCATCTGTTCCTTTAACCCCTCCCCACGTGTTGGCTTCATGGATGTAAACAACTATGTTGCCCTGCTTATTCCTATGCACCTAGACTCACAAATGAGGTAGCCCACATTAGAAGCACTGGGAAAATTTACTGTCTACCATATCAGCCTAAACAGATCAAGATATCAGTCAGGATTGGATTTTGTTTGCCAAAAATGTTGTTGAAATTGATTTGTTTGGTCTTACATATTTATTTATATAGGTAACCTATGTAAAATCTCTAGAGAGCTCTTACTCCCTTAAGAAATTCTCTTACTCCCTTGCAGAATGTGTCACAATTTAGCTCTTAATTTGAAGTTTTCCTTGAACTCATGTACCTTGTGACTTAGATGAAAGAATATTGAGATTGTTATTTTTACAGGAGTTCGTGCTTAAATAATTCTGTTCTATTTGTGTACAGAATTTGAAAGGTGTCTCAAGCCATAAGTAGAATAATCATTTGCCAAAAGTTTGATCAACTGGTTCTCTGTTAGTAAACTGGAGCAGTAATCGAAGGGGAATGTTTTTTGTGATGATTGTTATTGGACCAGATACAGAGTTGGGAGAGATGTTGGACAAGCTTTTGAGCATCCATTGCTCTTCCTCCATTCTGGAAAAGCAGTGGACACAAGCTAAGGTAAATATCAAGAGAAAAGGTCTATGTAAATGCATGTAGGCTATGAACAAGGACCAAAATGTGTTTTGAAAATTGCCTTGAATATGAGAATTGTGAGGTTAAAGAGGGAGTTGTTTTGTGAATACTGAGGGCCACATTTTTACACACTGTCCACACTTACACATCATGCTTAACTGTAGAGTAGACTAATTAGCTGTGGACTGAAGCATCACTATCTATATGTGTGATGGTATTAATCCACAGTTAACTAATTAACTAAATTAATTAATGCCACATTAAGATAATCAAGGACAGTACTATTTTTTGCTTGGGTAATTTACTGTGATAATTGCACTTGTAGGCACTGACCGTGAGCAGCCAGCCAAGGAACAGTCTCCTGCCTGCCACCTAGGCAGACAGCTCTGCACTTTCCACACTCTCATGACCCAGCCATCTCCTCCACCATCTGATGCTGCCACCCGGAGCCTGGGATGATCCCTCCACATGCCTCGTGCTGCTCCACCCTGGCTCAAATTGCTGCTGTCCTGGGAGCACATGTAGATACTGTGCCTGAGAGTAGGTTACTCCAGCTCAGACTTCTCCAGAATTTATTGCATTGCATTAATTGCGCATGTAGATACACCCACTGGATATATCTACATGCGCAGTTAATGAATATGAATAAACATGAGTATTTATTGCTCTGGAATTTTTGCACCCAAGTGTACCATTTAAAAGTGTACCTGGGAGCAATTAACACCAGAGCAATCAGCTCCAGAGTTTATTGTTGCATAGCACACGGAGCCCAGTGAAAGTAGCCCTGGCTGGGAGGGAGTTCCAGGGGTCCGCCTGCCAATGTGAGTATGCTCCAAATCAGCTCATTGTGCTGCAGAGGGGCTCAATGTGCAAGAACCCCCCACACTGAAGCACCCTTATGACCCAACCAGCTAGATCAGCATCTACACCTACCCACAAAAAAACTCCACAGAAAGGTAGTATTTGTATTTATTAGTACTAAAGTTAAATACAAGAATTCTACTCTACTGCAGAATTTACTATTTTCCTGTGCCCTAATAGGGGTGAACTTGTAGATGCTGGGCATATCCACACAAGGTGCTTACTATACTGTAGTCTGATAACACTGTGCAGTAGTGTGCCAGTCAAAAACAGTGCTAATAAACTACTGCAGTGTTATTAAGCTGCTATATAGTAACTGTCATGAAAAAAACATGTGCTGGTGCTACTGTGTAGTAACTATAGTTTGTGTGAATTTAGTTAGTACTTCATTAAGCAAGTGCTAAACTAAAGGCGAAGTAACTACGGCATGTTAATGAACATGTAGACACACCCGCTGAGATGTAAACCTCTTGTGTAGATATGTCCATTGCATTGTACCTTACTTCATGTCCCTGTGATTTCATTGGAACTTTCTGAGAAGAAATCATTATTTAAGGTATATAGATCTTGCCTTGGTGATATAAAACTAAAGCCAGTTCAGGACTTTTGTGCTTAAAGTGGGACATAGGTGAAATTTTGGAATCTAAGTCCATAGTTTCATAGTTTCATAGTAGCTAGAGTCGGAAGGGACCTAGGTAGATCATCTAGTCCAACCCCCTGCCTTGGCAGGAAAGAGCACCGGGGTCAGATGACCCCGGCAAGGTGCTCATCTAACTTCCTTTTAAAAATCCCCAGGCTAGGAGCCTGCACCACTTCCCCTGGAAGCTGGTTCCAGGCCCTAGCCGCCCTGACTGTGAAGTAGCGCCTCCTAATATCTAATCTAAACTTACCCTCCGCCAGCTTGTGACCGTTATTCCTGGTCACTCCTGGCAGCGCACGGGGGAACAGGGACTCCCCCAATACCTGCTGATCCCCCCTGACCAGTTTGTAGCAGGCCACAAGGTCCCCCCTTAACCTTCTCTTGTGGAGGCTAAACAGGTTCAGGTCCCGTAGCCTATCCTCATAAGGCCTGCCCTGCTGACCCTTGATAATACGAGTGGCCCTCCTCTGAACTCTTTCCATATCGTCCACGTCCCTCTTGAAGTGTGGCGCCCAGAACTGGACGCAGTACTCCAGCTGCGGCCTGACCAGTGCCGCATAGAGGGGGAGGATCACCTCCCTGGACCTGCTCGAGATGCATCTGTGGATGCATGACAGGGTACGGTTGGCCTTCTTGACTGCCTCCCCACACTGCTGGCCCATGTTCATCGTGGAGTCAATGACGACTCCAAGATCCTTTTCCGTCTCCGTGCTGGCAAGAGGGGAGTTCCCCAACCTGTAAGTGTGGTGCCGGTTCTTCCTCCCCATGTGCAACACCTTGCACTTATCAGTGTTAAACCCCATCCTATTCTCATCCGCCCACCGTTGCAACCTGTCAAGGTCAGCTTGTAGCCTATTGCACCCTTCTAGTGCACCCACATCCCCCCACATCTTAGTGTCATCAGCAAACTTGAACAGGGTGCTTTCTACCCCCTCATCCAAGTCACTGATGAAGATGTTGAACAGTGCGGGCCCGAGGACCGAGCCCTGCGGAACCCCACTGCCCACGTCCTTCCAGGTCGAGAAGAACCCATCCACTACCACCCTCTGGGTGCGGCCCTCCAACCAGTTGGTGACCCATTTGACCGTGTGGGCATCGACACCACAGTCTCCCAGCTTTTTGATGAGGACAGGGTCAGAGACAGTGTCGAAAGCCTTCCGGAAGTCCAGAAAGACTACATCCACAGCAACCCCTGCGTCTAATGATTTGGTGACCTGATCGTAAAAGGCCACCAGGTTGGTCTGACAAGACCTGCCACTGATGAACCCATGTTGGTTGCCCCTGAGCATGCATTCCCCCACAAGGCCCTCCTGGATGTGTGCCAGGATAATTTTTTCAAAGAGCTTACCCGGGATTGAGGTCAGACTAACTGGCCTGTAATTTCCCGGGTCCTCTTTTTTTCCCTTTTTGAAGATAGGGACCACATTGGCCCTCTTCCAGTCCTCCGGCACCTCGCCAGAGCACCACGAGTGCTCATAGAGCCGCGCCAGGGGTCCCGCAATGACCTCGGCCAGTTCCTGTAGAACACTAGGGTGAAGATCGTCTGGACCAGCGGACTTGAACACGTCCAGCCTCTCCAGAAGTACCCTAACTAACTCCTCGCTAACCCCTGGCCCAGGCGTGTCTCTCCCAGGGCCCGAGGGGGGCCCAGCAGGGAGGTGGCTGAACTGGTCCCTACTTAGGAAGACAGAGGCAAAGAAATCGTTAAATATGTTAGCTTTATCGTCTGGCGTGATGACTAAGTTGCCCATCGTGTCCTGCAGGGGCCCCACATTACCCGGGACCCTCTTTTTACCCCCTATGTATTTGAAGAAGGACTTCTTATTGTCCTTAATCCGGGAAGCTAGTCCTATCTCCATCTCTGCCTTGGCCCTCCTGACTGCCCCCCTACATCCTCGGGCAACTGTAACATAGTCCTTCTTGGTGATGACCCCATCTCTCCATTGGGTATATGCCTCCCTTTTAGCAAGGAGACATTCCCGGATGCTCTTAGTGAGCCATGGGGGTTTATGTGCCCTCCTGCTCCCTTTGACCCTTGTTGGGATTACCTCCCTTTGGGCATGGAGGATCGTCTCCTTAAGGAGCAACCACTCACCTTCGACATCTGATTCCCTTCCCCTCTGGGTCCTCAGCGCTTCCTCAACGATCCTCCTTAGCTTGTTGAAGTCAGCCCTCCTAAAGTCTAGGGCTGTTGCCTTGCTGCAGCCCTTTGCCACCTTACGCTGGATGGTGAATTCCAGCAAGCGATGATCACTGTCTCCCAGGTGGCCCATCACCCACAGCCCCCTCACCAGGTCATCACCCGTGGCCAGCACCAGGTCCAACAAGGCGTCTCCCCTGGTGGGACTGTGCACCTCCTGGGTTAGATGGAGGTCCTGCACTCTGGCTAAGAACCGACGTGAGCGATCAGACTTGGCTGACTGCTCCTCCCAGCAGATGTCTGGGAAGTTCAGGTCCCCCATGATGACCACATCCTTAGCCCTCACTGCCTCTGTGAGCTGACCTAAGAATTCCTGGTCGAGCTCTTCTCCCTGGTTGGGAGGTCTATAGTAGACTCCCACCGTTAAGTCTCTCTCCCCTGGACTGCCTTTTACTCTAACCCAGAGCACCTCAGAGTGCCCCCCCTCTACCCCCTTGCTAATTAACGAGGAAGTATATTCCTCCTTGATGTAGAGTGCTACTCCTCCACCTTTCCTTCCTATCCTGTCCCTCCTGTATAGCCTATAGCCCTTGACACTCACCACCCAGTCATGCGATGAGTCCCACCACGTTTCTGTGATCCCTACTATGTCAGGGCTGGTGACAGCTAGGAGGAGGGCGAGTTCCTCCTGCTTCTTCCCCATACTTCGAGCATTCGTGTAGAGGCATTTGAGGCCTCCAACGGTTGTGCCCACTGACCCCCTAGTCTCAGCAATGCCCCGTCCCCCATCACTTACCTGTTTCTCCCTTTTGACCATTGGTCTGGGCTCGCTGGCTGTTGCTGGGCCTGGTAGTTCATCATCTTCTTCGCCCTCATCTTCCCCCTCCCCCGACGAGCCTAGTTTAAAGCCCGCCGAAGGAGGTTCACCAACCTGGAAGAGAACACATGCTTACCTTTAGGGGAAAGGTGGAGCCCATCCCATCCCAGCATGTCTCTCATCACGATGTGCCGGTCATGGCTGAGGAAGCCAAAGCCCGCCTCGAAGCACCATTCCTGTAGCCTCCAGTTGGTCTCCGCTATGCACATCTCGTGACGTCTGCCTCGACCGCTCACTGGCAGGATGGAAGAGAAGACCGCCTGTGCGCCCATCTCCCTCAGCACGCCTCCCAGAGCATGGTAGTCCTCCATCAGGCGATCAGGGGCTCTCCTGGCCGCATCGTTAGTACCCACATGGACGAGGACCATGGGGTAATAATCGGTGGGCTGGATGATGGACTGGAGCATCCCCTTCACATCCAGAATAGGTGTTATTCTGTTCAGTAGCCACCTAATTTTGGCGGTTGGTATACTCTGTAGACTCCTTAATATTGATGTTGAAATTCCCCAGTCTAGCTTATGTCTAAGTCTGTTCAAGAATCCAGATTCCACTACCAAATGAACCAAAGTCCCAACTCTGAGGGGCTTGTTCAGCTAGGGATTCAGAGAGCATGTTGAACACTGTGAGAAAGCAGCCCTGGAAAAAGGTTCTGCTTGCTGCCATGGCGCAGCATAGTTTGGGGATGGAGGCTGAGCCCTGGCTCAGTAGAGCCCAACCAGGGCTGGGCTCAAATTAGACTTACCTGCAGGGATGCAGCAAACTGATGGGGAGCATCTGATTCCACCGACACAGCATTTTATAAGCTCCTCCATTATCCAGCTGGGTAGGTGCCCTGCAGGTGACATCAAACCCCAGCAACAAGCTGGGAAATTTAAAACAAAGCCAGAGCTGGAACAGGAGGGTGAGCATGGGATGGAGAACACTGGTAGGAGCCTGGCAAGCCCATACTTACCTTCTGGAAGGAGCTGTGGGTGGAAGATCTGGGATGAAGAAGGGTCAGGAAGGCCCTAGTGAAACTGGGGAAGGAAAAAATGGCTACAGAAAAGCCAAAACTGAAAGGCAGGTGAGAGCAGCTTGCCAGGTCCACCTGCCCTGAAACAAAGACAGGTGGTCCCATTAGCCTGAAAGGTATAGGGTTTCCTTAAAGGGGTTGTGCCTAAAGCACAGGGACAACCCAACCCATAGGGACATTTCTTGGGTTGGGACAGTTTATTTCATAGATTTCATAGAGCACAAGCTTAGTGGGGACCTGGTGTCTGCCTATAAGTATAAAAGGGTTGTACATCAACTCTGGGGGAATGCCTGTTTACCAGAGAGCTCTAAAGGATGACAAGGCCAAACAGTCAAAAACTCCTCCAAGACTGTTTCAGGTTGAACATAAGGAAGAACTTCTTTACTGTCCGATCCCCCAAGGCCTGAAACAGATTGCTGCCAGAGGTGGTGCAAGCACCTACTCTGGACTCCTTTAAGAGACATTTGGATGTTTATCTTGCTGGGATCCTTTGACCCCAGCTGACTTCCTGGCCCTGGGGCAGGGGGCTAGACTCGATGATCTCCTGAGGTCCCTTCCAACCCTAATGTCTATGAAATCTATGAAACACAATGACAGAATTAGGGGTCCCCATATCAGTAAAAAACTACTACTTTCTTTTAAAACACAGATGGGGGTGTGAAAATGCTTTTAAGCAACAGTGTACTATCACAGAAAATGGAAGAACCTGGTTCATCTTCCTTCTATATCTGGGTATCAAGCACACATATTCCACTTCTCTTTGTCTGAATCATCAAGTTAAAGATTGTTTGTGGCAAGAAAGACCTTACTCAGCTGGTCAAGGAGTGAAGCTGGTGGAATGCCACACTGGAACAGAAGCACAGTGAAAGGGAAACCGTGGTGGGAGAAGACACCCTGGTAAAAGAAAAAAGGAAAAAGAACAGCGGAGCCAGGATGAGCTGGGGCTGGCTCCCACATTGCCGTGGGTGTGCTTTATGGCAGTATGCTGGGGTCGATTGGCTAGCTGAGTCCCTGAGACTAGGATAAAAAGCCCAGTGGAAGAACAGCTAGGAGGATCAGAAATGGGGTCCCCGATGGGCCCAGAGGGTCCAGAAACAGAACAGAGTCCCACTGCAGGGACATGGTGGTTGCCCCAGGAAGGGTCTTTTCCAGATAGGCAGAGCCAGACAAGGCTCAGTAACTTACCTGACAAATGACTGTGGATGTCCGACATCTCCAACCCAGACTGGATCCAGGCAGGACCTGAAGTGATAAGAGGAGACAGATGTCTGAGCTGCAGCAAGTACAGAGCCAAGAGATAGAAAGAGATGCCGAGAAGCAAGGTAACCCAGGGTCTGGAAGAGGCTTAGGCAGAACAAAGTAGGTCGGGAAAAACTTGGATGAGATAGCATCCTGATCCAACCATCATAAATTCAGAGGGCTGAAACACTGGAGTTCATACTATACCAACTTTAGTGATCCAGAGACAACATCTTTGGCTGGCATTAGGTGGGGTGTATGAAAGGCAGAGCCCCAAGTAGGAAGGATAATCAGGAATATTGAAAGAAGGTAACAGGAAGAGTGGGACAAACCATCCTCCTTCCAATCAAAATAATTTCCAGCAAGACATGGCAGGTGAGACCGCCCTGGGGGACATTCCAAGATCTAGCTCAGAAGCAAGTCTGTCTCTTCCTTAAGCAATGGCAAAACTAGAAAAGGCTCTTCAGACACAATGCACGGGTGAACAGCATGGGTGACTACACTGTTATATAACAACACAACGTAATTCGACTGAACCACTCTGGCTCCCCTACTTTGGCAAAGATTCAACAGCAGGGGCAGAGAATGCCTCAGAAAATTGGTTATAAATAGACTCATAAGGTCTATAGATTTTGTTTTTGTAGGCAACTCATTGCCACAAGCACCAACAATGTGTTTCATGGAAAGGTGGTCTACCCATGTAAAAAAAGTCATGTTGCCAATCTGGTAAATAGTGTGTTTAGCCACAATGTTGGAATCCAAATTGGCTGCTGTGAAGTCACATTTTGGTTAATAGTATTGTTAGAAAATAAATTACAATGATGAAATCAATGTTGGAGGAACCTTAAAAATACTAGATCCACCTAACTGGGATCTAAGTGTAAGGTACACACTGGGGTGAACTAAGTTAGATTGGGTGGCCATTTTTAATGAAATCTAAACCCCCCTTAACCTTCCCAACTGTCTGTATGTACCCTAGGTGCTTAACAGATCATTCTAGATTCTACTACAGAAAAGAGGTGCCAAGAAGTTAGGCTTTCAAGGAATTTGTATGCATGCTCTAGAGGTGGTGGGGTTGCTGCTTTAATTAGAGTGGCTCTGAGAGACGCTTTAATTATAGCTCCCACAGCATCCCATGTATCAGTGTCCCCACACTTCCAAATGGTGGTGAGGGTACTTTAACTAAAGCCTGTTGAACTAGTGTTAGTTAAAGTGCCTCCACCACCAATTTGAAGCATGGGTGATGCTGATACACGAGACACAAAGGCTAATTAGCACAATTAATTGAGTCTGCTCCAACATTCTGTAATTACAGAGCATCAGAGCAGCCTCCCCACATGTGTGCAGTGTACAGTCTTCTAAGTCATAAAGACTAAAAGAACATTAGGAAGAGGCCAAGATTTTGAACTAAAATTAAAATCTTTGTAGAATGGGACTATTTCCCAGTTTAACTCTCAACATTACCAAATGACGAGATTGTGCCTAAAAAGCACTAACTGTTCAACAATGGAATCATCAGCAGAAATATTTACTGGAGAGTAAGAACTTTTTTCAGTAGTATGAAGTAGTAAATATTAAGGAAAGCATATGCTAACATGGCAGCTTATAAAAGATATGTGGATAAAAAAAACCACAACAAACCACAGGATTGCAGAAGAAGCAAATGGTGCAGCAAGGTGGGAGAGGCAATACTACTAAGTATGCTGACACTCCTTCTTGCTAAATGGAAGCTGGAGGCTATCCCATACAAAATGCATCATTAGCCAGACTAGACCAGATGGATATTATACCAAGCCAACAGCTATTTCACTTCTTTACTTTGGCTTTGGTACTGCAGGAAGAAATGTCAGCAACATATTCAATATCTGATTCATATCTTCTTAACTTTCAGAAATAGGACTCTTGTGAGCTAAAACTATTATTAGCATCCATTATTACCAGTACCAATTTCATCTGTCACACTCAGTATGCCAGTTGCTAAACTTGCTATTTTAATGGGGAAAAGAACATTTTTAGCAGTTAAGTACATTTTTTCTTTCTTTCTTTCTTTCTTTTTCTTTTCTTTTCTTTTCTTTTCTTGTTGTGATCAGTACCTGGTATGACTGGCTTATGGGGGGAGGAAGAGGGGATGACCCTTAAACATTCAACTTTTTATAGACTGGATTTAAAATATTTTTTTTCTACCAAACCCACCAATGATTACACTGCAGTTTAATAAGTTATCACTTTATTTTTTATGTATTTTGCTATTAAGAGAAGTATTTAAAAGCTACACTGACTACTGATGTATTTTCCTCAGATGTCATTTCAAAATAAATAAATAAAGCTAATCAATTTAAACATATTTCAGACAGGTAACATCACATCCCAGTTAACAACTTCTGTCTGTTCAGGCTGATATGATTTTACCAACATATTAAGCTCTCATCCCTCACTGAAAAGTGGATGTGTGTTGAAAATGCTGACAAGCCCCTCTGCTATAGTGTGGCTACTGGGTGCTGATATAATTAAGTCCCAGAGTAAGGTACAACATGTTAGTGATACAATTTGTCAGTAATTTTGCAGTGATTTATGATCTGAAACTAAAAGTGAAGCACCTACACAGCAAGCAGTAGTGTATACATTGTTAAGATGGAAGATATTTTCTCCTGAACTTTTAAAGGCAAACAAAAAATTCAACATGGATACTCAGACTTTCAGTGGTATTTCATTGCGTAAAGATGCAGATAAGGGGTCCAGTAAGATTTTTAAAGGAACCTATGAACCTAGATATTTCAGTAATATTATTTTCTGTTGCTACTACAGGTTTCCCTAGATTTATGTGGTACATGCATTCCCAGAGAATGGTGCATAAATCAAATTTGCATAAAGCAAACCCACTTTACAATGTAACAAATAGGAATAAGTTCTCACAGTGGTGAGGGAGGGAGGCTGGGACTAGGGAAGGGACAGGGGGAGGGGTGCAGCTCCCAGGGCTGCACAAGGCAGCAAAGCAGAGGGAACAGAGTGGCACTCACCCCAGCCTTGGCTGCAGTGGCCCTGAGAGTGGCTGGCACAAGCTATCTGCAGCCACTGAGCTGCACCGTGCTCCACCTGTCCCCATGCACCTCTGCTCCTGGAGGGGCTCTGGGCACGGCTCAGGAGCTGGGGTGAGCCCAGGTGCAGGGGGACAGGTGCATGGTGCACCATGGCCCTTTCCCTTCCCTCCACCAACTTACCTGCTTGGTTGGAGGGTGGGGGCTATGCTGATCACATAAGAGTGAATTTACTTCGCATATAATGAATTATGGGTCTAAATATGCTCATCGCATAAGAGCATATGCTCATCACATAATTTGCATAT
Organism: Crocodylus siamensis; assembly: GCF_052110815.1. NCBI lineage: Eukaryota > Metazoa > Chordata > Crocodylia > Crocodylidae > Crocodylus > Crocodylus siamensis. The sequence continues at coordinate 57,855,144 of NC_143399.1, forward strand.
AAAGAATCCTCATAAATCAAAGGGAAACCTGTATAACTCTTCAGTCTGAACTCTTTAAAGGCCAAAAGCCTTACTCTGCTCTGTGCCCCAGCAGTTTGGTCTAGGTGAAAATTAATGGAACATATTAGACTCCAATGTCAGATTGGTCAAAAATAACATTTGCAAAAACACTTCAGTGACTTAAAAGAGTCTGCATCCCTTTAACCTCCAGTGAGACTTAGATAGTTATGTTGATTTTGAGGAGTTTTGATTTTTTTTTTACCTCTCTCCTTTCAGTTATGTCAAAGTAAAGGAAAGGGGCATAATCCAAGGCCAGATGCTGATCCTATTACCCTTTTAAACCTATTAATACCACAGTAAGTCTGGAGGCAGTGGAAGTTACTCCAGATTTATTTTTGCTATGGGTTGTCTCTGTCTCTGTCTCTGTTTCTCCTCTTATGGCTTTCTAATATTTTGAAGAAGCAGGTCCCAAGGAGAACTAGGAATTGTTTGGACATTTAAAATGATGATTATTCATCCAAATAATGAATTAAACTGAGGAGATAAATTTGTGTTAAACCAGAAAGCAATATCTAATATTGAATGCTATTAGACTAGGGATGAGTTTCTCATGAAGTGGTGGAAGCTGTCACTTGATACAAAGGTGTATTGAACAGAATGCTTTACAAAGTGCTTTGGGGCCTGTAGTTTTTGTGCTTGTCTGTGGTAGCCTGCAATCCTTGAGTGTCTCTACACATGCTCTAGGGAGGCACTTTAATTAGAGCAGCTCTCGGGAACCATTCAATGAGCTTTTAAAACACCCCAGCCACCATTTTGAAGTGGGGACTGCATACATGTGACACTGAGGGACTGGAGGGACACTGCATACACATGATACTGAGGCTGCAGGAGTGTGCTAATTAGCATGCTCCAGCAGCCTTGATTAATACAGTCTGCTCTGAAACATGTTAACTAACACCCATTAGAACAGGTGTTAGGCATTGTGTATAGGTGCCTCTTATTTAGGAAATAGTTTTAGATGGTATAAAAACAAAGCCAATATTGCAACATATTCTAATGGTAACATATTATTGTATTAAACCATATGTATATTATTGTAGCATTGTGTTATCTACCATTTTTCAGTGTCATAATTAACTGTGAAGACAGTGCTCCCTATTACAAGGAGATTAGTTGTACTTTATGCCTTAATATATACTCAGAGGCTGATCCTGTCCTGGCATGGATAATACTGTCAGTTCTAACAGTTCTATACTATAGATTGATTGAGCAATTTATAATCAATATGTCATTGAAATATCTGACTCAACAACTAGCTAGACATGTTCCATTTCAAAGATAAAATAAATATTTTTAATTTATCAATAAATATTATGCCATTCAGCATAGTACCATGGGTTAAACATATTTTGTTCATATGTGGATTTTCAAGTTTAGAATGAGAGCTACTAATATACCTAATGCTATTTGCACAAGAGAAGAATATCATAGAACTGGTGAAAGAATTGGAAAAAACCTCAGAGGTCTCCTTTAGTCCAACTCCCTAGTCAAAGCAGGATCATCCCTAGACTGCCTCATCCAAATATTTGCCTATCTTGCTCTTAAAAAGGTCTAATGATAGACTCAGCAACTTCTCTAGGTCTTCCTTTGTTCAACTACCCTCATACTTAGGAAGTTCTTTCTAATATCCACCTTTATTATAATTTTTTTTTCTTCCCCATGTCCCTTATGACCACAGAAAATAGTTTTTCACCTTCCTGAGTTTTGTAATGATAACAGGAAGTCAATGCTAATAGCAAATGAATGAAATCAGAGTAGAAGCTCATGATATATGACAGCAAGTACAGCTGAGGTGTGGGATGGGCCTTGTGAGGGTCAATCCGTAACAAGATTGTACGTTTTGGTAAAGACCTAGTAGGTATTGTGCTCATCTCATTCTGAACATTTCCTGTCAGTGGGGATTCAAAAAAATTCAGGATTATTTGTCTTTACCTTCCCTTCAGATTAGAAGAGATAGGGGAAAAGGAAATGCTCTGAAGCAGCAAAGTGATTGGAAGTACCTAAAGGTCCGGTCACTGAATTACACTGAGAGGTGAAGAAGATATTTATACTTCTCTTATGCCTCCCTCCGGTGGTGTTTTTTAAACAAAATAGCATCTGCCATTGCATTTTGTGGAGTCTGATCTGGTGGACTTATCATAAGTGTATTCAGAGCATACCTAGAGGATTAAGTACCTCAAGCAAATTAGGCAGACAAAGATCTATTGTATGAAGTGCCACTGATCATTAGCCATAGGCCAGGCACTGGTTGCTACACACAGTTCAGACTATGTCACTTCTGAGCATGTAGAGCAGCAGAATTTATGTAAAAAATTTAAGTGCTTACAAAGTGGCCATGCTTTTATAGTTAGACAGTAGCTCTGTGGGGGATTTTAGGATATCGGTTTTTATCTACCAAGTCACATTTTAAGCACTTCTCTCATTTTGAATATTCTCCGTACATGCCTAAATCCCTAAAATTTAATGAGAGGTCAGTATCTGACTTTCTTGGTCTCCACTGAAATCTCCACCCCAAAAACCTACAGAATATTGTAAAACATAATTTACTTACAAGTAGTAAGCATATTAAGATTTAGAAGTATAGGATTTGGAAGTATTTTCTTAAGGCCACTGCTTCTTAAATATTATTATAATGAGAATGTTATTATTTATAGTAATAAGGAACTAATAATTTTAAGTGACCCCATGCACTTTCTATCTCTTTTATGTAGAAGGGTTTGTCATGAAAAGCTACATAAGTAAATGCAGTTACTAGAAATACATTATTAAAAACATGAACATGATCTTAATTGGGTAGGCAGTTATAAAGATTTCGGTAGTAACAACTATAGTGAGAGTAATCATACATCCCTGATCGCTTGGGACAATCCCAGATTCAGAGGCCAGTCCCTGCTGGCCAGTGAAAATTAAGACAAGATTGTTTCGTGCGAGGTTGCAGGACCTGGGGCAGGGAGGTGGAATATCAAGGAGCTGTGAAATAGAAATCCCTAGCAGACAGCAAAATTGCCCTAATAGGTTAGCTTCATTAGTGTAATGACCATTATAAAAGGGATTGTTAACACCTGTAAGAAAACAATGGGCCATTGACTCCTTAACTTCATTAATAGTAATACCAGTGGAGCTCTACCCCACCTTCGCCTGGAGCAGGGAAGTGGTGGTGGAGTGGGCGGGGAGTCTCCTGGATTTCACATTGTCCCATATGTTCACCCTAACCATAAGGTGATATTTGAATATTTCAAACATTAACTAAATTTATATGGACAGGACTCATAATGCAATCCAAATGTAGTAACTTTTTACTTTATTACTGTTTTCTTCACTGATATATTAATTGTCATTGGAGGATAGAATAATTGGATTCATGCCCTTTTTTTACTAGAGTGTTTTTTTAGTAAAAAAAAAGCTGTTGTTACAGCTTTTGATTTCATCCGGTTCCAACAGAAGCACAGCAACTTGCTGCTTTGCTTCTGTGCTGTTCTGACTTTCAGAACTTCCTACTCTTATATTCCATTAGTTCCATCAGTTGCCTATGAACGTCCATATTTAGCCTACATTTATATCTGTCAGCTACAGTGTATTCTTGCTCCACTTAATACATAATCTACTTTTTAATAAACATTTAAAAAATGAAAAATGAAGCACAGTGTGGAAGAGAGAATTTTATATTTGTAAATCATTTTGTGTTAACTTATGCTTTACCTATGTCAGTCAGTCCAAACTCATATTTTTTGTCATAAAATAGATTGATTCATCTTTATAATACAATGGTTGTAATTGCAATGTAGTTACGTAACAGTTACAGTACAATCACTTTGTGGTTTTGCTTTTTTGATACTTTCAATTAGCACAATTACCACTGATTGATATGACCAGAAATCTACTACGTGACTGAAAATGAATACACCAAATAAGTACAACACAGTTATACCTTTGGTAATACACCTGGATTATAATAGTATTTATACAAAAATTTATACTAAATGGGAAATAATAAGGAATTCTGTTATGCAGTTGTTCTTTCATTTCTGTAAATCGGTGCCAGTTACTTGCTGAAAAAGAAAACTGCAGTGTATTTAAACTGTACTTAAATTCCAAGGAGCATACTATAAAGCAAGGGTGTTAAACACATGCTTCAGCCCATGAGTTGCTGGATTCAGCCCATATGCCAGGCCTGGACTCTGCCCCACATATTGCATGTGGCATGCAGACTGGACCTGGTACCACACACCTCTGATGTACCACAGGGGATTGGCTCAGGGCATGTGCTGCATGCAGTCCCCTTCTGAACTGGCCCTGCATGCTAACTGGTGTGTGCACAGGCTGTATGTAGCATCCCAGACTGACCCTCTGTGCTGTTGGAGTGCTGGGTACAGCTTACCCAATACAAGTAGCATGTACCTTATGCCCGTCCTGTGTACTAGGTGCACAGGGAGCTCCAAGGGCAGCACCAGATGAGTTTAACACTCCTGTTATAAAACATAATCTTAGAAAGTAAGTTGAAAGGGTCCAGTCCTTCCAGGCACTCAGCATCTTACAATCTAATATAAATCACTAATACAGTATTTCCACTAAAGAGAATCAAGGGCAGCCAACATATCATAGGCTTAAAAACAGAGACACTATAGAGATGCTATAGAGTAAAGTAAAATCATTGCTTTCCAAATATGATCTAATAGACCGAGTTATAAAAACAGAAAAAATGTGATTAGCACAGTAGTCTTTTAAGTGTATATCTTTTTTAGCTTTTTACACTGGTCCCCTTAAGAAATAAATTATGTCACAAATTAAATGATTTGCACCATTCCAGGCCTTTCAGCTACTTTTATTAATATATATATATGAAAATGTTATTCTTATTTTTATTCTTCATAGTGTTGCTAAAATATTCATTGTTTTGGAGCAAGTGGATTCTGTTTTCCCTTCAGTCATGGATTATGAGTGCATATTTTATGAGTGCATGGCAGATAAAGAGAGCATACATTTCAGACATTAACCTGGGAAATAATCTGAAGAGAATAGGACTAAAGAGGTGAAATTTTCCTTTTCAGAAATAGCTTAGCAGTTTTGAAGATTATGTACCTTTTGACGTTGTCATAGTTCATAGAACTGTGATTTTGACTCTGAAGCCCAATGCATTTAAATTCAATTTTGAGGAGGATTCTATATATACACAAGCCCACCCACACACATATACTTACACACTATATATATATATATATATATTATTGTATGCAAATATAATGACATTCTTGCATATATTATCCTCATACATCTACAACACAGTGGTGAATGTGTTATTTTCACTATTAAAACAATTATTTTTTCTCATAACCTTTTGTGCTATACCCCAAAACAATGAAATTATTGGTACGTCTAAATTGTGATATTTTTCTTTTCATGTTGGTAGGTAGGTGGAGATCCATAGATGAGATGAAATGCTTCAAAGGGTAAATATAAATGATTATCATTAATTTAAAATATATTAATTTGCAAAATGAATTCTTATAAAGCAGGACTGTCCAACTTTAGAGTGTCTGGGGCCCACACATCACATTGGTCACTTGTCCTGAACCACAAACTGCACAGCCTGCATGCCATGGGGGTTGCATATTCTATGGGCTCCCAAGGCCCCAGTTACCTGAGCAGCATGAACCTGGCTCTGCCCTACTGCTGCCACTGCAAGAGAGAGTCCCTAGCCCAACCCCCCATTACTGCTGTATAAGCAGTATTGAAATTCTCCCACCTTGTCACCATCACTCGCTACTGCTGCATAGGCAAGCTTCCCACCTCAAAAAAATAAAAAAATTAAAACCTGTGAGCCTACACCCTACCCCACCCCTTCTGCCATCACAGTGTGACCTTACTGGGCCATGCTACCCTGCCCCAGGAATGCTAGATGCAACTGCAACAACAAGAATGATGTGGGGAGTGCCGGCTGGGCAGGATCCTTGAGCTGCCCATGAGCTGCCAGTTGGACAGCCCTGCTATAAAATTTAAGAATGCCCTTCTGCTGCTCTTTTCAAACAAGCAAAAAAGTTGTCAAAGTTGAACAAATATTTTTGTTCATATCATTTGAATATGTATAGCAAGGCAAAGGCAGTGTGAAAAAAATAGGGTTTTTTTCTAGATTACGAATGGGAGATATTATTTAGGTAACATGGAATTTAATTCTTTATGATCTGACTGGTTCCGCTTATACTTCCTGTGTTTAAGACAGTGCCCTCCATGACAGTTTATGTATTTTATTCAATGATATTTTAATATAAAAATTTTAAAGACTACTGAGAGTAGGGAATTTAACTAAATCTCTTTCCTTCCAGCTGAGTGTCCTAACCATGAGGGCCAGATCCAGATATGTAGGCACGGGCAGCACCACAAAACTCTTTGCAGCGCCACAACTGTATGTTAAACTGTGCACAGCACTGCTAATTTGCAGTGCCTGGGCAAAATTTGCTTCCAGGATTTCCCAGTAACAAAATAATATCCTGAGAAAAAAAGTGGGCAAAGTACGTCAAAGTGCTGTGTGCTGGGACAAATACAAAGATAGGCTGCCTGCTGAGCCTCCTGCTCCTCCATCTCCATGTGCTGCTCCCTGGCAGGCTGGAGCATAGGGTGCCTCAGCATGGGGGCTGCCTGCTGGATACCCCCATTCTGATACATCCTTTGCCCCATCCAAGCCCCCTGGACCACATAGAGCAGCAGGACAATGTCTCCTGCTGCAAAGCGCATGATCAGGGGAGTGCACTGCAGCACAAAGTAGCGGCACAAATTTGTGCTATTTCAGCTGCTGCAAATGCACACCCCTGTTCATGTGGATGTGGCCTATGTGTCTTTATTTTCTGGTCCAGTGAAAATATAATAAAGTTATGATCAGTGGAACAGCTTCAACAGAACAAGTTGAGAATCCTTCCCCACACCTATCAAAGTATCCTGTACTGTGGTAGTTAGTCATTCATGGAATATGTGGGTAGGAATTCCCTCAGTCAGAGGAAACTCACCTGAGATTTCCCACATCCTAAGTGAGTGCTCTTATCATTGAGCTACTGTATAAAAAGGTTGTGTCACCTTTGCCTCTAACTGTATTTTAAGAATGATCCCTGTCTCATTTCTGACAGAAATAATTTAAACACTGGGGTCCTAGGAAGCAAATTCCAAATGGAAAAATCACCCTCTAGTTACAACGAATATGGTACTCAATGCATAACCCTGTCCCTAGCTTTTCTCTACTGACTACCTTAGGTCTTTCCAGAGAACTGATGAAGGCTGTACATTCAAGGGTCATCTGCTAGGAGGAGCGCTTGGCAAGATCTGACTGGTCACATAGGTTTTTTACCTGTGTGGAAAAACTTTATTTAGTACACTCGCCCCCACATCCCTATCTGTTACCCAGAAACACAAGCTATCCAGCCCAGCCCAACCCACCCCTCTTCATATCTAAGTATAAAATACCTCTCCCCACTTTTCCACCAATTGGCAGTGTCCTGATTCACACCCAAGGGAGATCCTGCCCACCCTCTCCCACTGTCCTGTCCAACAAATAACTGCTCACCTACAGAGAAGCTGTGGCTTTCCCCTAAAATCCATAAAACTAACCCCTGCTCAACACACTCAAAATTAAATTTAAAAAAACCCAACAACTGGGGGTAACAACCGAAAGAACCCCTCCCAATCCCTGCCTCCATCCCTGTTGAAGGGCAATGGCACTCGTGAGCATTGCTCTTGAGTGTTCACCTTCAGTGACACCCTGATGGCATGCATGCCTGGGCACCCACCCAGGGAGGCCTACCAACTCTGTAAGGGCTGCAAACAGGCCAGGTCTCCCTTAGTTTAGGTAACCAAGATTGTGCTTGGGCTGGGCCGTGGCCCTCCTTCAGAGGTGGGGTACCTGGTGAGGAGCAACAGAATCAGTTCTCCAGCTGATGGAGGCTTGCTAGTCTCATAGTTCCTTACCAGTTAGCTGGGGAAGGTGAGGATTAATAGTAACTGTCTATACTATTAATACTGTTACAGATATTCTCACTGTATTATTTTTGTTTGTTCTCTATGCTTCTAAGGATATAGATGTGTATAATACAAATTCAAAAAATGCTAATGACATGACCAGCAGCCTATTGATGTAAGTAGAATTGTGATGGCTAAGAGGAAAATATCAGGCAGCTTGCTGTCTCTCAAAGTATTCACTTGTATGCAACTCACATATCCCTCCAAGCTTATTTCACTCTGTTCCAAATTAAGGTTATCTATATGGGACTCTGAAGGAGATTATCTACAGGGGATAATGATGTTGAATGACAGAGGTTAGTAAAGACAATAATTTTGTTTCATCTGAATACTGAATGTTTCTTTCACATTCTCTCATTCCCCAGACAATATAACCGGCCTTAATGAATATGATTGTTACAACATATATAAGGACCTAAAGTTGTGTCATTTACACGTGTAAATATGGAGTAACACTGTTGCACTTAACTGATTTGCTCTGTATTTATGTTGGTGTAATTTAGAACAGAATTCAATACCTCAGGTTCTCAATCCAGGACTGGCAAGCAGTTGGTTTGTTAGAATTCTCATCTTATGCTATTGCTGTCCATGGTCCTGAGTGGTATAGGAATCTACATGGCATAGGGATGGTAGACAGTCTTGTTGTAAGTATAAATCTCTTAGGCCTTTTCTCTCTTTTTACTTGTGTTTCTTGAAAAGTTCTTGAATTTTAAAATATAAAATGAATTATTATCTAATGTATTAAAATAATGGCCTTTTCATTATTAAGTTCCTTCAGTATTTATTGGCAGCCATTTTAATCATCATGAATTCATTTGATATTAATGTGGATGTCATAAGTCCAGTGCTTCTTTGGGATTTCCACAGTAATTTAAAGATTGTTTAACCAGACCATTATTTTAAAGCATTACTCATTTATCTAATGCCAATTACAAAATAAAATAGTGGAATTGTATTTTTGTAGGTATGTTGTAGAAGAGGTGCTTTAATCTGTCTTGTGGTGAAGTTCATCACTTATATTCATATTCCAAAATATTTATACCTCTAATGAGTTTCTTAGTACATACGTAGTTATTTTTCAGTCTCAGCCCCATACCATGGTCACCATTTTTGATAAATATATTAATAATTTAGTTAGAATGCCTTAAAATTGTGTTGAATAGAGATAGGATCCAAAAGAGAAACAGCCTGGTTCTGCTCACACTGTGTTGATAACTAAGAGTTTTTTCCACTCTTCTCAGTGGAGATTGAATCAGGCCCTAACAAAAATAACAATATTTATCACATTAGCAGAGTGAGGACTGCTCCATCAATATAAATATTGCAGGGAGTTCTGGTCACTCAATCCCAGAGCCATCACTTGAATGAAGTGGGGGCTGGGTGTGGGTGCTGTGGGTTTCATCTATCTCACTGGGAACAGAGGTACTGGTGGGGAACTTGGCATCTGTGAGGGGACCACCAAGAGACATTGGAGGAACAAGTGTGGAACACCCATAGCATTGACATAAGGAGTGGTGTCCCTGGGCACATGTATTTTCCCACAGTCATCAGGGTCAAACACAAGAGTAGGGGCAATGCCTACACCAGATATACCTGTGAAGTGGATGGAGCATCATCATCCAGTTCCTGGGTCAGAAATCTGTTGTTGGAACTGTCTCCTAGGGCCTGGGAGGAGGTTCAGAGAGTTAAGTCCAACTCCAGCCACAGCTCCAGCCCTGGTTCCCACAGTGTACCAGAGACCAGCACTACCAAACTGAGGTCCAGCAAATCTTGTGCCCCAGTGTCCCTGGGACCTGTTCATGGTCATCTGGTCCTCCCATCTCCCTGGGGCTCTCCTTTACCACCTGTTGTATGTGGTGGGGGAAAGAGAAAGGCTTCTGCCAGTATCTGCTCTTTCTCCCCTGTAGCAGTGCCAAAGTTGTGAAGGATGTAGGTATCCCTGTCAGTGGCAAGGGAACACGACAGTGCCTCATAGAAGGACACAGTGTGCCTTCTGGCACCAGACATCTTGTTGGCATTGCAAACAAATCTGTATTGCACCTTTACCCACTTTGTCTTCACCCAGCTCTGAGCCTGGTCTCTCCCATAGCTCTGCCTTCACATCTATTTGGCAATCCAGTCTAATAACCCCCTGTTGTGGTGCCCAGTGTGAAGATGTTCCTGGATCTGCTACTGGGACCATATGGACATGAGAGCTCTCATCTCCATGACTTCCCATTTGTGTACCCAGGGTTGGGTACCAGAGAAGGCTGTGACAGAGTCTGTCATGGTGTGTAGAGGAGCCTGTGGGGTGTTGGGGTCTGTGGGTGGGGTGAGAGTCCAGCTGTGAGGACATACATGAGTACACAGGGTACAGGTCCTGGTGTGCGGCTCTCCCTCTCACTCCAACTGGGTATGGCCCTTGACCTAGAGTGACCATGGCTTCATTGGTCAGGGCACCCCCCACAACCTCACAATTTCCAGAGGTTTCTACATGATACCCTCAAGCTTCTGGGTACACCCCTTCCACTCCTAGAATCAACATTTCTAGGGGATTGTTTCTATCTGGCAACACCAAAACAATTGGCAATGCTTCACCTGCTCCTAAACATTCTAGAGGCATCTACTTGTCTGTCCCAGCCTGGATGCACATGTCTCCTCTTGGGCATGGCTGCTTGAGGAACATGTAACTTTTGACCAACTCTCCCCCCCTCCCCCCCGCACTGCCAGTGTCCCAGGTTGACATAGTTGTCATGGAGGCACTGGGGTGCTCCGTGCCTAAGAAGGAGATAAGATGAGCTGTCAGTCACCAGGGCAGCTCAGGTGCGGATTGTCAGAGCTGCCAATCCACAGGGCAGTGCAGCTGCGGGTTGCTAGGGCAACCAGCCAGTCAGGTGGCCAGAAGGGGGCAGGGCCGGGCCTTTATAAATAGCCCAGGCCGGAGCCTGACTAGCAGTTCCCTTCTGGCAGCTGCAGGAGCTCTGCAGCTGAGCTGAGCAGCCTGAATTGGTAGTGGCAGCCTTGTGGTGCTGACTGGCTGCGATGATGCCGGGGAGGAGAGCACCTTGATGAGAGGTATGGTTGGAGGCCCTGGTGGGGGGGGCTCAGTGTTTATGTTATGAGCAGGAGGCTCTGTGTTTATGTTGAAGCCAGGTGGCTTGCATTTCAGTTACAGTTACACCAGAGGACCGGGTGAGGCTGTAGGGGAGTGAGGAGGCCTCAGGGGGCTCCCCAGCAGCTTGGGGGTTCCCAGTGCCCAGTAGGGGCACGGTGCCAGTGGGGCACTACAGTTTGTACCAGAGAGGCATGGTGTTTGTGCCAGAGAGAGGCACGGTGTTTGCCCAGTGGGGCAAAGGACCCAGAGAAGGGTCAAGGGGGCCAGGCATGGCTGCGGCCACCTGAGCCCCAAGTGCGAGGAGCGTGGTAGAGGCCCAGTAGGAGGGCAACCGCCATGGAGAGTGCAGCGCTAGAAAGGGCAAGGCCCCGGAACGGGGCAGAGAGCACGTGCAGAGAGCGTGGCGCAGGTCCAGAGGCAAGGCAATGGCCGCGGAGAGCGCGGCGTGGGCCCTAGAGAGGGCAAGTCCCCAGAGGGGGGCAGAGAGCACGTGCAGAGAGCGTGGCGCGGGCCCAGAGGCAGGGCAACAGCCGTGGAGAGCGCAGCATGGGCCCCTAGAGAGGGCAAGACTCCAGAGGGGGTAGAGAGTGCTTGTGAGGAGCACAGGTGTGGGGCCCAGAAGGGGGGCAACGGCTGCGGATAGGGCGGCAGAGACCTGAGAGGGGCGAGAGGCGCCGGAGGCGCGGTAGAGGCCCTGAGAAGGGCGCAAAAGCCCAGAGGTGGGCGATTCAGGCCCAGAGTGGGGCAGTGGGTAGAGAGCCAGGCCCAAGGGGCGCTGGTGACAGGGCGGCGGCGGAGAGCCAGGCCCGAGGGGCACTGGTGACAGAGCGGCGGCGGAGAGCCAGGCCCAAGGGGCACTGATGACAGGGCGGCGGTGGAGAGCCAGGCCCAAAGACACCAGGTGGGTGATGAGCCCGGGGTGCTAGAGAGAGCACCAGAGGGCAAGGGACCACACAACGTCCCACGCATAGCCCTTAAGGCGGGGACGTGTAGAGGTACCCCATTTTGGAGTAGGGGCAGAAACATTACGTACCGTTCACCAGGGAGATAAAGGCAGCCTCCCATTAAAAACTCATTGAAGATCAAAGCCATGGCAGAAAAGACTCTGAGGGTGCTGAATACAGCCTTGAGTGACGGTAGGGAGCACTAGGGACTTCACGGCCACTCCTAGGCCCCACTCCCTCACAATAGTCTAGGTTCCTCCAATGTCCAGGTACCTGCCAGCAGTGGCTGAACCTCAGCAGCAACAGGACCAATGCTGTCCCAGTTCTTACAAAGCTGAACCGCAAGCACCAGTTCCTGTTCATGGTGGGTGGATCCATGCTGGATTGTGGGTTAACTGGGTCTGGCCTTTGAAATGGGTCCATAGAGCTTTGAGTGTCAAAGTTATGGACTGTACAGCTATACTCAGGCCTTGGGGTTTTCCTGACCTTAGTATTTGGGTCTGCATGTAGGTTGTGAGATGCTTCATGATGGTGTCTTGGGGGTATGAGGGCATGGCCCAGGATCACTGGTATTTGAAGGCTGGTATGTGTGTGTAGAAAACATCTGATTTGGGTTTCCTTGGCTCTGAAGCTCATGGGTTGGTATTTTGAGGTTCCCAGCTGGAGCACCTGAGTTCAGGCTAAGACCCAGCATGTCTCCCTCTGGGGTAGTGGGGGAGGGAGGGGGCACAAAACATTCTGGGATGCCAGAGGGAAGCAAGATAACTTGAACTGATAGAGGACAAAGGGGTTCAATAGACTGGTCTATCCTTAATAGGCCTAGGCTTAATATGTTCTGGATGTGACTCTAGGTTTACATCCTGTTTTAGCCCAACCTAGGTGCTCTGAATGCCTGCACACTTATGGATTAGATCAAATTATGTTCATTTAGACTGATTAAAATATAATGTTTCTACATACTCTTATAAAATACATTTAGAATGCATTTATATACTTTAGATAAGGCTTGAACATAAATGTTCTGTCCATAGGAAGAAGAAATCACAATAAAAGAGAAAAATGACTTAATGTTATAAAATATACAAATCCACACTTATCTTACTTATGGTGCAAAATAATCCTAACTTATCCCAGACACTGCATTATCTGGAGTCTGAATTTACTTTACCTCAAAAACATTATTTACTGCTTTAAATAACTCAGGTTCACCCCCCCCCCTTCACGTGTCAGGATGGTCACACTGGTTTTGATGGTTCCTTGAGGTGCAGAACATAGGCTTCAGAGTGGTTAATTTTCTGCACTGCCTTAGGTATTTTCAGAGATGCTATCATTGGGCCTTTGTTGTCTTTTTGTCTTATGCATATATGTGCTTATCTTGTACCATAACAATTATGTTGACTGAATATATAGTATTAATAAATTATAGTAGGTAGACTCATTATTATATCATCCTATTAATGTTATTTTTTAATTATTCTGGTCTTTGTTTTAAAACGATCATCTTTCTGAATGAAAACTATATTTCAGAAATAATTTAGTATAATGCATTATCAGTTATGTGTTATTTTTAAAATAAATGGTAGTATTTGAAAAGTAGTTTGGCAAAACTTAGAAACACATGTTCATAAACAGAAGAAAAGGTTTCAGGTAAATATGTCATCCATCAAAAGAAAATCTACTCAACTAAAGACAAATTATGTAAATTTATACAGCTGACCGAAACCAAAACTGAGCAACACAGAAATGTACCAGATGTTGTTGAGCTGTAAATAGTTTGGGTTGCTTCATTGTACTAGCTGAAGTTCTATAGAAGGGTTTTTTTCCTCAAAAGCACATATTTTATAAAAGATATACATGTTTTTCAGACATTTGAATAAAATTTAAGAACTAGGGCTATGCAAAACATCATTTCATTTCGACTTCTCTTTTGCCATTTTGACAGGACAGTGTTTCACTTAGAGTTTTGTTTCATTTCAAAAGCACTGTTCCATTTTGTTTCATCTAAACTGTTTTGCTGTTTCAACGCTGTTCTGACATTTTGCCTATAGGCTATAATGGGGAACCATGAAACTGCCTATACCTTTGTCACATTTTGTCAGATTTGGATGAGAACTGCAAGGATGGTAACTCCTTCTGAGGGCATGAAGCCTGCCAAGTTTCAAGGAGATAAGTGTAGGAATTGCTGGGAAACTGCACCTCAAGCTACTGACAAGCAAAACTCATGTCACATGTGTATGTTAAGGCACAGCAGAGTGAAAACTGCAGCCATGGTATCACCTGCTGAAGCCATGATGTCTGCTAGGTTTCAAGAAGGTAGGTGCAGAGGTTTCTAGGAAACCATACCTCAGGCTGCTGAGAAACAAAACTTGTGACTCTGTGTGTGTGTGTGTGTGTGTGTGTGTGTGTGTGTGTGTGTGTGTGTGTGTGTGTGTGTGACCCTCACTGGCACTGGGGCCTCTACACGACAGTAATATGCCCCAATGAGGTCTCCTCCCCTACAGACTCAGTCTGGTCCACCACTTTAAATGACAACAGGCAATAACTTAGTAAGCGGCACAGTAACACCAGCAGCATCTCAAGCAACCAAACAGTCACAGTTAATATCAGATTTGTTCTTCCTCACTCTTCCCCCTCCCTCTCCTTACTTTCTGTTTCCCTGGAAGCAAGGCAAGCTTCAGCTTCAAAACTTGAAATGTTAGCACTGTGCATACCCCTGTACATGGAATTTGGGGTGGAGAAAAATACTCTGCTTTGGGGAAATGGCTGTTTCCCTGCTTCTTCCAGCTCCCACATGCTGAAGACACTAGAGTGGACCTGGAGAAGAGATGCTTTGGCCAGCAGCCAGAACATCTCCCTGGAGGACTGAACCTCTGTGTCTGCCAGCATATGCTCCTGTGCAGTGTACAGCACAACTTTTATTTTGCAGTGTGTGTTTTTTGGGGGTTTTTTGCTACTGGATTTCCCAATAGCAAGTTTAGTCCATGAGCTGCAAATTTGCAGTGCAGGGGATGTTTTAATCTGCTGGGCAGGGGCCTTGTGGCACTTGGAAAAGGTTTGTGGTGCCACAACCTGCACATCTGGATCTGACCATTGTGTTTGGGTAGAAATTATGTACATTCAGATGCTCAAACACCAGAACAACCATTTTGATGACATCTGTCTTACTGCTGCTTCACTTCAAGACTTCAGAAATATTATGATAGGATTTAACATGCAATGCTTTATCAAAGAACACTGTTGTTCAGAGGCAGACTTATTGGTGAATTGACAAGGAAAAGGATTCCTCCACTTATGTCCAATCTGAAGATTTGTTTTAAGAGAACCAAAGAGGATAGTACCTACTCCTTCCTTCAGTTCAATTCCTCCAAAAGCCTGACACAAATGACATTTGGCTTAAGGAATCTGTGGTGTCTACAACACTTTTCTCAGATAACTTATTTAACAAACCCTTCACTTTGAGCCCAGTATAGCCCCTTTGTCTTTGTTCCAGCAGTTTGTTTCTGAGACTTTGCAACTTTCATTGCTTAAATGGTTGCACAGTTTTCCTGTTCCAGGTTTTTGATGACTGAGTTAAAAAGTTCCAGTTCACCATGCAGACTACACTGTCAGAAACTGTTTGTCTTCCTCAAGACATTTTTTGAAGGACTGTAGAACAATAAGAAATAAGACATTGTAAATTTCCAGGATTCATTCAACAGATGGAAGAGGTGATTAAAAATGAATTATAATGTCTCCTAGGACATCCTTGTGCCCTTGTTGCCAAGAAGGCTAACAGCAGATTGGGTTGCATTAGTAGGAGCATTGCCAAGAGAATGAGGGACGTAATTATTCCACTTAATTCTGCACTGGTGAGGCCACATCTGGAGTACCGTGTCCAGTGTTGGGATGCCAACTATAGAAAGGATGTGGACAAATTGGAAAGAGTCCAGTGAAGAGCAGCAAAAATGGTTTATGGGCTGCAGCACTTGAGGAGAGGCTGAGGGAACTGGGTTTATTTAGTTTGAAAAAAAGAAGAATGAGAGAGGATTTAATAGCAGCCTTTAAAGCACCTGAAGGGTGGTTCCAAAGTGGATGGAGTTGGACTGTTCTCAGGGATGACAGATGACAGAACAAGGAGCAATGGTCTCAAATTGCAGCCAGGGAGTTCAAGCTTGATATTAGCGGAAAAAAAATCCTCTCTCATTAGGAGGTCAGTGAAGCACTGGAACAACATACCTAGAGAGGGGTGGAATTTCCATCCTTGGAATTTTTTTAAGGCCTGGCCTGACAAAGCCCTGGTTAGAATGATCTAGTTGGAGGTGGTCCTGTTTTGAGCATTGGGTTAGATTAGAGGTCCTGAGGTCCTTTCCAACCCTAATTTTCTATGATTCTGTGATTCTCTGAGTACACTTCAAGAAACCTGCAAAATTCCTTCAGTTTTTGTGCTCAGATGCTATATCCATCATAGAAGTATTGCAACATGTCAGAATTAATTCTCCTAGCATTGTGCCCATCATGAATAGTACAACCAAACATGACCTCATATCCTGTGATATTTTCACCTTTATACTATTGCCTTTCATTGCCTATTCCAGGTAAGAGAGTCCCCCCTAATTTTTTGTTTAGGTGTTATCTGAAGATAAAGCCCTGTCTACACATGAAGCTAAAGGCACAACGGGATCTAATGTGAGATCCACACAATTGTGCCTTCTGCCATGTCACACATGCACAGCAGAAGGCACGATTGTGGGACTGTGCATTAGAGCCATCACACATTATTGCTGGTACAGAGGGAACCTGATCCCAGTCTCCCCTTGAACCAGCAAGTTCCTGAGGCTGGAAGCCCTATGCACCCCAGTTGATGGGCTGCAGGAGCATCCCATGCACTCCTGTGACTGGAGGATCATTGCTGTGGCTATCTCCCCTTCCCATGGGTATGGGGAAACCCCTGGGCCTGGAGGATTGCTGCTTATATCCCTTGGGCTCAGAGGTTTTATGCTGGGCGTGGTGCATCCTAGTGACTGGGAGACCCATCAGCTGACAGGGCTCTGAGCTGCATGGGAAACACTGCTACATTGGCAAATCAAAGCTTGATAACAACCAACTATAAAGTTAATACATATTTTTGAGGTCTAACTTTATAGCTGGTTGGAGATTTTTATTCTATGATAGCTACTTTGCATGTGTATCTGGTCTCCAAGTAACTGCACAATTAACCAATTATTTGTGCAATACCTGTCATGTATAAAGGGGGTCCTCAAGGTCTGCACTTTAATCTTGTAATAAGGAAATGAACAATGTTTTCAGCTTTCTTTTCTTCTGGCAAATCAGCAAACTCCTTACACTTTGAATATCACTGACACACAGGAGCTGGAAGCACTTCATGAACTAGATGTGTCTACTTTTTGAACTCGGCTGTTTCTTCTTGAGAAAAAAGTGGCTAATGCTCTAGTCTGAATCATTTCAGTTTTAGTATGGGTGGAATTAAACTTAAAGTTTAAACATTATCTTCACCAACTTTGTTGTGCATTCCATTTGAATGTACATTGGTTTAAAGCTTTACAAAGCAACCCCACTATAATAAGCCACACTAATATCACCTGCCATGATAAGTTCACTCTCATACCTGGTCTCTTGGAAAAAAATGGTTAATGAAAAACTAGAGTTTGTTCTACTAGAGTTCTTCTACTAGACATGTTTAGAAGTTTTGACTTAAGTGGTTTTGTCCATTTGTCCTTGCTAAGGAAGTTGTAAATTGCTCTGCTAGCAGCTTCTGTTTCAATTTTTTCCCAGCAAATAGGTATTTTTTTCTTTCCCTAATTCTCCACTAAGGATCAATATAGACATTCAAAATGCCTTAGGCAGAATCAATCCAATCTATGTGGGTTTCTCTAAGCTGCGTAGATTGCATCAGGAGTAAAGGCAACATACGTTCCCCCTTCAATGTGGAGAGGCAGGTGGCAGTGATTGTGGAAGGCTGCTGAAAACAACTGAGTGGGGACCATTCCTAATTGGCTGTCAGGTACATGCCCCTAAACCTGATCTGTCACAGCAGGCCTTCCCCTGTGGTCAAGTCCTATGCTTCCAGAGCAGGACATCATGGCATGCCTAGCAGCCTAGTTGGTGGTGGCAAAGCAGGGTCTCTCTGCAGACAGAAGGATCAACTGTGGCTCCTACAAGCTCCTGCAGGCAGCCCAGAGCAGATGTAGGGGAGGGGGAACAAACAAGGAGGCTGCCTAACTTTGCTGGCCAGTGAAGCCAATCTCCACAGCTGTGCCCTCCGTCCCCAAAAACCAATGTATCTCAGCAAAGTGGGGGTCAGGGAAGGGGGAAGAATGAAGCCCCTTGCCCTAGCACTAGCACTTCTCCTATGGATGACTGGTGCCTCGAGTCAGCGACCTGAGGGTAGTTCCCCCAGTGAGCAATTGTGCTGGTGGGGGGTGAGTGGGGGTCCTCCCATGGCTGATCTCACTTACCAAAAAGCATCCGCGCCACTTTTTCTAGCAGCCCTGCTCCCTGGCTGGCACTCACAGGGTGGGCACCAGCACTCCTGCCTGCCCCCTGCCATCATCTAAACAGGCAGCGTGGCCTGACAGGGTGCACCAGCACTCTCCGGGAGTGCACGTACACCCCCTACATGTCACCATTGCCCTCCCCTAAGATGGGTCTGCAAAGCTTGGAGAGGGGCACACAGTAGGGGCTTTCCCCCTACTATCACTGCCTAGCTTGGCTGGCCAGTGGGTTAGTGTTCACAGTCCTCCCCCCACACACCCTTCATGAACCACTGCCTCTCACTGGCAGGAGGTTAGGGGGGAATTCAGCCTCCTGCCTCAGCCCCAGACCGTCAAACTGAGGTCTGCACAGGTGGTGGGGGCCTGTGTAGCGGGATCTTTACCATCCATTGCCCTGCCTGAATCCACACCAGTGGATATGAACTCCAGAGACCCACCCTCCTGCAGACTGTTATATCTCAGTGGTAGTGGTGGGGTGAATAGGGGGGAATGGAGCCTGCCTGGACACCCTGAATTATGAACTACACACCTGGGGAGGGACCACATGGTAGGGGCTTTCCTCCAGTTGCCTCTATCCAGCTGGCTGGGCCCACTGGACAGTGGGGATGCTATCCCCCCCCATGAGACTGCTTCTCAGTGGCATGGGGGTGGGGACCTCTCCCTGGACATGGCCCAACCCAAATGGGTTCTTCACAGCTGGGATAGGGGGCTTTCCCCCCCCCATCTGACTGCTCTGGCCACAGCAGGACTAGGTAGCTGGGCAGGGGAAGTGAGGGGAAGATGTGCCATGCAGCCCCCCCCCTCCCGCCCGCCAACTGTGCAGACCCCAGGTTGGTGGGGGCAGGGCCAGTACAGGGGGCTCCTTTCTTCCACTTCCCCCCGGCTGTTCTGTCCAGCTGACAGGTGCAGGAATGATGGAGGGCTGGCTAGCAGAGGCTTTGGTACCTCTGCTTTCACAGCTCAGAGGTAGGGCCAACCCAAACAGATGATCCTGCCATCCCTGCAAGAGAAGAGTGGTGCCAGAAAAGGAGCCTTGGATGATGAAGGACAAACTGCTAAATTAACTTAGGAGGGGGTTTGATGCAAAAGTTCAATAGACTGGTCTAACCTAAACTGATTAAATTTGCTACTACATCAATTCAGCTGTATCTTAGTCCAGGGTCCACCATTTTTAAACTGATCTATGTGCACTGAAATGTTGATCTATTACATGTTTAGACTGGCTTCCAATCACTTATACTCTTATGTATAAGGTTTGTACTTAGCCTAAAAGTAGACTTCCTTTTTTCCATAGTTACAAGGGCCTTCTTAAGACCTCCATAACCTCTGTTTAATTGAATTAGTGAGCAAAATTGTCTACAAGGAACTGCTGCCAGCTTACTGTCAGTAATGTGAGCATGGAAACACAGGTACAGGGAAGTGTTGTCAAGCAGTACCACAGTAATGCTGAACTCAACCACTATTTGCATCAGTCCATGATAAATTGGGTTCAGCTATTGCCAAAAACAGCTGTTTGTTAAAAATTGTTCAAAACTACGACAGCACTATGGTTTTACAAAACTTGTGGGGACATTAGGACATGCTACATAGAATCAGGACCACCCTGGGAAAATCAGGATGGTTAGCAGCTTTAACTTAATGTGGCAAATTGTCTAAGATCATTACTGCTGTCTTCAGCCTGAGAGCAAAGGGGATTGCCATTTTGGCAGTTTTAATTTCTGAGCAGGAAGGCTCTTCTGGAGAAACCACTTCGTTAATCAGTGACCAAGTTTTATCTGTTCTGAAAGACATTGGATTTTTTTTGTTCATCATACATGCATACTTTATTTTCATGCTTCTTATCTGCTTCACCCTGCTGCATTGACTGAAGTCAATACTTTATCCTCTCTTAAAGTATGTCTAATAGCAGATATTAATCCAAGAAAAGTAGAAGCAACTGATGTATATTTTATAAGTATCAAATTTCTAGTTTTCATTTAGGACCTGATTCTGATTCAAAACCCAGTGAAGGCAATACAAGCCTTTCAACTGCGTTTACTATGTTTTAGATTAAAACCATACAGCTTTGGAGTGGTATTCAGAATATATTAAGCACGAATAGCAATGACTGATTTATTGCTAATTATTACAGCTAGAATTCATTTTGTTGCACAAAAAACAAAAGCACAAGCTCTCATCTCATTTTGACTTTTATTTAAAAATCACTTTCCTTCTTATGTTCATGACTATAAAATTTTACATGGTGTCCATCTTTCAAAACAATATAATTAATCTGTCCTTTCAGGTTGTTTATATAATTTAGATATTAATATTAGTGTTGTAGTGTTTTAAGTCTTAGTGGCAAAATGGGATATTATGCTATGCCAGAAGAGGCCAGATACTTATAAATAGTGCTCTATGTAAATTTACATAAGACCCATTCATTTCAATGGCCCAACCCCTGATTTACACCTATGTGATTTAGAGTGGGATTGGACCTTCCAGAAATAAAATGAAAATGTGATATATTATTGTGTTATGCAAGATCTATTGTTCAAGGAAAAAAATATTCCACTTAGCAATTCTTTATTCATGTAATTGAAATTGCTTGCCATAAACATTTTTAACATAAGCCCTGAAGACAAGAGATCTGTCTAATGCCAACCTGTATACATTGCTATTGGGAGTAAATGAATAATGTAGTATACACATAGCCAACAGTTAGGATTTGTCACTAAAGCTTTGCAAAAATGATCAGGTTTTACCTCACAAATATTTCTAAGGAATGGCAATATTTTCAAGAGACTTTTTGAATAACAGGATTTCTGTCACAAAGACTGCCTTTTTGTTCTCAGAATAGCAAGATACTTTTCATAACGCCAGACTGCAAGCTTCATCAATTTGCTGCTAGTTGAAGTCAGTCATTTTGTATTACATCTAGATTAAAGACTGGACACAAATTGAACTTTATTTCTGCCCTCTCACAGAGTCATTTTGAAGGACACAAACTGGACACAAAGAGATGCAGCACAATTTCTGAAGCAAGAGGATTAGAGAGAGAGCTAATCTGTGATACTATATCTAGAATACTGAATGGTCATTTTTCCAGCCCTCCATCATTAACCCCACAGTGGGTGCTTCTACATGAGATACTTAACTTCACATTAGCATAGTTTACTGTCAAGTATGCATGTCCATCTACATGTGTACATGCTTACTTTGCAGTAAATCTCCCTAACCCTGAGTAAATGTGCTACCTGCAAATAAAAGTAGCAAATTTATGTGGGATTAGTAATGGCACCATAAAGCTCATGTAGACAGCTGCCCAGGAGCAAAATCTGTTCCCGGTCAGCCACCCACTAGGGGGTGGGAGATAGCTCCCTGTCCCCAGGAGCTTCTTGCTGCCAGGGTGGCTCCACCACAGGAGTCCAGTCAGGAACTAGGTCCCTCTGCCTCAGCAGCAGGGAGCTCCAAGTCCTCAGCTCTCAGATCACGATGGGGAGTGGGGGATGGGAAATCCTTATCTCCCTGTTTGAGCTCCATGGTCACAGAGCTTGGGTTTGGAGCTCCCTACTGGTGGGGGCTGGAGAGCTTGTTCTCCGCCTAGCTCTGCAAGCATGTAGCTTGGTGGGGAACAAGTTACCCAGCCCACAACCTGAATGTCTGGGTGGGAACAATGTCTTCCTGTCCCCACAGAAGGGATTTTTCAGTCCCTGCTCTCCTTTTGTGATCATGCAATTGCAGAGCTGGGGTTGGGAACAAGGTCCCCAGCCCCCGCTCCATGATTCCAATTGCAATTCTGGAGCAGAATTGGGGAACTCCCTACTTGTGGACTGTTTCCTGCCCAACCTGGAGCTGGCTGGGGCCTGTCCCTGACTGGGGGAGGGACTGAGAGGGGAAGCACTTGCAGCATGAAGGTGGCTGGAGCCTGTCCTGGTTTGGGTAGTCTCCAGCCAGCTCTGGGCTGACCATGCAGACTTCCTTGCACAGCCCAGGGCTGACTGGGAACTGTCTCAGTGAGGGCCATTTCCCAGCCCCATGCACCAAATGGATGACTGAGGCACAGGACTTGGAAAGAATTGTAGGGTGAGGTAGGTCCCAGCTGCCTGCCCCAATTCACTAGTGGGGCTGATAACAGTGAGCTAGCTACTAGCTGTCTCACCAGCAGATCAGAGCAGGAGCCAGGACATTGTCCCCACCCCAGCAGCAGGCATCCCTCTGGAACCAGGGGACAGCTGTTTCCAGACCTGGTGTTCCCTGTCAGCCCCTGGGCTAACACCCAGGTGGAGCCTGGAGTTCCCTCCAGTGGTAGCAGAGGCCTATTGCAGGGCTGCGGAAAACTGGTTGCAAATATGTTCCTTAATCCCTACATGTGTAGACGTCTGCCCAAAAGGGTTTACATCAGATTAATTTAAACCAGTGTAAATTTAGGCCAGAGCAGAATAAATGCATGTATAGATGTGCCCAGTATCTCTGTGATCTCAGTCAGTCCTTATCTGTTTTATATTTATTTATTCATAACAGATACAATTCACAGGTTTTAGGATGAATAAAATACTCTGTGAAAAGAAATAACTCAGAGAAAATATCTTTGCAAATGAATTCATTCTAATATCTAATTTGTATTCATTTGTTCTTCCTTTCCCCACTGACCCAAACTCAAATAATTACACACATGACAACACAACCTATTACACACATGAGCACACAGTTGCTCAGTATACACCAACCATTCCCTTAAATTTGGTCACTTCATCCCAGCACACTTATCTCAAGTAACTGAACTGCAACAACTGCAAAATCTAACTGTCTAGCACCTGATTTGTACCCCCTCTAGTGGTTGGAGACTGCTATCAGCAACTAATGCAGCTTCTTAACTTCACATTTATTTATTCCTAGAATCATAGAAGTAGGGTCAGAAGGGACCTTGTAGATCTTCAAGTCTGACCCCCTCCCTGGGCAGGAGAAAAACCAGGCTCCAATGACTCCAGCCAGGTAGGCATCAAGCCTCTCCTTAAAGACCCCCAGGGTAGGAGCCAGCACCACTTCCCTTGGAAGTTGGTTCCAGATCCTAGCCACACCCTGACTGTGAAGTGGTTCTTACAGATGTCTAATCTAAACCTACTCTCCAACAACTTGTGGCCATTATTCCAGGGGGTGCTAGGGGAAACAAGATCTCTCCCAAACCCTTCTGGTCCCCCCTAGTGAGTTTATAGACCATCACCTAGTCCCCCCTCAGCCTTCGCTTGTGAAAGCTAAACAGGTTCAGGTCCCACAGTCTCTCATTGTAGGGTCTGCCCTATTGTCCCCAGATCATGCAGGTGGCCCTCCTCTGGACCCTCTAAGTGTTGTTCACGTCCCTTTGAAGAATTACTTCTCGGTAGCTCACTCAGCCCAAGTCACTTCAGCTGGAACTTAAACCCAGATCTCCCACACAGTAGGCAAGAACACTACCATACAGCCACAACCAAGGCTCTTGTTTAAAGAATCAATAAGTGCAAAGTTTCCCATGTTGGTGACCCTATAATAATTCTCATAATTGCTCTGATGCAATTTAATTTGTAGTATGGGGTGTAACTATAAATTGGGTTCAATATACAGCTTAAGCATGGGGCTACTAACTTTTGAGTGGACATAGCTCTAGAAACTATAAGAAATAACCAGTTATTGGGATAGCAGTGGATCTGACTAATCTAAACAATATTTTGTATCTCTAATTTTAGGAATTCCAGGGTTTGTCATAATTTACAGTATTTATACCTTTTATGTACCGTACTGGAGCAGCTTTTTACACTGAAGAGTAAGGAGTTTTATTTTTTTTCCCTTTTACTGAGAAAAATATGGAATTTTAATGCTTCCTCACAGCTAGAATCCCTGAACAAAATGAATAATAATTACTGATGACATCCCCATATCTGTTGACCTTCAGAGAATGAAGCAGGACACATCTCTTTAGGCAAGCTTCCAGAGAACTAAATATACTTGCACGTGAGGTATAGGAAACATGGGGAAAGTGTTTTGTTTTTTCCATCATAGGTTATTCAGTATTATTGTATGTTATAGAGTTGCTTTTCTTCCTTTCTTCTTTATATGAGTAAGTATCTGTCAGTAGCACCTAGAGTGTTCATATAGCTACCCCTTGTTATTACTTGATAAAGCTAAACATAAATACATAAAATGTATAATAAAAAACTATAATAAACCACCTACTTAATCCTATACAATGGATTTATATTCCATTGCATTTAAAAACAAGTCTCTCACTACATGGTGAAAATGAGTAATAAGCTCCGTAGAAGTAATTTTCATGTCATTTTAAAACAACAATGTATAAAACAAGCCAAACATTGATAAAAACAGTAAGAAAGGTAAAATAAAAATTAAAACCACAAGATTTATCTTTCATTCTTCTATTCACAGTTATTGAGATTAGATACTGATTTATTTTATGTGATATATTACTATCTTTACTTTATAAATTTTAAAGATTCCTAGTTGATTTTTAACAGAAGAGGTGATTTTTTTAAATAGTAAGAACAAGAACACATATCCCCTTCACTGGCTTTTCTTAATGGTCCAAAGTTATCTAGGTATTTTAGAAAATATTACTCTAGATCCAATGTAGAGAGGGAGGTGATTAATTATCTGGGGCCATTCCTCTTGTATTGTAGCACATTTTAGCAACAACTCAATATTCTTCACTGTGCTGCTGGATAAACTTGAAATAGGAAATATTCCATCTATCTGTGTAAGGGCCTTCAGAATCAGAGAAGCTGTCAGACAAATTGAGTGCAACAGAAGAGTTGTTAATTATAATCATTAAAACCTCCTTTAATTTATAAAATCTAAATTCCCATTGAGCACTATGTCTGGATGCGGAATGTTTTCAACATAGTTAGTGCTACATTTCCACTGCAAAAGGTAAGAAGTTCTATCAAAGTACTACTTGTTCCCTTAATACCAAAGTATTACTTGTTCCCTCTGCCCTTTTCCTCCTCAGCTTTTTCACGGGCAGATTGAAGAGTTTTGAAAAGATCTAGAGGAATTGCTTCTGTGCTGATTTACTTATCTAAAATGCCTGTGCTCTTGACACCAGAGTCCTGGTTGGAGTGTACTGAAAATAGTTTAAATAGACTTCCCTCATCCCCATATAGGACTACAGTAATGAGAGCAAGCGTTATCGTCTGTGCTGTTCTGTGTTCTATTCCCCCAGGTTGTGTAATGACCATTGACACAACACAAGGAATTCATCTTTTAATGATTATGTCATTTATCCATGAAGAATTGGATCTACTTGAGTCAGTGAAAAGATAGTCATAGTTTGGTAACATAGGCATTTTTACACATGCAAGTGCTGCAGCAATGGGGACTTTGAAAAGTGCCTGCTACTGTGAAGCTTGCAGTTGTATAAGCAACAAAATGCACATCAGCACTGAGAAAATGGCAGTGGCATGCTTTTGAACTAAAATACATAGGAGGTGCTTTATTTCAAAAGTGCACCACTGCCATTTTCTGTGTGCTGATGCACATTTCACCACTTATACAACTGCATGCAGTGCAGTGCAGCTCGCCTCAGCTCACATGCGAAGTAGAGATCCAAAGTGGTGGATCGTGGGACAAAAAACTGTGTATATAAATGTGTATAAATGCTCTTAGCTATGAAATATATTGGCTATGTTAGCTTCTGTAGGTTTCCAATCAAGCCTGTAAACAGCAATCAACTATTCTAGTAAATAACTTTTAGCTTTGGTAATCACTTTACAGTATCTTTGCTATGAACCTACGACAGGACCAAAAAATCTGTATAGGAAATACAATACTGTATTTATTAATAATTGTTGATACCTGGTCCAGTAGAAATATTTAATTAGTTAATACATATTAATGATAATGTATCTGTGTATATTTCATTGTACATTTTTATTTGTGTTATCGCTGTCTTTTTATGAATACACCCTTTGATGAAAGGAGGTAGAGTAAATCTGTCATATTTGACTGAATTTCTACCTTACGGTGTAAGAACGACTCTATACAAAGTCAAATCCAAAATATTCCACATATAAAAATATTAGTGGAAGAGCAGTTCAGACATATATAGATGTTATGTTGTCTGGGATCTGATCTAGCAACCGTTACATAGATAAAACTTTAATTGAATAAAGAATTGTAGGAGTAAACCCAGTAAAGCTCATTTCATTGGTAAAGAAGTAGCTATTCAATAATCTCATTAAACAACATATGGTATTATTTTGATCTATACTCCGCAGTTGACAGCTCCCATGTCTAGTTTGTGAAATGTGGTAGGGAAACAAGTTAGTTCTAATTATGTCTTCTGGCATTTTATCATTTTTTATAGATGCCCATCTTCACAGTTAGGAGGATGGAACTGTTCTTTTTCTAGCTTACCTTATGGGTTTTTTTGACATCTTTTTCTTTCTTTTTTTTTCTACCCCCAGGCATTTTGAATGCAGGTAGACACTGCAGTGACATATCACATCAAGACAACTAGGCCTGTGCAGCACTAGGTATTCACATTACTATAGTTTAGGATAAGGACAAATTTCATAAGGACAGGAATGCAAGGATGGGTTACTATTTCTTAAAGTCAGTAAGTACTTGTGTTCTGATTGATACTAAGGTTCAGGTACAAGGATAAAAAATATGAAAGAAACCTTGGTTCAAAAATCTTTTCATATCACACTACTCATATCCAAGTATCATGCTATTCAATATTATATCATATTAGACAAAAATTGCCTATATTACTATAAAGCTTTTCTAAGCAGAGGGCTCTTTTCTTTGACGAATGTTGACCAGTGCTATTGCAACTCCTTTATTGATGTTTTCTTGGTTTTTGGTTTTTTTTATTTATTTACTTTTTTTTCTTTTCTGATTCTGGAGCTCAAAATACTTAGAACTGGATGTTTA
Source organism: Crocodylus siamensis (assembly GCF_052110815.1). NCBI lineage: Eukaryota > Metazoa > Chordata > Crocodylia > Crocodylidae > Crocodylus > Crocodylus siamensis. The sequence continues at coordinate 57,882,641 of NC_143399.1, forward strand.
CAGATTTGCTTGATATAGGAATAATTTGGGCTTGTGCAAAGCTGTTACTGTTCAGCAATATGATTCCTAAACTGTCTCCTTGAACAATTTGACTTAGTTTCATACTTCCATAGTTTGTAGGGTTGGAAGGAACCTGAGCACCTGCCGTGGCAGGAAAAAGTACTGGGGTCAAACGACCTCAGCAAGGTGTTCGTCTAGCCTCGTCTTAAAGAGCCCCAGGGTAGGAGCCAGCACCACTTAGCTTGAAAGTTTGTTCCAGATCCTAGCCGCCCTGACAGTGAAGTGAAGTAGCATCTCTTGATGTCTAGTCTTTATCTACCCTCGGCCAGCCTGTGATCGTTATTTCTAGTCACTCCTGGTAGTGCTCAGGGGAACAGGGACTCCCCCAGTGCCTGCTGGTCCCCTCTGACTAGTCTGTAAATGGCCACTAGAACCCCCCTCAGCCTTCTCTTGTGAAGGCTGAACAGGTTCAGGTCCTGCAGCCTCTCCTCATAGGGCCTGCCCTGCTGACCCCTGATCATGGGAGTGGCCCTCCTCTGGACACTCTCCATGTTGTCCACATCCCTCTTGAAGTGCAGCACCCAGAACTGGACACAGTACTCCAATTGCAGCTTGACCAGTGTCGAATAGAGGGGGAGGATCACCTCCTCAGACCTGCTTGAGATGCATCTGTAGATGCATGACAAGGTTTGGTTGGCCTTCCTGACTGCATCCTCACACTGCCAGTCCATGTTCATTTTGGCATCAATAGTGATTCCAAAATCCTTTTCTGCCTTTGCACTGATGAGAAGGGAGTTTCCCAGCCTGTAGGTATGCTGCTGGTTCTTCCTCCCCAGGTACATCACCTTGTACTTGTCAGTGTTGAATCCCATCCTATTCTCATCTGCCCACCCCTGTAACCTGTCTAGGTCTGATTGCAGCCAATCCTCCCTTCTAGCGTGCCCATGCCCCCCCTATATCCTAGTGTCATTAGCAAATTTGAACAAGATGCTTTTTATACCCTCATCCAAGTCACTGATGAAGATGTTGAACAGTACGGGCTTGAGGACTGAGCCCTGGAGGACCCCACCACCCACATCCCTCCAGGTTGAAAATGACTCATCCACCACCACTCTCTGGGTGCAGCCCTCCAGCCAGTTAGTGACCCATTTGATTGTGTAGGTGTCACCATCAAGGTCCCCTAGGTTTTTAATGAGAACAGGGTGAGAGACAGTATCAAAGGCCTTCCTAAAGTCCAGAAAGACTACGTCCACTGCTACCCCTACATCTAAGGATTTTGTGGCCTGATCATAGACGGCCACCAGTTTGGTCTGACAGGACCTGCCTCTAATGAATCAGTGTTGGTTGCCCCTAAGCATAACCTCCCCTGCTGGCCCTTTGTGGACATGCACCAGGATAATTCTCTCAAAAAGCTTACCTAAGATCAAAGTAAGACTAACTGGCCTATAGTTTCCAGGGTCCTCCTTCCTCCCTTTTTTGAAAATGGGAACCATGCTGGCCCTCTTCCAACTTCCTCTTAAACTGTAGCTCAGATGTATCACATGATGCTTTCTGTGTTAGCAGTGAAACTTAATGAAATGTTTGTTTCATTGAGAACTGTATCACCCAGATTTATTTAATCCTCAGATTTATCTATGCAGAGCCATGCAAGCAGTCATTTAATTTGAAGGGAGTATATACTGGCATGCAGATATTGAACAATAAATAAATTTGAAATGTCTTGGGACTTTTCAGCATATCCAATATTTACAGTTCAGGTATTTCCTGCAGGGAATGTAAGAACCCAGAATAGTTTGGGGATAAGAAGCATTTTAGAATGATTTTAAAAACTGAGAACCAGGGAAATTATTCTGAATGCAAACATTATAAGAAGCATTTCCTTACATTCTCTTCTCCATGTATCAGAGAAGCTTATATAGAATAGAGGATTTAATCAGATTTAATCATCACTGAGAGCAGTAGAGCAGAAGCAGCTTTGCTGAAATTAGAGTAACAAAAGCTGATCCTATGAACCATCATGAAAAATAGTCACTAGTAATATATCACTGTATAAACTATTTTTTAAATATTCTAACACATATTGAAAGATATACTTCTTCTAAAAATATATATATTTAAAAACTTTGCAATGTTTTGAAGGCATTCAAAGTGGGTGCTTGAACCGCCTCAGGTGGCCATCTGTTCCAAAACTTGGGGGCTTGGACAGTGAAGAAATTCTTTCTTATGTCCAGCCTGAACCGGTCAAAGTGAACCAGTGGAGTTTATGACCGTTCGATCTTGTTATCCCTTGAGGGGCTCTGGTGATATAACAAAGAATACCAAAGTAAACAGCTAAAACAGTAGCAGATTAATTAGCACAGCAAGAGTTTAACAGACAAGACAAGGACAATTACTGAGCATCAATGGTGAGAACATATAACCATACATTTACAGACAGAACGTTGGATGGCCATGCTCTAGAATATCAGATTCTCTTTCAGAGTAGAATGGAAGATATGGTCCACTGGTCATGGAGTAAAAGGGAAGAGTGGAGAATGCTAGTGTGACCAAAAGTTAGGCTTCTCTGCAGCCCTTGAAGAGATGAAAATTTACCATTGCCTTTCACCAAGGCTGTTCTGTGGGAAAGCCAAACTCACCACTTGAAGAGGTACTCAACCTAGTATCCACAGCTAGTATTTTGGCATGCCACATAATTCAACTATTTGAATTTCTTGTAAATCATTTATATCTCTATTAAAGGTGTACAGATAATCCAAGAAAGGTAACAATTGTATTTGGTGGGATTGCTGAAAAGTTATTATTTGCTTATAAACTCACAGTGCATTTTAACTGATAATATTTTGTAATAGTAATTACTAATATTATAAAAGTAAACATAAAGTCCTGCTTTGCTCTCTCTTTTTCCTCTCTCTCTCTCTCTCTCTCTCTTTTTGGTAACATCCTTATTTTTTTTTTCCAGGAACCAGTTACTTTAACTATTTTATATTTGTATGCCTCATTAATGAATTTCATCCCTTATCCCTGTTTTTCCTTGTTTTTTTTCATTTTCTTTCATAAGAACCTGCACTTCTTTTAAATATCTATTTTCTTCTGTTTCACCTTTACTCTTCCTCAGTTATCTTTTCTTATTAACACCCTTCTCCATTTCCGTTTTTTCCATTTCTCTCATTCACCATTTATGTTCTGCACCTAAAAATGAAATCAGAAGTTCAGCCCCAAATGTTCAAAATTTATCTTAACTCAAGTAAGCAAGTTTACTCCTGGGATTGCCAGGTGCATACCTTTTCATTAAAGACATACTAAAACTGCTGCATAAACCACTTTCCCTGGTAATAATATAGAATTTATGGGGGGGGAGGTTAAACATAAATATGATGCAAAATAAAATATAATTTATTTTAAATCAGTGTAGTTTAATTTTTGGTGTCTATATAGGGATTTTTGGAGCTAATCATGAGGTCACATGGTAATGTCTCTCCATTCCTGCCTTGGAAAAGCTGTTTAAGAAGAGCTTGAACTAATGAGAGAAGCTTTTGTTTTGCTGATGTGCTGATAAGCACTGTATTATTAGCCCCCTGCTGGCTCCGTCACCTGTGAGGTTTGCAGACAGTATGAAAAGCAGAAAGAGGGAGATTGAAAAGCTCTGTATCATCAACAGATGCATGCACACCCTGCTTTCCCACTTTGCCTTAGAGTGCTAGCCCAGGGCTGGGGTCTGGGAACATTCCTGCCTCTACACCCCTCTGTAATCAGAGTATCCTGCTGGGGCCTGGCCACCCCCCACTCCCTCAGCTTAGCATTGTGGAAGGGAACAGAGGGCTGCACTAGCACCTCCCCCCTAGCTTCTAGCAAGCATATGCTGAGGGAATGTCTGTCCAGTTGCAAACCAGTTCAACCTAAGCAAGTTAGATTAGGGTTGGCAACTCTGAATGTATTCTGGGAGTTTTCATCACAGGATGTCATGACATTAATGACTGATCTACTGTACTGTACTCAGGAAGGCAAATGTACATTACTATTACATTTTTAAAACCCACTGAACTACTGTATACATTGGATTCAACATTTAATATTTATTTTAATGAATGCCCTATCACTTGTCTCCTGCATGACTCTCAACAGTCTTCTGGAGATTATATCTATTTCCTGGAGACTCCAGGGCAATCCTGGAGGGCTGGCAACCCTAGGTTAGACTAAACTGCAAAGATTGAATCAATTCATGTTCAGGCTTCTTGGTTATCTGTCCCTAGCTTCAGTGACCAAAACTTATACAACAGCTTTCCCAGTTACACAGTTGTCCAATAAAAGATATCACAAAAAAGACTTGTTTCTCATACCTTTTCTGAACCATCTCAGCTACAACAGCACTCCAAACCTACTACGACATCAAGATAGCAGTCACTATTGACTTATTTCTATCAAAATATAGGAATATAATATGAAGTTTAATAAAACTCACAATAAAAATGCTATGTCATATTTTCTAAGATAGTTAAAGTCTTTGATATCTAAGATGTTTCTTATGTTAAAATCTGAAATTATGTTTTGGAGGAAAGGTCATTAAGAATGTCTAGCCCCCACTCTATTTGCTATATTATGAAAAATAAATGGCAGAACAAAGTTTATCTGTCATGGAAGAAATGTTGATTTTTATAAGTAATTAAATAACCTGTTTTTCAAGAGTCAGTGGAAGGTTTTCCTTGTATACTAACATTAAAACTTCAGGATTCTGAACTTGCTTCAACTCAGGTAGTAGTAAGTCAAAATAATGTATTCAGTCCATTCCAAAGATGTTGTATTATGGCTGGGCTAGCCATTAGTGAAACTGAGAAATGGACATTAAACATGGGATAGGCAGGAAGCTAAATGAACTGTCTTATCTACAGATGCAGTGAAGCATTGAAATGTAATCTGCACAGAGATGAACATTTCATTTTGAGTAGACAGGCTTATCTGAGCTTTAACCTGTAAATCCAATTGGTACCTGGCAGTTTTTCTGTTCTTCATTGTTTTACAACACTGTGTCAAACCTAGAAAAAACATTAACATTTCAGACTTGACTTGTATTAGGAGAAAAAGTAGTTTCTATAATAGGACTGCATCACAAAATCCTGTTTCTTTAATTTTCCAAAATCATATATTTTTAACCAGTTCAGTAAATACAGGTTTCCCTTGAGTTATGTGGGTTCTGTATAGGTGAATTCGCTCTGATGTGATGAGCATTTTTAGACCCATAATTTGTTATATGTGAGGTAAATTTGCTTTTATGCAACTGGCATAGGCACCCCACCTCCCAAACAGGTAAATCTATTGAGGGAGGGGAAAGGGCCATGGAGCTGGTTCTCCACTAACCCCAGACCATGCTGCAGCAGTCCTGGGAGTGGCTGGTGCCAGGTGCCTGCAGCTGCTGGGTTGCACCATACACCTCCAGTCCACCCTCTGCTGGGCTTCTCCTGTCCCCACTCACCCCACCTCCTGGGCTGTGCTGTGTCATTGTGCAGGTAGCTGGTGTCAGTTGCTCCTACAGCAGCAGTGGCTGGGTTGAGTAGGAACAAGCAGAGTGTGGGGCACCATGGGGCATGGCACAGGTTGTCCTACTTACCCTAGTCCCTGCTGCAGTAGCCCCAAGAATGGCCAGCAGCAGCTGCAGAGGGACCTATCAGTGGGTGTGGGGGGGCATGCCTCTTGCTGCTCCCTGACCCCTGGGTGGACTGTAGGGCTGTGCCAGTCTTGTCCCTTGGGGCACTCACCCCTGCATCTGCACATGGTTAACAGCAGGCTGCCGCTGCATGCTGGAGCTGGCAGCAACACTGGCCTCTTTCTGGTGCTTGGGGCAGGCCTTTAAAGTGGCTTAAATGCCCTTTTGTACTGCTTGAATGGTGTTGCTGTTTGAACATTCAGTGGCATATTCCACTTCAATGGCATTGCTGTTTGCCCAGTCAGTCGCATATTCCACTTTAATGGTGTTGCTGGTTGCACTCTCAATGGCCTAGTCTGCTTTAAGTGATTCTGGAATGTAGCAAGATAAAACACCTCCAAAGTGTTTTAGTTTTCTACCAGAGCACTGGATGCCAACATACTCAGGGCTTGGCGGACTTCCAGTGCCTGTGCACCATCCCTGATGCCTTCTCCTGATGTCAGAATGCCCAGCAATGGCCGCCTGTGAAGGCAGACAGGCTCAACTGAAGAGGAAAAAGAAGCAGCAAGGAGCCTGGTCTTTTTTATTTTTCTCCCTCCCAGAGCCTGCCTGCCTGCTTGAGCTGCATAGGGCATGGTGCTTCCTTCTGTGGCTGTGGCACCCCCTGGGTCCGCCTGGGATGGGTTCCAGCAGGCAGGTGCTGCCTGCAGGGCACCAGTGCCACTTCAGAGGGAATCACCAGCCCCCCTGCAGCTGCAGAGGAAAGCACTGGGCCCCAGCAACTCAGGACCGCTCGGCCTGCTGGCAGCTCACCCCTCCCCCCGATGCCGGTGAGGCAAGAAGGGATCAGTCCCCACCTTGTACACACCATGGGGGTTTAGTTCAGTCTAATTCTTCCTAAATTTAAACATTTCAAATTTAGGGAGAACTAAACCAAATTAAACCCCCATGGCCTGTACAAGCACCCATTCAGTCCCAATCAGTCGAAGCAAATTCAGTAGACCCACCCAGGGACACCAAAATTTGTTGTCAGACTCAGTATTAAACTTTAGCTAGTGTCACTGAATTCACAAATGCTTCATCAAGAATAGTGCAGTCTCTTAAGAGAGCATTTATTGAGCACAGCAAGCTGCAATTTCAAGTGTGTGACAAAAGAATAACAGAAAAACTTCACTTAAGCTAAGACACAGCCCAATAAAACACAGTGATAGCATACACAACTTAGCCTAACTTAGAATGCAACATAATAAGCTAAAAAGACAACAAAAAGCCTTGTATAGACCTTATATAATCATGAGAGCAGAGCCAAGTGTAGCCAGGTATTCAGAAAGTCTCTCTGGGGGATTCACAGCTCTCCTTAGGTGTTAAGGAGATGATGCCATAGGCCTCATCTTTACTCGGGTTTTTATAGACAAATTTGCACCTCCTTCTCCCCCTTGGGTACCTTACCATAACATGCTTTTCACGTGCCATGTATTACATAACCCTCATAACTCTCATGCATTCAGTGTTTCTGTCTCTTCTCAGGTATTCCAGTCTCTCAGCCTTTACAGGGTCTGCTTTGAAATGTAAATGTAGCTCTCTGCTTTCTTAGGTCACACCAGCATGTCTAATCAGTGTGGTGACCCTCCCCTGATGCCCAGAATCTGTTAAAGGGCCTACACTTGCAATGACACTACCAGATGTTTGCCAACAAAACAAGCATGTTTTAGATATATTTATCCTCACAAAATAACACACACACACTTAAACCATATTTTAAATTATTACAGTTTTATGGTGCCATGTTGGCTCAGTGTTTTCATCACTTGTATACCTGAGCTAATTCTTTCTCACAATTAGATTCACAGGTAAGTAATAAGGGAATGGAGAAAATACCTTTTGGTACATCTCTTTTTTGCTATTCACTATTCACTTCGAGTTTATGTGCCTCTCCCTTTTAATTTGCAATAGAAGAAACACTAGACTTCCTTCTTTCTTCCTTTTAGTTACCTTTTAGTTATCCTGAATATTTTCAATAAAAGACTGTCTTTTTCAATTAATAACTATACTTTCTTTTTTTCAGTGAGCAGTGAGAAGTAACTAGTCTGAAGGTAAGTAGAAAACAGGGCAGAAATGCAGATATAGACTAAGGGGTAGGCAACATTTCCCAGAATGACTGGTGGGTAAGGACCCTAACACCACCACTTCTCTCCCTGGAAGTACAAGGAGAGCCCCCACAGTCAGTGTTCATCCCCAAAGGAGGTTTACTCCAGTGCAAAATGCTACCGAAGCCCCATGTGCACAGGCTAGATTCAAAGGTTCTATGGGATGGTTACAG